>NC_134546.1:23324393-23627424 GCF_050624435.1 Tenrec ecaudatus | reverse complement strand
GGCATCTCGTTTAGTCTGCAATAATGGCCTGCTGTATCAGGAATGTAAAGTGACACCAGTCAGCAGAATGTATTCTGTACAGGTAGAATGTACTCAATGAAGGTGAAGGATTTGTCAACGATGCAGGAGGAAGTATGAAAAGGGAAGAAGGGGAACAAAGGAATTGAAGCATATGCAAGCAAATTAAAATGCGAGCCACAGAACTTAAGTTGGGTAAGGAAGCAAGTGAGAGAAATATAAAAGGAAAATGAGATTATAGTGAAAATCTGGCAGAGTCAACGAATTGACTAATGAGACCGAAGAGTTCTTAGAATGGGGGTACTAGAAGGTAGGAACTAGAAAGACAGAAGATGATGACTGTGACGGAAAGGCCTGAAATTGAGAAGACAAGATAAAGCTATCATACATGGGAAGGTCTGTACTTGGACTTGGGCTACAGGAATGGACATCCAGGGTCAGGAAGAAAGACAAGATTATGGCGTGCTAAGAATAATGAACACAAGAACGAAGAAAATGTCCTGAAACAGATTGTAGTGAGAAGTGCACAACTCTCGTTGATATATTTAAACCTCTGCATTGTATGACATATGAATTATAGGTTAATAAACTATTTTTAAAAGATTACTTATGGCAAGGAAATAAGAACTGTGAAATCATCGAGAATTATGACAGGAGCAGAGGTGAAGCGATGAGACCGCTATACACAGTCACTGTTCCAGTGTTCCTCTACCCGTCTTTTGCCTACTGTATGTTCTGGGTACACTGCACTTCAGCAAAATGTAGTGCTGAAGAATACAGGCAATAGTCACCTATCTAGTCTCACAAACTCATCCTAGATGGACTAGAAATCTAAAGAGTAGAAGAATCCTCTACTCATGGCTCTTCAAGTTTAAGATTCAAACTATGATAGTATTTAAAAATACTAGCTAAATTTATTGACTTTTGACTATAATCCAAGTTTTAGGAATAGAAGTTTCATTTGTAGTCTCAAAGCATGATATTTTTACAGTATCAAAGCATTAACATATTTTTCCTCTCTTGCATTAAAAATAAGGCATAAATGGTTAAATAATACATATAATAACAATAGTAATATATAATAAGGGTTCCCTGGTAGGCAGAGTGGGGGCAGGAGGGAATAAAGGAGAGCTGAGAGCAAAGAGTTCAAGAAGAAAGAAAATGTTTAGAAACTGATGGTGGTAGCAATTGTACAATTATGCTTGATTTAACTGAATTATGGACTGTTACATCTGTAAAAGCTCCCAATAAAATGATAAAAATAAAACACGTCCAGCCCTTAAAAAAAGATATAGCTTTAAACAGCATTTAACATATTTTAATTAACAAGGCACTCGTTTTTTTCCTTAAAACTCTTTAAGTTTAGAACACAAATTTTAACAGAAGCCTAGCTACCTCCCACCAGCGCCAAATGGCTGTACAGCAAACAACTGCAGTTCACGTTTTAAAATCACTCCCCACACAGCAAACGAAAAATGTGATGCGACTGAGAGCGACTTACATTTCCTCTTGAGAGTACGTTTTTAATGTTAGGTTACTTGTGAAATAACTAAAAATAACTTACTCTTCGATCAGCTGCGACAAGTCTAAATTCCTGTAATAACTTGCCAAAAAGAGATCTTTGTGGTTTTCGAAAAAGATGAATCGTCCCCTTTAAAACAAAACAAAACAAAGCATCAGCTTCGTTCTTAAAGCCTCTAGTTCTCAGAGTTCTGTGATAACAACTAACGTTGAGCGATCAGTATATGCCAAACACTTATTCTTGACATTTCACATTTAATGTGACTTATTTAATATAACAATCCCATGAGGGAGAAACAATTTTTGGTAAATTATCAAAGGTCAAAGAGCTAATACACAGCTAATAAATAAGCTAACACATCTGAACCCATGTATTTTAGCTCCAAATGATACTATTTTTTAATTGGCAATTTTGAATAATCAAAGGGAAAAATCGGCAAATGGTTCCATTGGAAAGAAAATACTACACTTTATTAACCAAAGTGACAAGTCGTGAAATTCTGGCATTATGATCACACAGCTTCTGAGGTTTCCTTCTAGCCCCCTGCTTTATGTGGTATGGAGTTAGGCAAGAAAGGGCCTTGAAGTAGGCTACACAAGACAGACACGGAATGCTTGAATAAACTGGAATCCACCATCTAAGATCAGCAAGCCACAGGGAAAGCCTTAGCAGAAATAATTGAAAGCCCAGCACATAATCGAAACTAGCTTATGATAAAGGCAGCAACCCAGATCGGAAGAAAGTATGAGCTACCCAATAAGCATTATTTGAAAAAAAGATAAAGTTGGATCCTCACTCTAAATATCTCAATTTTTTTAATTGAGAGTATTCATATTATGGATGATTTCTTAATTTTGAAGTTAAAGAAGGTTTTTTTTAAATAAAAAAATGTGAAGGAAAAAATAAAACTGGTCAAATTTACTACATATGGGAATAAAACATTCTTACACAAACCCCTGAAAATAGCCTCTCATAAAAATCTACCCAAAAGAGTTATCCTATTTTAAAAAATCTATAAAGCCTGTCAAATAAATACCTTAGTCATTCAAAATATTCTATTTTTAACTTTCCATTGCTCATTTGAAATCACATTGTCTCCACCATTTTTACCTTTTAAAAAAAATGACATACCTCAAAAAGAAAGAGAATAAATGACATGGCTCTCCCTATAGACAGTCACACCAATCTCTTGCTGAATTTCAGCCTCAGCTATTCTGAGGGATTCCTGCTTCTCAGCAGCCTATGCATACACCCCATCCTCTTGCCCCCGAGTGTCCCCGGCCTTAAAACCAGACGATCTCCATTTGATGAAAATCACATCAGACCTCTTCCTGTGATGTGATATCAACAATCAATTAGAATCTTAATTCACATATCTGTGATGAAGGTCAAACGGCTAATTTTCATGTGTTATGAACTGAGTTTGTTTACTGGAAATAATGGGAAAGGTGTCAAAAAAGAGCTAATTAATTTTTATTCTTCAAAACTACTTACCCTTCTGAACTACTTAACCTATGAAAACATAGCACCACCCTATTCGTTTTTGTGTTACGGTTTTCAGAAACAACTCTGTGGTCTCTTTTTGTGATCTATCATCTGCTGTGCTGTGGTGGCTGGCATGCTGCTATGAGGCTGAAGGCCTTGCCAATGACATTTAAACTCCTGGAGGGTCGTCCACAGAGGACAAGTTTTAGTGGCGCTTCTAGAATAATGGAGAAGAGGCTAACAGACCCGCTTCTGAAAATTAGGCAATGGAAATCTTATGAATCAACACAGAACATTACTTATTACCTGATCTTTACCTTGCAAGTGGCTTTAAGAGAGGCCGATTGGTGTACTAGAGGCCAGAGGTGTGGGCAACCCTAAGCTGCATCTATGGATTCAAACATACTGGAGATTGTAAGGACGAGCGAACATTTCATTCCGCTGTAACAAGGTTGTCCTGAGTTGGCGTTCACTCAGTGGTACTTAAAACAATGATGTTGGCGATGACTCACAGTGACCCTACAAAATCAAACACCGCCTGCTCCTACAACATCCTCACAGTTGTTCTTATATTTGAACACACTATTGCAGCCACTGTATCAACCCGTTTGTCTAGAGCCTTCCTCCTTTTCGCTGCCCCTCTACTTTACAAAGCATGAGGTCCTTCTCCAAGGCCTGCTCTATCCTGACAACATCACCAAATATATAACAAGTCTCATTTTGCCTCCAAGAAGCACTTTGAATGTACTTTTTCTGAGACAGATTTGTCTGCTCTTTTGGCAGTTCATGATGCTTTCAAAATTCTTCGCCAGCACCACAATTCAAATTCATCAGTTTTTCTTCCTTCTTCACTCAATGAACAACTTTCACACATTATGAGGCGATTAAAAATACCATGGTGTAAGTCAAGGCGCACCTTAGTCCTCAAACTAATATCTTCGGTTTCCCACACGTTGGTGTACAGGTTACCCAGTGCAACCTATCTTCTGATCCCTTGGCTGCTGCTTCCATGAGCACTGAGTGTGGATCCAACTGGATGAGTCCTTGACTTCAGTCTTACCTCTGTCCATGATGATGACCTGGTCCAGTTGAGAGGAGCTTGCTTTTCTTCGAGTTGTAAGCCATACTGATGATGGCTGCAATCCTTGATTTTCCCCAGAAGATACTATAAATCCTCCTCACTTTTTGCAAGCAAAGATGTGTCATCTGCATATTGTAGTTTGTCAATAAGTCTTCCTCCAATCTGGATACCACATTCATTTTCATATAATCCTGATTCTCTGATTACTTGCTTATCACTCATATTATGTATGGTGGGAAGATACAATTCTGATGCATACTTTTCTTGATTTTAAACCACGTAGTATCCTTTTTTCTATTCCCACAACTACCTCTTGGTCAAGTTCTGTGTGAGACAGTAAGAGTTCTGAAATTCCTCTCCAGGCTATTTCCATTCTTTTCAAGGCCAGTGAGGGTTTCTTATAATCCACACAATCGAATGCCTTTGCGTAGTCAATGGAACACAGCATACAATATCATAATGAATGAGGGGGAGTGCAGATTGAGGACCCAAAGCTCATCTGTAGGCAATTAGACATCCCCTTACAGAAGGAGGAGACCAGCCAGGCAGATGCAGTGTAGCAATGATAAAACATACAACTTTCCTCTACTTCTTTAATGCTTCCTTCCCCTCCTACCCACCTACCCTCTATCCCCACCATCATGATCCCAATTCAACCTTACAAATCCGGCTAGACCAGAGGATGTACACTGGTACAGATAGGAACTGGAAACAGGGAATCCAGGACAGATGATCCCTTCAGGATTGGTGGTGAGAGTGGTGATACCGGGAGGGTGGAGGGAAGGTGGGGTAGAAAGGGGGAACCAATTACAAGGATCTACATATAAACTCCTCCCTGGGGGATGGACTACAGAAAAGTGGGTGAAGGGAGACATCTGACAGTGTAAGACATGACAAAATAATACTTTATAAATTATCAAGGGTTCATGAGGGAGGGAGGGAGGGAGGGAGGGAGGGAAAAAATTAAGAGCTGATACCAAGTGCTCAAGTAGAAAGCAAATGTTTTGAGGATGGCAACAAATACACAATGTGCTTGACACATGGATGTATGTATTGATTGTGATAAGAGTTGTACAAGCCCCCAATAAAATGATTCAAAACAAACTTACACAGCATACAACTTTCTGGTATTGTCTTTCAGTCAATATCCATCTGACACCAACAACGATAGCTCTTGCTCTATGACTTCTTCCAAATTCTGAATTTCTGGTAGCTCCTTGTCAGTGTACTACTACAATCGTTGTTGGATGTTCTTTAGGAAAATTGTACTTGCATGTGATATCAGTGATAGAGTTCTATAATTTGTACAATCTGTTGGGTCATCTTTCCTTGGAACAGGTACACATACAGATCTCTTCCAGTCAGTTGGCCAGGAATTGTCTTCCAAATTTCTTGGTGAGTGCTTTCCAGTGTTTCATCAGCTTGTTGAAACATTTTAATTGGTATTCCATCAATTCCTGGAGCCTTGCTTTTGATCGATGCCTTCAGTGCAGCTTGGATTTCTTCCTTCAGTACCTTTGGTTATTGATCATATGTTACTTCTTGAAATAGTTAACTATCGATTAGTTCTTTGTGGTACAGCGAGTGGATATACTGTCTTCTTTTAATGCTTCCTGCATCATTCACTATTTTCTTGCCCATGCAGTTTTTTTAATATTGTTAACCCAAGGCTTGAATTTTTCCTTGAGTTCTTTCAGTTTAAGATCTGCTGAGAATGTTGTTGTTTTTGGTCCTCTAATTCTAGATCTTTTTGCATATTTCATCATAATACTTTGTCTTCTTGAGCTGCCTTTTGAAATGTTTTCAGCTTTTTTCATAATTTCTTCCATTTGTCTTAGCTACTATGCAATTAAAAGCAAGTTTCAGTGTCTCTTCTGACACACACTTCGATGATGGGCTCACCTTCTGTCACTATGTCTGACAATGTTCTGCTGCTATTCATAAAATTTTCAGCAGCTAATTTTTCAGAAGCAGACAGCTTATTCCTTCGTCATCTTAATCTAGTAGCTCTGCTGAAATCTGTTCACATTGGGCGACCCTGCTGGTATCAAATACCAGTGACATGGTTTTCAGCATCACAGCAACACACAAACCACCACAGTATGACAAACTAACCATTGACCTGTACTTATCTGTCAGTTTTAAACGTTACAATTATTATCTTTAATTATTATCCAGATAAGTAGTGTTTGCTTTTAGGGGAAAAGTATTCGCAACTTTCAGTAGGTCATATTAGTAAATATTTATGTATTTAAATATTTTTGTTTTGTTTTGTAAATATGAATTCCAGTTATGTGTCTGGGTATTTAAATATTTTGATTTCAACAAAATGCTTTCCTGGATGGTAAAGTCCACAATCACAATAACAACAATACTATGTATCTACCATCTGTTGAACTTAAAGGTTGGAGTCCCATAGAAAGCAATGAAACTGGAATGTTAACAGATTACAAATATAAAAACTTTTAGATTCAATTCAGAGTATGATTCTCCTGCAGTTAGCATCTAGTAAACTTTTGAGCAGGTAACAAAGAAGACATATCCTATTTTTTTCCAATGCTTAGTAATGTCATTGGTTGCATTATGCCAAATTTCAAGACAAAAAATGTTAAAACAAAAACACACCAAACCCACTTCCATTAAGTTGATTCTAACTCACAGAGACCCCACATAGGGCTTTTAAACCTTTCTGATACCATTGTAATACTAAAAACAAAACAAAAATCCCAATATTCATGTTCCTTTTTCCAAGTTTATATTGGTTCCCCAGTATTGCTATCAAGATACACTCTAGTTTTACAACTTTAAATTTTCAGCGACTTAGCCCATTTCTTTGTGGTCAAATCTTCTACATCAGACTTGAATTCTCACTCTAACTGATTTACCCATGTCTCAGGATGGGTACCACTATAGAGCCAAAGGCCAGATTTGTCTAATCCAAGCTCTACTCGAGGTTGACCTGTTTCTCCATGTAACTGAGGGTAATGAATATTACATCGACTACACAAGTAAGGCAAAAAGTACTGTTTCATGTTTCACTTCCTACATGAAACTTTCCCAGGCCATTCCAGACTAATGATTCGTGTATGTCTGTGAGTGTTATATGTCATTTGTTACATAATTAATGAGTTGATATCCTTTATCTACTTGCAATGAAAAATTTTTTAGTTATTTCTTTAATGTCAAACATTTTTATTTTCCAACACAACACTGTGCTTTGCAGTGTTCTTAATAAACAACAAATATACAATAGGTGACTCATAAAATTTTCCTCCATTACCCTTTAAAACAAACTTTAAGTGCTACTATTTCTCTGTAGTGTTAAATGTTTCAAACATAAAAATGTGGCACCATGGTTGTTTATTCAGTAGTTCATTAAAATTGTTTACTGCAAACTTCCTCTAGGCCAGGCAATATTCAAGGTCCAGGAAACACCACAGGGAATAAAAAGGGCCCTGCTCTCAATAGAGCTTACAGTCTAAAAAGTGAGAAAGACAAAGTAGGTAAATACAAAATTTTTAGCATAATGTGTTAAGGAGCTACAGATGGTTTTGGTTAGTGCAAGGTATCAAGGGAACACAAAAGAATAGCACACATACCTGGGGCATGGAAGAGCACGAACATGTAAAAAAACTGAAAAGGATGTGGGGGGGTGGCGGGGGTGGGAGTGAGATAGAGACTAGTTCAGATAGATACAACAGCAAGTACAAATTGTATGAAAGCCCAATTCTTGTAGCATTCTGTGAGCTGTTCCCTGTAGCTGGAAGATAACTGTTGTGTGTGTGCACAAGGAGTCAAGAAAGGTAAAGTGTAACCATGAATGGCTTTATATGTCATGCTATACATACGGGTTATTACAGGAAAAAAGCATAGGATTTTAAGCAAGGAAGACTGGGGTCACATTTTACTACTATCAGACTAGCTACCCATAAGTGAATGTCTAGAACAGCACGTGTGTGTGTGTGTGTGTGTGTGTGTGTGTAAAACAAGGACTCGAGAAAATTTGCAGGCAACAAAGAAAGTGTGTGAAGAAAATACTTGCCCGCTCATATTCGTAAAATAACACTGGCTTAGGCACAGAACCCCAGGCATCAATTGTAGGCAATCAATTAATTAAGCACTCCGTGCACCTTATGACACGGGAAATCACAGCCCAGTGCTTGATTGCTAAAGGCACAAAAATGATTACTTTCTCTAACAACCTTTAGACGCTAAACGTCTACAACCACAGGCACACAGAGATCAAAGCAGTGACGAGATGCACTACCAACACCGCGACTTTCCCCAGTCACCGTCTGTCGACTGCCCCCACAGCAGGCTACCGCCTTCCAGGACGCAAAAGCCAAGTTGCCAAAGGGGAGGTGTCTGCCCTAAGAGCCTACTCAGAACCCTGGGCCGCCCGCCTAGCGTCACCGTGTCTGTCGTTGGTGTGGACTCATTTGCAGATCTTCTGCAGGGGGTTGTAGCCCGTTGCCGACCAAGCTTCGGTTTCTACAACAGGACACCTCAACGGGAAGCCAGGAGCTCGCCAGGAGGTGAAAGCTTAGCCGGCTGGGGGGCCAGGATCCCCAGCGGCAGAGCAAAGGGCTGAGGGGGCACCCCTGAGGGAGACAGCCGTTCCCACCGGGGGCACGGCCGCAAATCCCACAGGCGCTCCTTTGGGCCGCAGAGGCGTTTGAAAGCTGCTCAGGAGCACGTGAAAGGAAAACCAAAAAAAAAGACTCGCCCCCGACAGCTACCCCCACCGGCGGGCCAACTCACCATGATGAGGAGCTACACAGCTCCTGCCGGAAGACGGCGTTCAGGGGGCGCGTGTTTTTTCTCCAAGCGGAAGGGGCGGGGCATCGGAGGTCGATTGGCCGCGAGAAACCGGAATTCGGAAGGGCTCCAAGCGGAAGGGGCGGGGCATAGAGGGTCGTTTGGCTGCGAGAAGCCGGAATTCTCTGGAGCCTTCGCCCTCTTCTGGTGGCTCCCCCGTCCCGGCCCGGGGAGCAGAGGAGCAGTGAGGTGCGCTTCCCCGGGGCCCTACCAGGGACTTGTTGGGGCAAGAAGCGCCTCCAGGCTGCCGTGGAGGAGCAGTCAAGTTCAAGGAACTGTTTGAGACCTAATCATGGTTTGCCCTCGGCGTCGGTGTGTGATCTCCATACGTGGAATGAAGGTCAACCCTACTCTGAGGAAGTAGTTCTTTCTCCTCGGTCATATTTTGAGTTCCTTCAACTAGCACGACTTATCTGCTGGCATTATATCGAATTATATTTCTGCTGCTTCTCATAGGGTTTTCAAAAAATCCTCAGTCTGGAAGCACCACTGACGCCTGCCCACCATGGTGACCCTGCTCATTGTAAATATTAGTGGCATAGCTTGCAACTTCACTGCAACTTGCAAGCCACCAAAAACAAAACAAAACCTGTTAGGTTTTCTGGGGGGAAATACCTCGGTTCTTGGCTTTGCATGAAAGGAATTCACACTGAAGCCTGGTTTGTGATTTAAGTGGGTTTGTTTTTATGTTTTAATCATTTTATTGGGGGATCTTACAGCTATTAGAATACATACACACATGCATACATGCATTGTGTCAAGCACAATGTACAATGTACATTTGTTGCTATCATCATTTTCTAAACATCTACTTGATCCCTTCGTATCAGCCCGTCCTCATTTTTCCTTCCTTCCTTCCCCACCCTCCGTCCCTCATGAACCCTTGTTAATAGTTTTTTTTTCCATGTCTTACATTGCCAAGTGGGTTTTTATAAAGGATGAAAGAAGTTTCAGGTTTTACTGAACGTGGGCAACCTCATGGGACTGCACACCCACACGTGATAGCCTGAGGCCAGCGCGATTGCAGCATGGCCAATTGGGCACAGGATAGGAGCCGAAGCAAAGAAGAGACCAGCAGTGTCCAGGTCAAGGTATTTGAGGCCTCTGTCTGGGAGGCGGGTCAAAAGTATTGGTTGACCCCATTGGCTGAATTAAGCCCACCTGGGCAGAGTGTGGGCCACCAAGGGTACTGCCCACCTGGCTCTTCCAACGTCCTGCAGGGGGCCTTCAGTCACGGAGAGGGGCAACTCTGTCCCTGTCCTGCTACCTAACAAACTCACTGGCATCAAGTCAGTGCCCACTCATAGCTGGCCTCTGTGGATGTCCAAGACTGTAACTATTCATGGGAGTAGAAAGGCCAGTCTTTCTCCCTCAGACCTGCTGGTGGTTTCCAACTACCGACCATCCAGGTGGCATCCCAATGCTTAACGACTGAGCCACCAGGGCTCCACAATACCACAAATGACAAGTGGTGAACATGTTCTATATAGAGACTTATTAAACCTTAAAGACAAAGCAAACCAGTCATCTGAATCTAGTGGACCATCAGCAAATACACGGTAGAGGTTAATGGAGTCATACAACTCATGGCCATGGTTTTCATCGTAGAAGGGGACTTCTAAAAGTTTTGTGGGAAAATTCCATTGTCTTTCAATTCCATTTTCCACAACTTTTTCCTGCACGCAAGCCACAAAGCCCACATGGAAGAAGCAAACCAGCCTGTGTGATAACAAAGTGTTGACGAGATTAGGTATCAGGCTTCAGAAGACCCAAAACAATCATACCAATGCAAATGGGGTGGGGTGGGGTCCGGAGTGAAGACCGAAAGCCCATCTGTAGACATGGGACATCCCCTCACAGAAGAGTCACAAGGAAAGAAAAAGATCCAGGGTGCAGCATAGCAGCAAAGGAACACACAACATTCCTCTAATTCTTTAATACCACCCCCCCAAGCCCACTATCATGACCCCCATTCTACCTTACAAATCCAGTTAGACCAGTACATGTACACTGGTATAGATAAGAGCTGGAAACACAGAATCCAGGACAGATTAAACTCTCAGGACCAATAATAAGAATATTGATACCAGGAGGGTAGGGGTAAGGTGGGAAGAGAAAGGGGGAACCAATCACAATGATCTACATATAGCCCCCTCCCAGGGGGATGGACAACAGAAAAGTGGGTGAAGAGAGACATCCATCAGTGTAAGACATGAAAAAATAATTGATATATTATCAAGGACTCAGGGGAGGGAGGGGGGAAATGAGCTGATACCAAGGGCTCAAGTAGAAAGAAAACGTTTTGAAAATGATGACAACAATGATAATTTTGTTTGATATCATTGATTTATGGATTATTATAATATCTGTAAGCCTCTAATAAAATTATTTTTTAAATTTTAACTAATTTGTGAGCAACAAAACTGTGTGTATGTAGATTTTCAAGGAAATATAAACAACTAGTACAAATACCACAAATTAAAAATAGGGTATTTGAGGATCTGAAGGAAGGCAATATGTCTGGCATTTTATGTGTGAGGGGAAGACGTGGTTAAGATAAGATCTAAGTAGTAGGCAGGAGCCAGATCAGACAGGAATTTCTAAATTTGGGGTGAGGAGCATGGATGCATTTCCTTTTTTTTGGATGTTTTTTTCTATGTGCAAATCAATGAAGGGTATTAGCAAGAAAATTACCTTTACATTTTTCAAAAGATCACTGTGGCCACATATTAAGAATTAATCATAGATCGATGATAATTGCTTATATTTATTAAGCACCAAATATAGTAGGCATGCTTTAAAGTGGTTACTATGTATTCGTTCATTTAGTCTTTACAAGGGCCCTTTTATATAGGTACTATTATTATCTCTTCTCTGGAAAATTATGTGCCAAGGTCACACAACAGGCTAATACCAGAACTGCTGCACCTTTTAACCAATTTCTCAGAAGTTTTTTCCGTTGCTGGTGGGCATGCAAAATGGTACGGCTGTCGTGGAAATGTGTGGTGGTCCCTGAGACTCTAAAAACATAACTGCCATTTGATGCAGCAAGTCCATCCCTCCACATATGCCCGGACGACTGAAAGCAGAAACTCAATAGGACCATGTACACCGGCCGAAGAGTGGAAATAACCGAAACGCCCATCCACGGGTGAATCAACAAAATGTGGTAAGCGCATAGAATGGAGTACAATTCAGCTCGTGAGACACATGACATCTTGAAACATCTACAACAGGGATGGCGCTTAGAGACAGATTGTTAAGTGAAATGAATCAATTACAAAGGACAAATGTTATATCACCTCAGTTATATACAAAGAATAAGAACAGGCAAGTGTATAGAGACCAATGTGTATTAGTGCTTACTGTGGGTAAGAGGGAGGGGATAAGAGGGTCTCTTGCTTATGGAGTAGTAAGTTTTGGTTTTCACTGACTAAAAATCACTTTGATTAAGTATAGAATTACACAACTGATTACTGTTGTTGTCAATAAGTTATACTGCCATAAAAAGTTTAATTGGCGGGCGGCGGGGCTGGCAGTCCCTGGCAGGCAACGTGAGAGGTCCACTTTCTGAAGCGGCCCTGGTGGCTTTCGGCTCAGAGGGACGCGATGTCGGAGAAGAAGCAGCCGGTAGACTTGGGTCTCCTGGAGGAGGACGACGAGTTCGAGGAGTTCCCCGCCGAAGACTGGGCTGGCTTAGATGAAGATGAAGATGCTCATGTCTGGGAGGATAATTGGGATGATGACAACGTAGAGGATGACTTCTCCAATCAGTTACGAGCTGAATTAGAGAAACATGGCTATAAGATGGAGACCTCATAGCATCCAGGAGAAGTGTCGAAGCAAGCTAAACTTGAACTGTTTACTAATGTCTACGACTGAACCCAGGACGGGACCCTTTAAAAGTTATATGTTTATTTCATTATCTGCTTGGGTTTATTTTTGCTTTTGTAACACAAAAAAATAAACATTTTTATCTACTCTCGCTTTGATGCAAATAAAAAAAAAAGTTTAATTGGCAAAAGTTAAGTAATGGATATAGTCACAATGCCATCCTTGCTTCTACGGAATACTCTGCTTATTTCTTCCAAGCGATCCATTTGTCCTTTTATCAACCCATGGTGGTTTCAGTATTCTTCTCCAGCACAATTCAGATGCCTGCATTTTTCTACTGTCTTCCTTATTCAGTGTTCAACTTTCATATACATACGATGCAATGGGGAATAGCATGGCTTGAATCAGGCATACCTCAGTCCTCAAAGCAAAATCCTTGCTCTTTAATACTCTGAAGCAGTCTTGTGCAGCAGATTTACCTCGAGCAAGAGATCTTTTGATCTCTTAACTGCTGCTTCTGTAAACATTAAGTGTGGATCAAAGAAAGACAAAATCCTTGACAACTTCAACCTTTCTCCATGTGCCATGATGTTACCTATTGGCCCAGTTGCGAGGATTTTTGTTGTTGTTGTTTTTTACATTGAGTTGTAATCCATACTGAAGACTACAATCCTTGATCTTGATCAGAAAGTGCTTCAAGTCTGCCTCACTTTCCACTGTCATCTGTTGTTAACAAGCCTTCCTCTGATCCTAAAGTTTCACTCTTCTTTATATAATACAGTTTTTCTGGATTCTATATTTTCAGCATATAGATTTAACAAGTATGGTGAAAGGATACAACTGTGATGCATACCTTACTTGATTTTAAAACATGCACTATTGCCTTGTCCTATTTGTACAACTCTCTCTTGATGCATGTACAAGTTACAAATCAGCACAATGAAGTGTTTTGGAATTCCCATTCTTCTCAAGGTAAGCCACAGTTTAGTGTGGCTCACACAGTCAAATGCCTTTGCACAGTCAATGACACACAAGGAAGCATCTTTCTGGTGTTCTCTGCTTTGATCCAAGAGCCATCTGACATCAGCAATCATATCCCTTGGGCTGGTCTATCTAGAGGAGCAAAATCAGTGAATGTTTTATATAGATAGATAGAACATCAACTTAAGAAGATGTTTTATGCAGAGGCTGACAAGTCCTGCAAACACTGATAAATCCCAAGACCATGTGTCAAACATCAGGTTGGAGACTTCTGATGGTTTATGCAGCTGCAGGAGCTGCTTTCCTAGGTTGTGGAGTCTAACAAGCTCAAGATCAGCTGGCAACACTGGTTTAAACAGACTGCTGGTTCAAGTCCATAGAACCAGAAGTGAGATCATGATGAGTCAGTTGCATGAACCAGATTAAACAGGAAACAGAGCTTTGGAAGAAAAAACAAATTATATATCTATCCAAAGATACATATATGTATATTGCAAAAGATACCCACAAGGAAACTTCCATTCAATTGACTGGTGGCACACAGTAAGAAGGTGATTATAGTATATCAGTCATCAGAGGATGATTAGATTGTAACAGTCAAACCACTGAGAATCATGGCCCAGCAAAGTTGACAACAAACCTTAACCATCACAAGAGGGCACGAGGAGCAAAAGAGGATGGTGTGCTAGTGCGATAATGTTGTATGTTACTTGTTTTATGTTAAGTGTTGATATCAAGCTAAAATAAGTTCTAAGTTGTTTTATGATTTCTCTTGATGATAAGCACTAACAAAATATTTTTAAAATATTTCTAAAAAGTAAAAATCTAAATAAAAAGATGCAATGCAAAACAAAACAAAAAAGATGCAATGCAATAATGATGATAATAATAAATTCAAGAAAATAGCAAACATGAAAGAATTATGGTACAATATATTGTAATTCACCTATTTTCACTCAACATACACCAAAGTTTGGCACAATAAAAGAAGTAGTGCTTTTAGTTTCAATAATTACCCCCAATTGTAAATGGCTTAAATTCTCTTCAAAAATCAGGAGTGGCAGAATAGGTAAAAGCCCACGATTTGTCTTTATGTTGTGTATAAAGACACAGCTAAGGCCCAAGCACATAAACAGACTGAAAGTAAAAGAATGGGAAATAATAACCCATGCAGCTACCGAAAGAGAGCAGAGGTGGCCTTACTGATATTACACACAATCGCATTTGGGTCAATATATATTCTAAGAAATTAAGGGCCTTATATAATAATAAAAGGGTAAATCCACCCAGAAAATATAATAATTATAATGCACTTAACATCAGTACCAACCACAAACTGTATGAAACAAATACTTAGAGATCTAACAGTAGTGGTAGAAAACCCCACAATAATAATTGGAGACGTTGAGATACCACTTTCCTTACTGGATAGAACATTTTAAAAGAAGGTAAATAGAGACACAGTGGACTTAAACACCACCAGAAACCAATTACGCACACAGGCGAGTAAGTAAAACAATATGACTACGAGGGGTCTGTTTCCTCAATCCACCAGCCGATTCCAAATAAAACACGCTTAACCAAGTCTCTGTGATCAATAGAGACTGGCTGGAAACAAGTTCTCTCAGTAATACACTTGTCTTATTAAGGTGTCATTTAAAAAAATATTTCTAATCAAAACAGTGCAGAGCCAGCTAAATGAAAGGCAGAGAGGCCAGTTCAGAAAGTTACAGTGACTCTTTAGGGATTTAAAAGGAGTAATCTTGAGAGATTTTTTCTTTTTTTTGAAAGACAATGGACAGTTACAGGGGTTTACTGAGATGATGTTTTCAGAAAATTTTAAACTGCATTGGTAAAAACAATAAAACAGTATTTTCCAAGTAAAACTGGTTTTCAAGGCTCTCGGCTGTGCCAGTGGATTCAAGAGACAGAGGCCAGGTCAAATTATGAGAACTGTTTCTTGGGGGACTCTTAAGGGTAATCTTAAAAAAAAGCGGGAAGGATATTTTTAAAATTAAATTTAGCCTTTTATTTTACATTTGGTGAAGATTTCAGATCAGTTTTCCATTCCTATGCCTTTTGTGTCAGGTTATTGATTGCAATTCCCACCGTGATTTTAGTCCCTCACCTTTTACCTTGGCTCTCTGGACTTTTTGTTTCTGTTCCTTCTCCTCTCCTAACCCTTCTGAACTAGGCCGTTGGGTAAATGTTGCCTTTGTGCTTTCAAATGGTTGATAATTCTGTGGTTTGTGTACTGGCTTGTTCCCTGATAGAGCTGCTTATTGTTGGACTTAAAATTGAGCCTTGGGGGTGAATTCCTTTCCAGACCTAAAGAGTGACTTAAGGGCTATAGTTCCAGGGTTTCTATCTGTCTCTAATGTCTGGTTGTTTTGGTTTGTTTTTTCTTTCTTTCCAGATTCTGAGCTCTGTTTCACATTTTCCCATTTCTATCCAGAACAGTTCCTGTGATCCCTTTCATAGCATTTGATAGGGGTAGCCAGGCACCATCTAGTTCTTCTGGTCTCAGAGAGACTGATTGTGTGAGTCTGAGTACATTAGAGGAACAAGTCCACAGAAACTCATGTAAAAGAGAGAGCTGTATATAAAGGTTAAGTTCACATCAAGAAAACATCCCAACCCAGTGCTGTCCAAGCCCACAAGTCCAACTTTAGCCCATATGTCCAACACCAATTCACAAAGTCCTCCTCCATCTCACAAAACACACCCAATGACGCCGACTGCAGGAGGAAAGCCAAATCAGTAAACATGTAATCATCTCAGCGCTGGCAGGGGTCTCCACACGGCTGCTCCAGCACCCAGGGCTACATTAGGGTAGGTCCATGTGGCTTCTCAGGGATGTCTTGCAGGTGAGTCTTGCTAGCTGAAGCAGGGAACTGCCTAAGGCAGCTGCACCCTGGTACGACCATCAGAAAGCAAGAGACCCAAGAACTTGAAAGGCGAGGCTCACCAAGCCATTTATCTCTCCGCCCTTCAATTAGCTTCACATGGATTTATCGGCCAGGTTGGCACAATAAACTCATTACTATATCACTGATGTTGAACTGATTGTTTCCACCTACCATTGATTTTCTTCACTTTCCTCCAGATAAGGAGAGACTAATAGTTAGACCAAGCGATAATCTTTATAGATTTTCCCCAAGGACACAAAATGAGAAAAAGACCAGGAAATTTGATTAATATTTCTTTTCTTCCAACCTCGCCCCACACCCCCCATCATGACAATGCTCTGCTCATTCTGAAAATGTAAGGGGAAAAAAATGAAATGACATGGGAATGACATCTGACCTCTTTCAGTTACACTGAGGGAGGGAAAATCAAATTCTCCATCAGCAACATCCAAGACTGATTGATGTCTATGAGGCAGATTTCAGACACGCCTCCAAACGCCATCCTTCTTAAAGCTATTCTGACACCAGTCGAATTCCTCTCATGACATTCTACTTTCTCAGCATTCTACTTTTCTGCTGAGCTTGATCATTCACTGCAGTGGCCCCACAGAGTTACAGACAGTAAGCTACCAACAGTAACAGGTTACAATTCCTGTGAGAAATGCTCAGTTTCTTTTTTTTTTTTCTTTTATCTATTTTTTTGTTTTGTTTTGTTTTAAATCTTTTTATTGGGGCTCATAAGGCTCTTATCACAGTCTGTACATACATCAATTGAGCAAAGCACCCTTATACATTCATTGCACTTGTCCTTCTCATAATTCACCTTCCACTTGGGTTCCTGGAATCAGCTCGGTTTCCCTTTTTCCCCCCATCCCCCTCCTTCCCCGATCCCACCCCTGGTCCCTTGATAGTTTATAAATAATTATTATATCTTATCTTACACTCCCTGGCGTCTCCCCTCACCCGCCTCCCCATTGCCCATCTCCCAGAGAGGAGGTTACACATAGATCTCCGAGATCGGTTCTCCCTTTCTACACCCCCTTCCCTCCTGGTGTCGCCACTCCCACCGCTGGTGTTGAGGGGTTCATCTGTCCTAGATTCCCTGTGCCTCCAGATCCCCACTGCACCGCTGTACATCCTCTGGTATAACCAGGTCCGCAAGGCAAGGTAGAATTGGGGTCATGATGATTGGGAGGGGAGGAAGCGTTCAGGAACTAGAGGAAGGTTTTGAGTTTCATTGTTGCTACACTGAACCCTGAGTGGCCCATCTCCTCCACCCTACCCCTCTGGAAGGGGTGTCCAGCTGTCTACAGATGGGCATTGGGTCCCCATCACGCACTCCCCCTCTTTCACGGTGATGTGATTCTCACCACCACCCCACCTTTGTTGTTGGAGACCTGGTCTCCTCTGACCTTCACGGTCACCTATGTTGGTGTGCTGCTTCCGTGTGGGCTCGGTTGCTTCTGGGCTAGATGGCCGCTTGTTTGCTTTCAACCCTTTAAGTCCCCAGATGCTATATCTCTCAGTAGCCGGGCAACATCCGCCTTCTTCACCACACTTGCTTATGCACACTTTCGTCTTCAGCGATTATGTGAGGAAGGTGATCACACAATGATTGTTTTTGTTCCTTTGTATCTGCTACATGGTCCATTCAACACCTTGTGTTCGCTTAGGCCGTGTGCTTCTTCTCTGTGGGTTTTGTTGCTTCTGAGCTAGATGGCCGCTTATTTGCCTTCAAGCCTTTAAGACCCCAGACGCTATATCTTTTTGATAGCCGGGCACCATCAGCTTTCTTCACCACATTTGCTTACACACACGTCTGTCTTCAGTGATCATGTCGGGAAGATGGGTATCCTGCAATGACTGTTTAGCAGGGCGAGGTGCTATTGTATTGGGGGATTATGCATGAGGAGGCCCAATGTCCATCTGCTATCAGTTTCTTTTCTGTTGAGTCCACCAGCAGGTCTCTCTGGCCCTCAGCTTCTTGGCCTAACATTGGCCCTGCTCAGACAATGTTACAAAGCTCTTTTAGGGTTGCCAATAAATGTCCAAAGGGTATGCCACTTTGCTATACACCTTAGCCTGACGTCATTCTGCTTCAGCTCCAAGGGTCAGCAAATACAGCTGCTCCAGTTAAATGCCCAGGGGTACGCCACTCCACAAACCAGCTTCCCGGCCCCCAAACACTCAGCTTTGCTTGCTCTGTATGGTGGAACGATGTAACCCTGACATACACCTTTTCTGATTGAAAAACCCAGTATCACTTTGTTCTGCTAGAATGACTGCTTATTGGTCTGTGTACTGGTTTCACATGAGCACAAATAAGTGTTCTGCAATTCCCTTTTTTCACAAATTATCCACTCTTTATGATCAATGCAGTCCAAAGTTTCTCTAGAGGGACCAAAATAATATTCTTTTGAAATGTTCTTGAGTTTGAGGAACAGAAAGAAGACTGAAGAGGGGGAATAAAAATCAATCAAGGCTGTAAGGTAGATGGAGTCAGGTTTCCCAATGAGATTCTTCAGGATAACTCATTCTACCGCAGACTAAAGAACAGCTGCATTGTTATGATGGGAGAAATTGCTTTGTGCAACTTTCCTGGTTTTTCCTTCACCAATGAAGTTTTCTACTTGCTTTAAACATTTCATGCTAAGTCCTCATGATTGTCCTGTGTTCGTCAAGAAAATTGATCAAGATTATGGCCTTGGAATTAAAAAAAAAGAGTTTCCACAGCCATTCTTCTCTGCCTTGAACTGAAATAGTCCAACAGATCTATTGAGAAGGCACTATTTTGATTGGACCTTTTCTTTCTTTTTTTGAGAAACCAATGAGGCTAAGTAGTTGCCCAGGTAGTATAGTGGTTACACATTGGGCTGGGATCCAAATGGTCCAAAATTCAAAACCACCAGCAGCTCCAAGGTAGAAAGACTGGGCTTTCTACTCCTATAAACAATGAGAGTCAGATACCACAGGGGATGGCTATGAGTCAGCACTGACTCCATGGCAGTGAATTTGTGTTTATTTTGGAACTAGACAAGTATATTACTAAGAAACCTTGTCTGTGGTCATCTACTGATCACGGCAGTACGTTTAAACACGTTTTAGTAAGCTTGTGCATGTGTGGACTAAGATCCTGTAGCAATACTTTTCAACTTCCCTCATTTGTGTAGATATTTGAGAGAATCCTTGGCTAGGTTGTTCTGGAATATCTGTTATGGGGTGGAGTAGCCAACAATGTAATTTTTCAACTTGCTGTTGTCTTGAGGCAATACTTAATTTAGGTCTTCCGTGATTGTGGTCCTGTATTCCCTTCTCCCACTTTTCTGTGTTAAAGCTTACCTCTCCTTCTAATTTGTTGGAGCACTTAGTCTCCCTTTGGGGACTCTCTTTCCTGGTTCAACTCGTTACCTCTTTCTCAATACACCTCTTTGCTTTAATTGAGTCTGGTGGCATTATTGTTCTAGAACCATTATTTTCCTTTAACCTCAAAAATTTCTTAAAGCATTTCCAATCATGGCAAGCTACCAGCAAAAAAATTCTGAAGTTTTCAGTTATTTGAAACTTCATATTAATACTTTTGAAGGATACTTTAACGTGATATAGATTTTTAGGTTAACTATTATTATGCTAAGGAGCCCTGGTGGTGTTGATTCAAACGTGTGGTTGCTAACCGAGAGGTTTCTGCTGCAACAGACGACCAGACACAGCAGAGCAGCAGAGCGCCAGGGCGCCAGGGCAAGGACAGCTGGAGTCAGAGTTGAGGAGAGGAAGTTGGAGGGCAGAGGCAAGTCTACCTCTGCTCTGTGGGAACTGGCCTTTCGCTAGGGTGGATCTCTGTTCTCCTTCCCCCTGTGTATTAGGAGGAGGTTAAGATGTGGCTCCATGCCCTTTCCTCAGAGTCACAAGGTTTTAAGATTTCTGATGAAGTTCTTTCAGTGGTTCTCAACCTTCCTAGTGCTGCAACCCTTTAATACAGTTCATATGGTGACCCAAACCATAAAATTATTTTCATTACTACTTCATAACTGTAATTTTGCTACTGTCATGAATGAGACCTCTAAGGGTCCTTTGACCCCCAAAGGGGCTGTGACCCACAGGTTGAGAACTGCTGTTCTATTTATTTTTATTGTCTGTGCTTTTGATGTCAAGAGTTGAGAATTCATGGCCACACCCAAGCCAAATCTCCCTTTATCTGTGTTACTTTGGGTATTTGATACATGAGTTGATCTCATTCTTTGGCATGTGGCTATCTAGTTTTCCCAGCACATTTGTTGAAGACCGTCTTTCCCCCAATGATTATATCTTGGTGCATTTAATGAAAATCAACTGCCTGTTTGAGGTGGTTAGTTTATTGTGCCAACCTGGCTGATAAACACATGTGGGGTTAATTGAAAGGCGGAGAGATAAATGGCTTGGTGAGCCTCGCCTTTCAAGTTCTCAGGTTTCTTGCTTTCTGATGGTCAGACCAGGGTGCAGTTGCCTTAGCCAGTTCCCTGATTCAGCTGGCAAGGCTCACTTCCTGCATAACATCAGTGAGAGAAGCTGCATGGACCTACCCCAATGCAGCCCTGGGTGCTGGAGCAGTCGTGTGGAGAAACCTGCCAGTGCTGAGATGCTTACACATCCACTGATTCGGCTTTCCTCCTGCAGTCAGCCATCATTGCATGTATTTTGTGAGATGGTGGACTTTGTGGATTGGTGTTAGACATATGGGTTAATGTTGGATTTGTGGGCTTGGGCAGCACTGAGTTGGGATGTTTTCTTGATGTGAACTTAACCTTTATATAAAGCTCTCTCATACATGAGTTTCTGTGGATTTGTTTCTCTACAGTACACAAACACACCGTTTGAGGACCTTTTGGTGGTTAGTTGTTTTGCTGAAAATTTACACCTTCATCTATTGTCTCTGTGGTAGTAACATGATCTGTGAACTTGCGAAGGGGTGGAGTCTAGTCTGTCAATCGGGTCACAGCCAAGGAGGCCTCTGTGTGGGTAAGGACGTCTCCTGAGGATTCTGGGACCTTTTGTCTTCTTCCTTGGAGGTGGGAAACACTTAGTAGCCCTGTGAGACATTCCTGTTGACAAGCTACATGGAGCTATGCTGATGGCAGTCAGAGGCTTGGAGTTTGTGGAGCCATGGGGAGACCCAAGCCAGTGCTAAGATGCTTCCACCACTACTGGATCCACAACTTTCCACTCATTGGCCTGTGATCTTCCTGCACTCAGCGTCACGTGTTGTGTAAGTTTGAAGAGGAATTTACCAGCTGGTATTTGGCATATGGGCTAAAATTGGACTTATGGACGTGAACCAGCCTGGGAAGTTTTCTTAAAATACAATTACTCTTTGTTCTCTGTGACATAAATGTGTCTGGATTTGTTTCTCTTATCAACCTAGACTGACATTTTTACTGTAAATTCTTGGAACATAAAATTTTGAAATTCTTTTCTGCTCATTCCAACATAAAGGAATTCTATGCTTCTTCCATGTTTTCTATTGATTAAATATCACCTAATTCTTTCTAGGGCTAGTTTCTTTTGCATATTGTATTTTGTTCTGGTTTTCTGTTAAATAACTAATGGCTAACCCGAACTTGTGGAGGTCTGACTTCAAGCTGTCACGGTGAGCTTCTGTACATTTTACCCTTAGTCCTAAAGCATAGTCCTTCGTCCTAGAGACGTTCTTACCTCTAAGGGTTGGCCCTGAATTTGAATGTATGATGCATAAACATTTACAAGTCCCTTCCATTAGTTTCTTGAGTCCCTGGGTGGCACAAATAGTTAAGTGCTTTGAGACCAACTAAAATGGGGGTGGTGGTCAAAATTCATTCAGAGGTGCCTTGCAGAAATACCTGACCAACTTCCGAAGAGTTACATTGGAAGCCCCATGTGCAATTCTACTCTGAAACAGAGGTGTTGAGTCACTATCAAGCTAGTGTTAGCTGGTCTAAGTTTGGTTTGGGGCTGGG
Organism: Tenrec ecaudatus; assembly: GCF_050624435.1. NCBI lineage: Eukaryota > Metazoa > Chordata > Mammalia > Afrosoricida > Tenrecidae > Tenrec > Tenrec ecaudatus. The sequence goes on along the minus strand of NC_134546.1, from coordinate 23,604,810 downwards.
ATGTTTCCTGAGACTGTAACATAGAAACACACCAAGTGGCTTTCAGCTACAAAAATTCAATCTGCCAGTTCTGGAGGGCAGATGCCCCACATCAGTGTTAGCAGGACTGGACTCCCTTCTGTAGCAGAATTTTTCCTTCTGACATCCCCAGGCATTCCTGTTTCAGGCTGAACTCCAATCTCTGCTCATTTCTTTATAAAGCATCCTTCTATAGTTTCTTCTCAGTTAAGGGCACCTTTCATTGGACGAAGATGTTATTTTGAGACCCTTTAACCTAATTATATCTGATAAAACCCTTTTCTCAAATAAGGTCACATTCACAGGTTCCAGGTGGACACATCTTTTAGAGTGGGACACACACTACAGCCTAACAGTGAAACTTGAACTCCAAAGTATCTCCCTTTAGGGCAGTGGTTCTCAAACATCCTAATGCTATGACCCTGTAATACAGTTCCTCTTGTGTAGTGACTCCTCTCCCCCAACCATAAAATTATTTCTATTGCTACTTCATAACTGTAATTTTGATACTGTTATGAATTAGGCAACCCCTGTGAAAGGGTTGTTCAACCCCCAAAGGGGTCATGATCCACTGGTTGAGAACTGCTGCTTTAGATCTCTGATCAGTTGACTTCAGGAACAGCTTTCTCCTGGTTGCAAAGATCACACTGTACTTATATACAGTTTTGGCGTCCACCAAAATCTTAATTTGTGGGCAGAAGCTTGAGCTTGTTCTGTCTCTGATGCTTTGTCCTTTTCAAAATTTCCATCAAAGGAAGCTCAAACTCTCTCTCCAGGCCACCCAACTGACGCATTCTGCTAAAATTCTATTTCCAAGTGAGCTGCACACGCTGTAAATTAACCTTCGGGCAAAAATCAATTAATGTAGATCTCTCTTATAATATACTTGCCTTCTTTCAAGGATTGGATTCCATAGTTTTAGTCTGCTCTCTAGTACTTTCTAATAATTAATTTTAATATTATCTTCAGAATTTATCATTGTTTTTGGGAAGAGTAGTCTAATAAAAACTACTCCGGTGTTAACAGAACAGGAAGCCCCGATATCTCAAAAGATTTAATAAAAACATTAAACACAAAATAAATCTTATAATTTATTTCCAATTCATTAGGAAAAATCAAAAACCCTTTTCATACAACTGAATCCTTTAATTAATTTCTTTCCAAGCAAAGTACAAAAGGCCAAAATAAAACTGAGACAAGTATTTAAAGGAAAATCCAACGACTCAGTTCAAAAACAAACTGTAAATGCGTCATTCTATCCAAAGAATTAGTTCTTGTACAAAATATAAAGAGTTTTACACTATAAACAAAGACTGCTGTGTATTTATTTAGTAAGAATTCTAATATCTGCTTTTCCTCCCATTCCTCTCGAGCACAGAGGGAATCTGCAAGTCAGAGATCCAATTGCCTCCATGGGCAGACTCTTTATCTGGAGATTTTTATTCTTTCTCTTCGACCAAACTTTATTAACAAGTTTTAGTTTACAAAACTCTTGCCAGATTACAAATTAAGGGCACACGAACGCGAAACGTTTCAGCATTGTAGGAAGTACTGTGACTTGGGGCTTAACGGAGTTATCTAAAAGGTCACAATGTAAGGCTATTATTGTCAGAAAACTTAAGCAACTTCTATCTTTATTGAAAAGGACCAAAGCAATTCCTTACTTCCTATGATATCATTTCATTTTCATGGCTCTTATATCAAAGAAACTAACTTAAAATAATATCGGGTCACAGGAAGTCACAGAGAACAGTTCTCTAGCACTACATTCAATTTCAGATTTGATCACGGAAGAAAAGTAACTGCTATATATGGATAGATGGATGGATGTAGTAATATAACTTGACTCAATGCTTATGACATTAACTTGACTTTAACGTTTGAACTCTTTACCATCAAAAACCTTTTCAAATAAAAATGAGCGATATGAAATTACTGTAGACAGATATTTTTAAATTCAATTACATCTTAAAAGTTGATCTGAAAACACATAATACCTTTAATAGTTGGAAAGCTTCTCCAGGTCCTAGTCATCTTAATCCTCTCAAAATGAAACCACAAAATGAAATCGTAAGCTTTACTGAATTTTGAGATTTTCCTAGTTTTTGTCATCATGTATATACTCTTTCCAACCTTTCATTGTTAGTATTTTATAAATGATGCTGTTTGAGATGTTAAAAAAGGTATTCCTCAATCTAAAATATGCATAGCTCTGGTTAAATTTTTTCTTTTGTATTTCTCTGAAATCTCATTTTAATTATTTAAGGAGTTCTCAAGTCATGCTGAGAAGATACATGACTTAATTTAGGGCTACAAACAGTGCATTATCTTAAGAAATCAGAGATCTTCTCTACTTAAATTTTTTAACAAGCACAGGAACAAAATAGTAAGGTCTGTTTTTATAAAATTCTTATCTAGTAGGGGCAAATTTGTAATTAGTTCTTATTGTGACAAAATAAAAAGTGTTTTCCTAAATGACATTTTCACCCATGGCATTTTCCAACCATAAAGTTTTTATAACATCCCTTAAGCACCAAAGAAAAGTTCTGTAAACAAACTTTTACCCAGTAAACTAAAGGCAAATATTCAATTGCCTTTATTAAAATATTTAAAAGGCCATAATATGCATGTCTAATTGCTACAGTGACATATTTATAATAAAAACCAAGCATATATACATAAACAAGAAACAATTACTGTACATCTGTGGGAGATGGGGTGGGGTGGTGTGGGGGACAGTGAGCAAGAACAAACTGACAAACTAGAGCTACTTTTGAGTTAATAAAGTGAGGACAAGACACCTATAAAAATTCAGTACTTTTAAAGTTTCATTGGAGACTAATAATTATTAAGAACTAAATTTGGTAGTTCCACTGGCTTATTATTGTAAACAGTAAGAAATAAGTAAATTAGAAATGCCTTCACTCCGTGTTTTTCTTCTCTTGCACTAGGGCGGTGGTTCTCAACCTTCCTCATGCCACGACTCTTTCATATAGTTCCTTGTGTTGTGGTGATCCCCCCAACCATAAAATTATGTTCCTTACTACTTCATAACTGTAATTTTTAACTGTTATGAATCGGGCCACCTCTGTGAAAGGGGTCAAGACCCACAGGTTGAGAACCACTGCACTAGAACCACTTTTAGAGAGGCTGCCCACTTTTCAGAACTAAGAGTAATTCCAGCAGAAAATAAATCCTATTAGAAATAAGTTAACAGTCTACAATAGGTTTCTGACAAATGAAATAAAAACACTGAGGGCACATGAAGACTGGTCTACAGATTATGTAGCAAAGCAACTCAAGTGTTCAACTCTTCTCCTTTGCTATTTACTAGATTCGCCTTGTTGCTATCATAGCGGTTTTCTAAATTGTTTGGTAGAAAGACAAGAATAAAACAATTTTTTAATGTATGCATATTTACGAAGGAGAAAAGGTCCTTAAAATAGTCTCTCCTACATGACACAGGAAAAAAGTTTTTGTTTGGCACTCTGAAGTTGTAAAAAGACAAGAAAAAATAATGACATTTCTAATATTTGGCAATCCAATCATCAGAGTTAAGACAACAGTAACAAAAAAAACCCCATAGAAATCATTGCCATTCAGTTAAGACTGACTCACAGTGACCACCATGCAGGGCAGGATAGAACTGCCCCTGGGAGGTCTCATGGCGGGAACTGCTTCCGAGGCCTAGAGAGCCCCCGTCTTCCTCCCATGGAGCCACTGGTGGTTTCAGACTGCAGAGCCTGCAGTTAGCAGTCCACCTGGTAATACCACACCAATAGGGCTCGGAAAATAGGGAGACTGTGAATACTTTAAGATGTCAAAAGACAAACAAAAGGTTTGTGTCTTCTACCATTCACTGTCCCTGGAATACTTTCCCTCTGCAAAACAATATACACATTACTATTTACATAACAATTTAATCAGTAGAGAAGACCAAAATTCGTTTTTAATGTGCTCTCACAGTGCCCATTGAGAAAACCATGACCATCGAGGTGAGGAGGCCTAAGCAGTAAAATACTCAATTCGCAATGCATACTCTATTTAAATTTGCTTTCTGGTTCACCTTCAAGTTTAGTGCATAAATAATTGTAAGACTGAAAAGTCCTGTAAACTTAGGTTGATTTTCTGTAGCTGGTATCTAACTGCTCATTGCAGACCATGTATGTCTTGGTAACTAAAATGTTCTGGAGGGTTTTGCAGGTTGATGTTTAAACGGTGGTATCTCCAAAGTCCTTGTTCCAACGTATGTATGCTTCTAAGTTTTGAGGGCTCACGCTGCGTTTTATTTTCTTTAAGGATTCAGTAAAATCAGATAATCGAATATTTCTCATCTAGATTAAAAAAAAAGACAATACAAATTATCAACTCATACACAGTAGTAATCTAACAATGAGCAAAAGAAATCATGCTGCTGTTTATTAATATAGTACCACACGAGTGTATTCTTATGACGAAAACCATTTAAGTATATTTTATATATTATTATACATCAGAAAAGCCCACAATATAAGCAATAATGCTTTTTGAAGTTATGAAAGTATGTTGAAAGGATTCATCTCAATTTAAAATCAGATTTTATAGACCAATTTTGACTCTAAGTATTAAAATGTTTGTGTATTTGGTTATGGATATAGTAGTCAGCTTCTGATTTATGTATCTCCCAGTACTTCCTACCTTTTGTAATTCCCTTTAGTAGATTCCCTTACACTTAAGTGTAGGCTAGAGCTAGCGATTAGCTTCTAACCAAGAATAATCACCAGAAGTAATAGGTTGTCAACTCTAAGACTAGGTTATAAAAACTAGGATATTCATCTTCCTGCTTTCTCTCTTGCCTTCTCAGTTCGCTTGTTTTGATGAAGCAAACTGCCATGTTGGAGAGGTTATGTGACAAGGAACTGAGGACATCCCCATGCCACTGCCAATGACAACGGAGGCATTCAGCCCAACAAGTGTTAAAGAAAACGAATCCAATCAATGACTTAGGAGTGAGATTGAGAGCAAATTCTCCATCAACTGAACCTTGACATCATTGCCTTGGTACTACTGGAGCAGAGAGCCCAACTAATAAGCTGTGCTAGGAGTCTTGACACAGAACCTTTGAAATAATAAATGTATATGGGACATTTAAGTAGATTTGGAATTTGCAAACTACTGGTTGGAATACATTTGCTATTTGGTGGTTTAACTACTGTTGCTGACCATAGCCCTATGTTCCTTATTGCATATGACCTTGCCAAGGGCCAAATTTATAGGCCCCCAAATAAAAGGGCTTTTTAGTTCAACTAGCTGGCCAAAGTACTAAGATTTGAACTTTATCTGCCCTGATGCAAGGAAGAGGGAGGGGAGTTGTGTGAAGAGAAGTCAGTCATGTACAATGCTTTCTTTCTCAGACTAAAATAGTAGCTTTATTCTATGACCTTAAGAACACTTAAAAATAATTTATTTATGGGATTTTGTGACAAATTATACCTAAAATATTAAAAACACACAAGATACTTTAGGAAGAATAAGATTATATAAATATCCTGCTTGGTAAGTGTTGGACTGCTAACCTCAAGGTCAGTGGTTCAGAACTACCAGCTTCTGGAAAACACTCCTAAGGTCAGCAAACAGACCTTGAACTATTTAAAGGCTTTTTTTTGGGGGGGGGTGTCATTGGTTTTTTGTTGTTTTGTTTTGCTCTGTCTTGTTTTTGTGCATATTATTATGTCTGCAGGTCTATCTAAATAAGACAGGCAGAATAAGCAATCTGGAGGAGAAAACAATGGGATCAACGGTTCTGGAGGGACATGGGAGAGGGTCAGGTGGGTGAAAGGAAGTGGGTGTTAACAAACCCATGGACAAGGGAACAACAAGTGATCCAAAATTGGTGGCCAGGAGGGTTTAGGAGGCCTGGTAGGACTTGATCAAGGGCAATGTAACCAAGAAGAATTACTGAAACCCAAATGAAGGCTGAGCATGATAGTGGACAAGAGGGAAGTCAAAGGAAATAGAGGAAAGAACTAGGAGTCATAGGGCATTTATAGAAGTCTAAATACAAGCATGTACATATGTAAATATATTTATGATGGGGAAATAGATCTACGTGCATATATTTATAGGTTTAGAATTAAGGCAGCAGATGGACATTGGGCCTCCACTCAATTACTCCCTCAATGCAAGAATATCTTGTTCTATTAAACTTGCATTCCATGATGCTCACCTTCCCACCACGATTGCTGAAGACAGAGCAGGTGCATAAGCAAATGTGGTGAAGAAAGCTGATGGTGCCCAACTATCAAAAGATATAGTGTCTGGGGTCTTAAAGGCTTGAAAATAAATCAGCGGCCATCTAGCTCAGAAGCAACAAAGCCCACATGGAAGAAGCACACCAACCCATGTAATCACGAGGTGTCAATGGGATCAAGTAACAGGCATAAAAAATTCAGAGCAAAAAAATCATCATTGTGAATTAGGGGGTTGTGCAGAGTAGAGACCCAAAGCCCATCAGTAAGCAACTGGACATCCCCTTACAAAAGGGTCATGAGGAGGAGACAAGCAAGTAGGGTGCGTGCAGGGTAGCAATGATGAAACATACAACTTTCCTCTAGTTCCTAAATGCTTCCTCCCCCAATCCCTCCCCACTATCATGATCCCAATTCTACTTTACAAATCCGGCTAGACCAGAGGACGTACACTGGTACAGATAGAACTGGAAACACAGGGAATCCAGGACAGATGAACCCCTCAGGAGTGGCGAAGCTAGGAGGGTAGAGAGTAGGTGGGATAGAAAGGGGGAATCAATCACAGATTTCCATATAACCCCTTCTCTGGGGGATGGACAACAGAAAAGTGGGTGAAAGGAGATATCAGACAGTGTAATACATGACAAAATAACAATAACTTATAAATTACCAAGGCTTCCTGAGGGAGAGGAAGCAGGGAGGGAGTGAAAGAGGAGCTGATAGATAACATGGGCTCAAGTAGAAAGCAAATGTTTTGAGGATGACGACAACAAATGTAAAATGTGCTTGACACAATGAATGTATGTATGGATTGTGATGAGAGTTGTACAAGCTCCCAATTAAAAACAAAAAAGAGGAGCTGACACAAAGGGCTCAGGTAGAAAGAAAATGTTTGGAAATGAAGGCAACATATGTACGAATGTGCTTGATACAATTATGTATGGACTGTTGTAAGAGCTGTAAGAGCCCCAATAAAATGATTAAAAAAAGAGAAATACACACAAATAATAGAGGGGAGGAAGAGTTAAAGAACTAGAGGAATGTTGTGTTTCATTGATGCTGGCTGGCTCGTCATTTCTTGTGACCCGACCCTTCTGTGAGGGGATGTCCAACTGTCTACAGATGGGCCTTGGGTCTCCACTCCGACCTTCCTCATTCAATTTGATCATTTGTTTTGGGTCCTCTCATGCCTGATATCTGTTCTTTCAATGCCGGTGATCAGACAGGCTGGTGTGTTTCTTCCATGTGGGTTTTGTTGCTTCTGTGTGAGGTGGCCTTGTTTAACTTCAAGCCTTTAAGTCCCCAGCTGCTATATCGTCTAACAGCCAGGACACCATCAGCTTTCTTCACCACATTTGCTTTTGCTCTCATTTTGACTTCAGCGATTGTGTCGGGAAGGTGAACATCACAGAATGCCAGGTTATTAGAACAAAATGTTCTCACATTTAGGCAGGACTTGAGTAGAGGCCTAATATCCATCTGCTACCCTGATATTTAACATCTAAATATATGTACATTGACCTATATCCCTGTTGTTTCATATTATTTACATATATACACGCCTATATTTATACCTAAATAAATATCTTTTGCCTCCTACTTATCTGGCTTTTTAAATACTTTTGGTGGTCTTTTCTTTATTTTAATCTTTAAATTATTTTCTTCTTGCTATTTTGTTTTTTATTTTTTTCTGTTGGGTTTCCCAGTTTATGAAGCACAAGAGTGGATACACAGACAATAATTGATGCAATGGCTTCTTTGGGACATGAGGGTGTGTGTGAGCAAGGGATTTGAGGAGCAACAATGAAAGCGAGAAGCAGCAAACAGGGGTAAGGTAGCATTTGAACAGATTGTGATGATGTATACACATCTCTTTTAAAAAGCAACTGACTATGGAAGTGTATGACATGTGGTTACTATATCAAGAAAACTACAAAAGAAAGAAACAAACTACCAGCCTCCATGAAAGATGTAGCTATCTTCTCCCCTTAGGGTTACACCCTTGGAAAACCCATAGAGGGTTGCTCTGATTTGGAATCAAGTCATGTGTTTGTGTGTATGTACATGGGAGCCCTGGTCACCGTGTGGGTTAGGCATGGGGCTACTAACTTCAAGGACGTGGATGGTTCAAACTTACCAACTCTCCGCTATCTGTATCTGTAAAGATTCATAATCTTAAAACCTCTAAAGTTTGCTTTAGGTGGAATCAATCTGATAATAGTGGGTTTGGTTTGGGGAGATATATATGTATATCCCCCAAATAAGGAAAAGTGTGAGATTAAAATGGAAGCTAAAAATCAGAAAAAAGGAGATTTAAGTCTTAAATTTTAAACATGATTTTTAAAAGTAACGGTAGCTATGCACCAAAGTGGGAGGAAATTTCTAAGAAACATAAAATTTTTTTTTATAAAATATTTTTTGTTGATTTTGTTGACACAAAGGTTTTAAGCATTGTAGTTGCTTATAGTCAATGTACAAGATACCCGAATCAGACAGCTACAAGTTCATTTTGAAGCCTCAAAAAAAAATTTACTGTCACTTTGCATTTGAACACACTCATTTTATGTTAATATTTCTTTGTTTGCGTTTTATAAATCATTTTATTGGGGGCTCTTCTAATAATCTATACATTAATTATATCAAGCAAATTTGTACATGTTACCATCATCATTTTCAAGAAGTTTCTTTCTACTTGAGCCCTTGGTATCAGTTCCTTTTTCCCCTCTCCTCACCCTCTCTCCCTCGTGAACCCTTGATAGTTTATAAATTATTACTGTTCTCATAACTTATACTACACTGTCTCCTTTCACCCATGTTTCTGTTGGACTGTCCCCGGCTCTGACTAGCTGCAGGGATCTCAGCAGGAGTGCCAGCATGTGGCCCATTGAGGCTTCCTTTCAGGAAGTCACAGCAGCATTCACCAAGTTACAGATAAATTGGGCCATGGTTCTAAGAGAGAACATCCATGGCCTGAACTGAACGTCACCTCCGGGAAGCGCAATCAGTTTAACTGAATGTTGTAATCTGTGGTGGTGGCCTTGGGCCACAATGGTACACATTCAAGAGAAATGCTCACGCTCCTAATCTGTATGACTGACTTCCAATATAAGCCTTGGTTACTAAGGTTCAAGTGAGCATCCTTGTTTAGCAATACTTTGTCTAAGTTGACATAGACTTTTACTGGGAAAACGAAGCACTGTCAAGAAACTCAATCAAAAGAGAACCGGTCTAGAAGCTCACATCTGGCTTCTCCTGGACTCTAGCTGCTTCTTTTTCTTTTCTACTTTAATGTGTCCTTTTGCTGTAATAAATCCTAACTGTGGATAGAGTAACTTTTCTGAGTTCTATGAACTCTCCTAGAGGCTCGACATAATCTACAATGGCAGATTATTATTTTTAATCGTTTTATTAGGGGCTAATACAACTCTTATCACAATCCATACATACATCAATTGTGTAAAGCACATCTGTACATTCATTGACCTCATCATTCTCAAAACATTTGCCCTTCACTTAAGCCCCTGGCATCAGGTCCTCTTTTTTTCCCCTCCCTTCCCGCTTCCCCTCCCTCATGAACCCTTGATAATTTATAAATTATTGTTTTCTCATATCTTGCCCTGTCCAATGTCTCCCTTCACCCACTTTTCTGTTGTCGTCCCCACAGGGAGGAGGTCACATGTAGATAGAGCCTTGTAATTGGTTCCCTCTTTCCAATCCACTCTTCCTCCACCCTCCCAGTATCACCACTCACACCACTGGTCCTGAAAGGATCATCTACCCTGGATTTCCTGTGTTTCCAGTTCCTATCTGTACCAGTGTACATCCTCTGGTCAAGCCAGACGTGCAAGGTAAAATTAGGATCATGATAGTGTGTGTGGGGGTAGGGGTGGGAGAAGAAGGAAGCATTTAGGAACTAGAAGAAAGTTGTACTTTTCATTGGTGCTACATCGCACCTTGACTGGCTCCTCTCCTCCCCTAGACACCTCTGCAAGGGGATCTCCAGTGGCCGACAAATGGGCTTTGGGTCTGCACTTTGCACTTCCCCCTTATTCACTATTTTAAGATTTTTTTTTTTTGTTCTTATGATGCCTTATACCTGATCCCTTCGACACCTCGTGATCACACAGGCTGGTGTGCTTCTTCCATGTGGGCTTTGTTGCTTCTGAGCTAGATGGCCGCTTGTTTACCCTCAAGCTTTTAAGACCCTAGACGCTGTATCTTTTGATAGCCGGGGCACCATCAGCTTTCTTCACCACATTTGCTTATTCACCCACTCTGTCTTCAGCGGTTGTGTTGGGAAGGTGAGCATCATAGAATGCCAATTTAATAGAAGAAAATATTCTTGCATTGAGGGAGTACTTGTGTGGAGGCCCAATGTCCTGGAAGATTATTTTTAGAATGTATAAAATCCTTACCTTTCCCATAATTTTCTTTTATTTAATTTACATACTGTGACTTAATTGAAAATAAATTAGACTATATAAAATATGTATTATATAGAACAGTATTAATGGGGATAGTTTCATAGGCTTCCATACTTTGAACATAATTAATTTTGTTATTTCTAATCAAATAATAACATGGAAGAATAAAAAACAAAAACAAAAAGAATCCAGACAAGACTTATAGAATACTGGACTCAACCTAAGAAAAGATCATTGTAAAATAGTAATACCTCACTGGCAGACATATTCTTCACCTGCTCTGGTTTCAGTTCTGTAAAATATAAATACAAAATGCAAAAGTCAAGTATGTTAAAAAAAAAAGAGAGATCATAAGCTTTTTCTGCTGAAGAGGAAAAGAGCACAATTATCCAATAGCATGTTTCAGCTATTATAAATCATTCCATAAAACTAATTTTGATAAAGTCATTAAAGGAAAATATATATAAAAATATAATTGATAAATACTTAGAATACTGTTCCCTTATGATAATTATCTGGGAATCATCCAAGGTTTTTTAAAATATAGTTTGAGGAGAATAGTGTTTACAAATTAAAATGAAATTTTTAAATGTGATATATTCTTTACAAATAGCATTAATTTTTAAAAACAATGCTTGTTTCAGAATGATAGTTAAATGCTGTGAAAAATAAAAATCCTTTATTCTGTGTTCACTATATGAACTAGATAACCTTGACCACCTGTCTATTCTATAAAATGTCATACTGGTCCATTACATTGATGACATTATGCTGATTAGATCCACTAAGGAGGATGTATCAAAGACTCTAGATTCATTGGTACAATATCTGCATACAAGGGGCTGGGAAATTAACCCAACGAAGATTCAGGTACCCTCCCCTCAGTAAAATTTTAGGGGTCCAGTGGTGTGTGGCATGTCGAGATATTCCTACCAACGTGAGGGATAAGCTATTGCATTCAGTGCCTCCAATGACTAAAAAAAGAGGCACAACTGCTAGTACCAAGCAGTTTGACTGACTGACAATGAGTCAATGCCAACTCATAACAGCCTTGTAGGGCAGGGTAGAATTGTCCCTGTGGGTTTCCAAGACTAACACTCTTTCCTGGAGTAGAAAGCCTCATCATTTTCCTGAAAGCAGTTTGACTAAAAATGCTTCATGCATAGTTTCAAAATCCATCTTCATGATTGCTTATCACTCTCCAAAGCAGTTCTTCATCATTTATATTATGTAGACTTATAAAACAAATTAAAATATCTTTCTTATTCAATTGCATTTGTCTATATTTTCTTGAAAGAAAAAAGAAAATTTTAAAAGTTTTCTGGAGGCTACAAGTTCCATGTTCCACTCGATCATCAGTCAGTGAAACAGGAGTCTTTTTACCTGTGGTGAAAGGAGTTCTTCTGTGTAGGCTGTTGCTTTGATTCTTTATAAAAATAGCGTGATATCCGCCATACCCCTACCGCAAAGCCCTACGGCATGGGAAAAAGGCGGCTTTCTACTACCCTAAGACTTTGTCTTAGAAACCCACAGGGGTAGTTCTAGCCTGTGTTTCAGGATGCGGGGCAGTGAGGTGAGTGCGTGCATTCGTGAAGCCCTAAGCAACCACTTTTGCTCCAATTCTTGGAGAAGCAAATTGAGTGGGGGGGGGCTCAGGTTTGTTGCTTTGACCCAGGTGATTGCTTGGGCTGATAGCCATTTCCTGAGTAAGATATAAACAACTTGATGACTGATACTTTCCTTGGAACCCTGGCCACTGTCTGTACTGTGCCTGACCTATTTTATGCACTTTGCAAAAGACTGGTCACTAACTACAAAACTAGTGGCAGGAAAATCCACCTACCAGGATCGTGTGTCTTGCAGTTAGTTCACTGAGAGCATTGCTCAGTTTGTGGTCCTACTGGGCCAGCCGTGGTTTGAAACTGACAGGGAATTTGCTTTATGCAACCAGTCAAGAGACAGAGGTTTTTAGCAGCAAGGAGCAAAGAATACTAGAGAGGGGAGGGGAGAAGCATCCTAAAGCATGGGGTCAAGAGCTGTAACACTGACAATGGTGACAGTCTGGAAGAGGCCACATGATGGAGCCAATGGTGGTGGCAGAAAGCTCTTGGAAAGGCAGCAGAATTGAGTAAGCTGCTGTACCCTGTGAGATGGGCCAGTTAATACCAGAAAAGTCAATAGTGGAGAGGCCAACAGCAGTGGGGGCCACACAGCTAAGAGGCGAGCATGCACAACCAAAAGCAGGGCCGTTGGGGGCAGGGCTGGACGCTGTTCTGCAACAGAAATCCCCTAAATGTGCTCTCCACCTTGGGTGCCTGGGAGTGCGCCTGATTCTACACCCACCTCATCCTGATCCCAATTTATTTCTGTTATTTCTAAGTTGATCCTGATCCAAAGTTGTAGTCATATGTTACTTCCCTAATAAGTATCCTATAATGGACTATCAAACACAGCAGAGGTAGATGCAGGGGCAGTAAATTTAATGTGGCTTTTCTAGTCCTGTAACTCCTGCCAAATAACTTTTTGCTGCACAGGTCTGGTACCAAGAGGAGGGAAGTTACTGATAGGATTCATACATTGAGTAATTGTGAACTGGACTCGCGGACTGTACATGAAACTCCTGTATGTACATAAAACGAACCCTCTGAGAAGCAGGAGGTGGGATCTTATTACTAGGAAGACCCAGGAGTACAGTGTGTCCCTGGATCCGAGATCCCTGTGCAGTGAGCCTCCTGGATCCACATGACACCTGCACCATCGGAAAAGCAGCAGCAGAACCTTCTAGTATCAAGAGCATGGAGCAGAGTGGTGGACTTCCCACCCCACAGAGCAAGTAACGATGAGTGTTTTGTGCAGGAGGCTGGGCATGTAGCACAGGGGAGTGCCTCGGAGCACTTAAGAGGGGATGTTGGACTTGCTGACCCACAGAAGAGGAGCTGGGTGCCTTCAAGCTGAGGCTTACTCAATGGGGTGCCTGTGGGCACTTACATCGGGGAGATGGGTGGGCTCAGCTATGGAGCTTAAGCAGAATGCGTTCAGATTAAGACCTATCGCAGAGGGAAATGCCGTCCGGGCATTTAATAACACTCTTGATAGAATTTAGAAACATGTTTTGATAAATAACTCAACCTCAAGCAATTTTCACTGGCATTACAACTTGTTAACTTCTTTAAAATTCCTTTAATAGTGAATTTTGTCTGAATTCTGCTATTTGCAATAACTATTAGAACTTAGAGAAGTATAATAGAAAATACTAATGACATTCTAATAGAGAGTGCTTTGGAAGCGACAGCTGGAGTTAGAGATGGGGAACAATTTGAAGAGTGAAGGAATGTCTCCACCAGTTAGTTACCTGCTAATTCTGATTCTTGGCCCTCAAACACTTATGCAAACCCTGGCAATGTAAGGCAATACTTGAGAGTATTGTCTATTCACTGCCCATGCTGACGGTGAAAAACATCTATGCTAAAGTAGTATCATAGTTCAATATAACCTAGCCTAAAAATAATCAATGATGGTATCTCAAGATCAACAAAGATACATACAAAAGTAGACATTTCCAAGTTTCCTTGGACATACTGGGGGCTTCAAAAAGTTTATGTAAAAATTCTATGTATATTTTTTCATTCTACTTTTCCATGAACTTTTTTCATATTTATTTTCAACTGGAATTAGGATACTGAAAGGAAAAAAGTAGGAAATTTTGAGAACATTTCCTTGTTTTAAAAAATTTGGTTTTTTCTCCTCCTCTGAGTTTTCTGCTGCTTACCTATTACCAAGTGTATAAAATAACGATTACAGGCCATTAGCGTGTGGCCGGGTTTTGTAATGGTCTATAAGCTAGGAAAGATTTTCTCACATTTCTAAAGGGCTCTGATGAAGAATAAAAAGGGAAGAGGGAGGGAGGAAAATAGCAGCCACTACAACAGAAATCACAAATGTCTAAGAAAAAGTCAGCTCTCCCTAGTACAGAAACCAGAAACCCTCGCAGCACAATGGATAAGGCACCAGGCCGCCGAAGTCAGTGGTGAGAATCTACGTTGGAGAGGACGGTGGCAGTATGCTTCCATAATACTTACAGCCGTGGGAATCTTAATGGGCAGTTGTACTCTCCTGTAGCACTATTATAAAATCAACTCAATTGTATTAGTTTAGGTTTTTTGATTAATAGAGAGATTCTTTTGTACCAAGTTTTCCAGTATTAGACAGCTCTATTGCTTTCCTACTAAAACAAAAGATTGATCAATAGTGGTAAATAAATCGTGTAATTATTTCAGGCTCTTATATACTTACCTCGGATAGGCCCCAGTGCTGCATCTTTTGCTAAAGCTGTTAGATCACTTCCTGAGTATCCATCAGTCATTCTGGGAAGGAGGAGGAGGAACAACAAATTATTTTCATCTTTGCAAATTTTAAATCCTCATGTTCTAAGATAAAAACTATTTGACTTTCTCGTCATGAAAAGAGCTTGCTATGTTTGACATAAGGGCAAAGAAAGGCCCATTTGCCAAAAACAATTCAACGTGTGTTCCTTGTTTGTGGTTAAGTGCCACAAGTGGGTTCCAGCTCACAGCAACTATATGCACAGCAGTACAAAACACTGCCAGGTCCTGCACCATTCTCACCATTGTCCCTATGCTCGAGGCCACTGTTAAAGCCACCGTGTCAATCCATCTCATTGAGAGACTTCCCCTTTTTCATCGCCTCTCTACTTTTCCAAACACAAGGTCCCTCTTCCAGAAACTAGTATCACCTGACAGTAAAAGGATGTAAGGTGAAGTCTCAAAGGAGCACTCTGCCCATATTTCCTTTAATACAGATCAGTTTATCCTTTTAGCAGTCTGTGGCACTTTCAATAATCTTCTCCAACTCCACAATTCAAATGAATAGACACTTCTTAGGTCTTCCTTATCCAATGGCCAACTCTCAAGTACATATGAGGCGATTGAAAATAGCATGGCCTGGTCCAGATGCATCTGTGCTGTCAAGGTACCAACCTTGCTTTTCAACAGTCTGAAGAGGTCTCATGCAACAGATTTACATAATGCAACTCATCTTGTGATCTGCTTCGATAAAAAACAATCATGGATCCACGCAAGACACAATCCTTGACAACTTTCTTTTTTTTTTTTTTTTTTTTTGTCTCCCACTGCCGTTTCCAGCAGGTCTTTATTCAGAATAAGCTGTCCAAAGACAACTTCCCAGGACATCACATGGAAGTGTTTATGCAGCGGGCTTCTTCTCTGCTGGCTGCTTCTTCTCAGCAGCAGGCTTCTTGCTAGCTGCAGCCTTCTTTCCTGCCACAGGCTTTTTCGGCTTCTTCACCATGGTTGCTTTCTTGCCCCCTTTCTTCCCCACCAGGGGCTTCTTGCTAGGAGCTCCCTTCTCATCAGATTTGACCTCTAATGCTGCTTCCGCCTTAGCCACCCTGAGCTTGTGGTTGCGGGCTTGGCGGAGAACGGTGTTCCTGCGCATGGTCTTTGCGTAGGGATTGAGCTTCAACATAATTCTCAGATTGTTCAGTGGGTTCTTCTTCAGGACTCTGCGATGAATCTTCTTGCGTGGTGCTCGGAGGGCTCTTTGAATCTCAGGGCTTTTCAAGATTCTGCTAAGGTCTGTGTTGATCATCTTGTGCATGGGGAGGTTATAGTTGCTCTTCAGGGAGGCGGCTTTCCTCCAGGTGCCATACAGCTCATCCAACTTGCGAAAGGCACCTTCAGTCCAAATGCAGAAACGCCCCACGTGCCCACCAGGAGCAAGTTTCAAAACGTTCAGTTTGCTGACATTGAGCAGAGTAATTCCAGGGATGTTCCTGAAGGCCTTGATGATACCATTGTCTTCGTTGAAGATAATGCATGGTCCCCTGCGCTGGATCCGCCGACGGTTCCTCATTTTGCCCTTGCCCGCTCTCATTCTCTGAGAGGCATAGACCTTCTTGATATCATTCCAGGCCTTAAGTTTCTTAAGAAGCAAAACTGCCTCTTTGGTCTTCTTGTAGCTTTCTACTTTGTCTTCGACCACCAAAGGAAGTTCAGGAACTTCCTCAATACGATGACCTTTAGACATGACGAGGGCGGGCAAAGCAGAGGCAGCCAGGGCCGAACAGATGGCGTAGCGCTTCTGAGTTGTGTTCACTCTCCGATGCCAACGGCGCCAGGTTTTGGTTGGTGCAAACATGCGACCTCCACGACACATATTTCCAAAAGCACCTTGGCCAGAGCGGTGAGTCCCACCACCCCGGACTCTAGGAATTCTCGCCACGGCTCGGCCAGTGCCCCAAGACTCAGCACTGGTCTGATGACCTGCCAATTCGCTGACAGCATAGGGCTGCCGGTTGTTCTTGCGCAGGTTGGTGTGAACAAAATTCACGATATCTGGTCGGATGGGAGCCTTGAACACAGCTGGCAAAGTAACATTTTTGCCAGATGATTCTCCCTTTTCAGAGTACACTGATATCAGTGGACGAGCGCACGCCATGGCGAAGAGAGAAGGCCACGCTCCTCTCTACCCGGCGGCTCCCACAGGAAAAGCCCTTGACAACTTTCAACATTTTCTCCATTTATCATGATGTTACCTATTGGTCCAGTTGTGACAATTTTGAGCTTCTTTACATTGAGTTGTAATCTATACCGAAGATTACAATCCTTGATCTTCATCAGCAAGTGCTTCAAGTTCTCCTCACTTGCAGCAAGCAAGGTTATATCATCTGCATATCACAGGTTAATAAGCCTTCCCTGAATCTTGATACCACATTCTTCGTGTAACCCATGTTCTCTGTGTTATTTGCTCAGAATATAGATAGAATAAGTATGATGGAGAAAATACAAGCCTGTGAAACAATTCCTAATTTTAAACTAGGCAGTTTCCCTTTGTTCTGTTTGCGGAACTGCCTCTTGATCCATGTACAAGTTATGAATTCTGACATTCCCATGCTCCTCAAGGCTACAGTTTGTGAAGATCCACACAGTCAAGTGCCTTGGCCCAGTCAATAGAACACAAGTAAACATCTTTCTGGTATTCTTTGCTTTGGGCCAAGATCCACCTGACATCAGCAGTGATGTTCCTTATGTCAAGTGCTAGCCCCAACTTCTGGCACCTCCCTGTCAGTGTACTGCTACAGAGAGTCACTATACCACAAATAACTAGTCGACATTCCACCATTTTTAGGAGGTAGTAAATGAGCATGAATCAATGGTGCTGAAGGAAGAAGTTAAAGTTGCACTGACAACATTAGCCCAAAACAAGGCTCTAGGAATGGATGGAATACCAGTTGAAATGTTTCTTCAACAAACTGATGAAGCACTGGAAACACAGATTCATTTATGCCAGGAAATTTGGGAGACAGCTACTTGGCCAAGTGACTGGAAGAGATTCACAGAAGTACCCGTTCCAAAGAAAGGTGCCCAACATATGCTCATATTCTCTTCCTGAGAACCATTCCTTGCAGGACCCTGACTGCCAGGGGCGCCATTAAACCGCACATATCATCATCTGGAAAGGAAATAACTATAAGCCAATGGTTGCACTGGTGATATGTGGTCAAAAAACCACAATTCTCAATTTTTATGGACCAACCACTAAAATGTCAACAAAAAAAAGACAAAGATTTTCATCAAATTCTACATTCTGAAATCGATCACATATGCAATCAAGATACTCTGACAATTCCTGGAAATTGGGAAAAAAGTGTCAGCAGTTGCAAACGATGAGCTTGATAACAGCAGCAACACTGTAGATTCACTCATCAGATCACGTCAAAGGGAAGCCATCGCATTAGCAAGTCCAAGCTGGCATATAATTTGGGGGGCGGGAGACAGGCTTCAAAGTATGACATTCCACCTTTTGGTCCTTCCAAATCTCTGTACTTGCCACACACAAAACACATTCATCCCACCAAAATCCCCCAAATCTTAAAATGACTCCAAATCCAAATTCTTCTTCTTTTTTTAAATCGTTTTATTAGGGATTCGCACAACTCTTATCACAATCCATACATAAATCAATTGCATAAAGCACATTTGCACATTCATTGCCCTCATCATTCTCAAAACATTTGCTCTCCACTTAAGCCCTGGCATCAGCTCCTCACTTTCCCCCCTCCCTCCCTGCTCCCCCCATCCCTCATGAACCCTTGATAATTTATAAATTATTATTTTGTCATATCTTGCCCTGTCCGACGTCTCCCTTTACCTACTTTTCTGTTGTCTGTCCCCCAGGGAGGAGGTCACTTGTAGATCCTTGTAATCGGTTCCCCCTTTCTAACCCACCCTTCTTCTACCCTCCCAGTATCGCTTCCAGAAGGGATCATCCGCCCTGGATTCCCTGTGTTTGCCGTTCCTATCTGTAACAGTGTACATTCTCTGGTCTGGTCAGATTTGTAAGGCAGAATTGGGATCATGATAGTGGGGAGGACAAAGCACTTAGGAACTAGAGGAAAGTAGTATGTTTCATCGTTGCTACATTGCACCCTGATTGGCTCATCTCCTCCCAGAGGCCCTTCTGTAAGGGGATGTCCAGTTGCCCACAAATGGGCTTTGGGTCTCTACTCTGCACTCCCCCCCTCATTCACTATGTATGTCCAAATCCAAATTCTTTCCTGGGGTGAAATTCATTATCTGTGAAACTGTAAAATCTAGGATGTAAATTATCAGCTTGTAAAGTATACTGATGGAATGGTTACATAATACTACACCACAAGTGGGAGAAGTGGGAGGGAAATGGGATAATGGGAACCAAGCAAGTCCAAACCCCAGCAGAACTAAGTAAGTTATATTTGAAAAGAATCCTCTGTTCTCTGTACATCACCTCCCTTATGCACACTTCACAAGAATAACCGGAAGGAGACCTCATATTGTCTGGGTCACTCCTTCAAGAGCAGGGGAAAGGGGGAACCATCCACTTGATTCTATGCAACACTGAGACAAGGCTGGGACAAAGCAATGGGTCCTCCACAGGAATGGAGGAGAACCTTGCTGGAAAAATCAAGTCAAGACCAGGTGAGGGGTGAGGGAAGCATCTTTATTTTGGAGGAGACACTGATGTTTCCGTTGGTGAAAATGGTGGGAGATTGGGGAGGAGCAACCTCGCCTTGGGAAGGGATGCTAAACAATGATGGGAGAGGACCGAGGGAGACAATAGACTTGATTTTATGTTCCTGGGTAGACACTATGAATGTTTCCACCCAACCCTTCTTAGTGAACCACACCATGGACTAAGCACCATGCTGACCTTGCAGGCAGCATGGCCTTTCTGACCCCTGGGCCTTTGGGGCTGGCCCAGCCTCTGCCCAGATAAAGAATTCAACAGTGTCAAATCTTTTTAGTTCTATCACCAAGTGCCCAGAGGCACCCTTGGCCAGGAGCCTCCTTATAAAAGGCACTCCATTCTCTTTCTCTGTGGGCTGGAGCCCATGTCAACCTGCACCAGTTTCCTGGTCTGTTTCCATTTCTGAGCTATTTCTTGATATCTATGGCAACTCTGGTGTTACAACTCTCATTTCCTGCTGAGATCTTAGTAAATTTGTCAAAATTTCACAGACATAATTCCAACAGTTTGTTCATGGCAATCAAAATTCTTATTATTAGGCACCTAGAAACTGTTCCAACTTCAAAACTGTTTCTGCACTTCAGGTATCTGGTAGAGCAACACTCATTTGGTGCTAAATCTTTAGTTATGTAGTGCTTCTGGAACACAGGCAGCACAAGTGGATGGCGCTACCAAACAGAACCTAGTTTCTCACAGTTCAATATGTGAGAAGTCTTCATTCAGGGTTACCAGGTCTAGGGGAAGACATTATCTCTGACGGCTCTCGTGAAAGGTCCAGTCTCCTCTCAATGTCAGTGGGCCCACATTCCTTGGAGATCTGGTGTCTTGGGTCTAGGAAGGTCTTCTTTCCTATTGGTATTAAGGATTCTCTTCTCCCCTTTTATCTCTTTTAAGATAAAAGGTGAGGTTGGCCATAGTCCAGTGAAACAACTCCTCACATTGATTGGATCAGGACTGTGATCTAAGTATTGCATCCCACTTTAACCCTTATAACTGATTGGTTGATTACATCAGTTTACAACATGAGATGATTTTTACATAACTGCCATACTCCATCATTATAAAACTGACAAGAAAATAAGAATCATGGCCTAGCCAAGTTGATATATATTTCTGTGGGAGGACACAATTTAATTCAGGATACGTTGTGGAGGGGACTTCAAAAAATTCATGAAAAAAATCTTCAATTTCATTTTCCCAAAAGCTTTTAGAAGCCCTCCATGTATAAGAGGCAATAAAGGAAATAAAGGCATTAGAAGATGAGACTAATTTTCTAATCAGTAACTCACTTTATACTTCAGTTTACTTTTAAAAAGCAGAAAAAGAATACTAAAAAGAAAAAGTAACATAAACCAAATCAAATTACTCACCTAGCAAGTTGTGCTAGTTCTTTTTGGGTCAATGGGCTTCCTTGTTTGCATAACAAATTTTTAAGCAAAAGTAGTCTTGTCTGAAAAGAAAAATTAAAGAATCAGTCCTATAAACTAGCTTAATAACATACCCACACAAGAATAAACTTGGAAAAGCCATCTTTGCTTTTTACAAAGTAACAGTGACTGGGCATTTTAAAATACTAAGAGCTGAAGATGCCGGGAATAATGATAATTGTTCTGGGTGTTATGGGAACTCAAAGGACATAATTTTTTGGTCTTAAAAAATTATTTATTTTTTAATATTTTGCTCTTATAAGAATGACCAATTCAGTGCAGAAAGCTGACGGTTGCAGCTGTCAAAATATATAGAATCTGGGGTCCTATAGGCTGGAAGATAAACAAGGGGCCATCTAACTGAGAAACAACAAAGCCTACATGGAAGAAGCACACCAGCCTGTGAGATCACAAGGCATCAAGAGATCAGATATCAGGCATCAAAGACGAAAAAAATCATAGCATTGTGAATGAGGGGTCATGCGGAGTGGGGACCCAGGTTCCATCTGTGGGAAATTGAACAATCCCCTTGCCGGAGGGCTGCGGAGAGGAGATGAGCCAGTCCGGGTGCAATATAGCAATGATGAAATATACAATTTTCTTCTAGTTCTTGAATGCTCCCCCCCCACTATCATGATCCCAATTCTACTTTACATATCTGGCTGTACCGGAGGATGTTCACTGGCACAGATAGGAACTGGAAACACAGGGAATCCAGGACAGAGGAACCCCTCAGGACCAGTGGTGAGAGTGGCCATATTAGGAGGGTGGAGGGAAGGTGAGGGAGAAAGGGGGAACTGATACAAGGTATACATATAACCTCCTCCCTGGGGGACGGGCAGCGGAGAAGTGGGAGAGAAGATGTCAGATGGTGTAAGATGACAAAATAGTAATAATTTATCAAGGGTTCAGGAAGGAGGGGAGAATGGGGGGGAGGGGGAAAATGAGCTGATATCAAGGGCTCAAGTAGAAAGGTGTTTTGAGAAAGATGATGGCAACATATGTACAAATGTGCTTGACACAATTGATGTTATGTATGGATTGTGATAAGAGTTGTATGAACCCCTAAAAAATGATTAAAAAAGTGACCAATTCAATTCACTGTCACCAAGGACTATCACTAAAGGTTTCGTGTGTCTTTTTAAGTAACAGAAGTGCCAACTAAAACAGAAAACGACTTTAGCACGGTTTTACAAGAACAGGTAAGAACAATCGAACACTAGGGAAGCTCTCTTCCTTCTTCCTAGACTATTAGTGATGAGAATGATTAATGTTTACATTAAACTAGCAAGCACAGGTACAGAAAATGTGAGCATGATATACAGGGGCCTTCGAAAAGTTCGTGGAAAAATTTCTTTTTTTGTTGTT
Source organism: Tenrec ecaudatus (assembly GCF_050624435.1). Lineage (NCBI taxonomy): Eukaryota > Metazoa > Chordata > Mammalia > Afrosoricida > Tenrecidae > Tenrec > Tenrec ecaudatus. Next base: position 23,582,301 of record NC_134546.1, on the reverse strand, counting down.
CCATTTTTCACAAACATTTTTAAGCTCTCTCATGTATGCATTCATAAATATTCATTTTGCACAATCATTAAACTTACTTATTGGAGTTGATACAGCTCGGTGAACTTTGGAACCAGGTTCAAAATCCTACTGTAACTCACTAGCTATATAATTTAACACAACACACAATTTGGAACCTTAGCTCCTCTGTTTTGCTAAATGTGGTTTAAAAATTCCGTTATTTTAAAGTTCCTGAGCGAATTTAAAAAGAAAATAAGTAAGGCACAACCTAGTTTGTGGCTACTGTTATCAAGGATACCCGTAAGGCAAGATTGACACTTTTAAAAAACTAATTTTATAGATGTATGAAGTAGTATGTTGTGGAAATTCAGTTTATAAACACGTAACTCAACAATTTTTAGTACATTTATAGACTGGTATAACCATCACCATCTAGTTTTAAAATATTCCCATTACCAATTCCTATTTACAATTACTGTGACAAACCCCAGTCCTAGGACACCAATGCTCTACTGTACAGCTCTATAAATTCATTCTTTCTGAACATTTCATATAAATATAATTGTATATGTAATCTTTTATATCTGATTTTAACTGGGTATGGTTTTGTTTTTGCTGTTTTGATACTTTACTGCAATTTGGGTGTAAGCTAGTATTGCACGAGTTCCACAGTCAATGACTAGATAGACATTTATGGGGTGTTTTTTTGCCCCGCCCCCCGCCTTGATGGAGCCCTATGAGTTTCTATGAGTCAGAACTGAATCCATGGCAGTGGGTTTGGATTTGGGGGCTTTACTTTTTAAAAATTAATTATTTTATTGGGGTGCTCTTACAAATCTTGTCACAACCCATCATCCAACAGTATCAGGCACACTTTACGTATGTTGCCATCAACATTCCCAACAATACATTTGCTTTTTAACATTAGTTGCAACCCCCCCCTCAATTTAACTTTCTTCCTGGGTTTCCCATTTCCATTTGTCCATCTTTTCTGCCACTCTCTGTCTTCTCAACTTTGTTTTTGGCCAATGATACTGCTGCTCTTTTGGTCTAAGAAGGCTGATTATTCTGAACTTGTTCACTCTATAGGCCTATCCACGGTTTGACTGAAAGATAATTCCCTGGGGCAGGTACAGTTCCAGGTTTGAAGGATGTCTAAGGATCGTAGTGTTGGAAGTTCACTAGTCTCCATAGACCAGTAAGTTAGGTCTTTTTTTATTTTGAATTGATCCTACAATTTTCTCCTAATATGTCCACATCCTAGCACTGTGACCCTGATCTGAGCGGTCGATAATTGTGGTTAGGCATCATCTGGTTCTTCTGGGCTCATTCTAGTGGAGGTTGTGGTTTATGCTGTCCATGAGTCCTTTGAACTAATTGCTTCTTTGAGTCTTTGATTTTCTTCACTCTTCTTTGCTCCAGATGGGGAGATATCAATAGTTAAATCTTATATGGCCACTCACGAGCTTTTAAGACCCCAGCCACTATTCCCTAAAGAAGGCTGTAGAATGCTGCCTTGGTGAACTGTTACATTGACCTAGATGTCCAGAGACCATAGTCTAAGTCCCGAAGGCCAGTGACTCAGTCTGTCAAGGTGCTTGGTTATGGCTAAGGCATTTTCATACTTTTGTACCCTGTATGCTAACGACCTTCACCCCACCAAAACAAAACCCACTTCCAGCTAGTCAATTTTGACCCACAGCCACTCTACATAGGGTTTCTGAGGCTGTAAATCTTTACAAAAGGGGTATGTTTCATTTCCCCCCTCAGTTGTTAATGCGCTGTGGCATCTACTTTGCAGTTAGCAGCCTAATGTTTCCCTGACAGCACCACCAAGGGTGCCTACAGATACACATATAGTCACAGCATGCACAAGTACTTAAGTTGAAATATCCTTTGTCAAACCTGCCGTATATACTCATGTATAAGCCGAGTTTTTCAGCACAAAAAGTGTGATACATGGGTCAGTGGTACTCCAGTGAGGTGTAACATCTCGCCGGTGATTGCCGTTCCTCCGCTGTTCATTCAAAGCCCCACTGACACTGCAGGGCTTTGAATGTTTGTTTACTCACATCTAACCAATCAGAGCCGTCCCATGACGAGGACGGCTCCAATTCGCAGAAGCACCCATAGTGATTCACTTACACCGGCAGCTGAACTGGTAAGGATGTGTCTGTGACTGCGCTCCATCTCTTCCCTCTGGTCTGTGTTAATTCACATCCTGCATTTCCCACCCGAGGCTTATACTCGAGTCAGTCAGTTTTTCTGATTTCCCAGGTAATAATTAGGTACCTCGGCATATACTCAGGTCAGCTTATATTCCAGTATATATGGTGTAAATATATTATATAAATATATATATACATATTCATAGATGAAGCCCCATATGTAATACGGTTTTGTTCATTTTTCTATCAATATATTAACTAATAAATGACTGTTATTACTGCTATTGCAGGAGTGTGTCTGTAACAGTTTTCACCCCGAGTCTTCTTTTGCCTTGGGCACTGTATGCTCATCTTCCTTACTGTACATTGCCTTCCCTTTCACCCAGCTTGGTCTGTCCACTCTCCAGTGATTTCTCCTCCTATCCCTTCTCATCCATGATAATGATCAAACAATGTTTCTATGTATAAACCGTATCTTGACGTTTTTTGGTCAGTCTCATACAATATTTTTCCTTTTGTGATTGTCCAATTTGATTCCATATAATGTCCTACAGGCTCAGCTCTGTTACAAGGTTTTCCCACAGATTGTTCACAATCTTTAACACTGCTTAGCATATCACTGTGTGTATATAGTACAGTTTATGTATTCATTCATTGTTGGGCACTTATTGTTTTGCCAGTATTATGTTTTCAGGCATCTCTATATTATATCATGTATACACAGCTCACTCTGTTTTATTACCAAATAGTATTTCACTAGAACAAGTGATGAACACTTTAAGTCATTTCCACTTTGGGCTATTATTAATAATGCCGCAATAAAAAGTCTTATCCATGTCTTTTTGTGGACATATATATTTCTTTTTCTTGGGTAGATTCTTAGGAGTGAAATTACTGGATTTTATAGTAAGTCTATTTTTATCTTTTTAAGAAATTACCATACTGTTTTCTAAAGTCGCTAGAGTAAGGATTAAGATTTAATTGTCAAGGTAGTACTTCTTGTTTATACCTTTAAATAAAAAAAAATTCAAACCAAGATACATACCTCCTCGTTTGGTAAAGATACATATACCCGTTTAATGAAACGCCTGTTAAAAAAAAGATTCAAGATTATTAAGAGTATTTTGAATTTACAGGCAATTAACTCAGCTCAAGTAGCAGATGATTTTAAGGAGAAAGGAAAAAAGGCTTTCAGTTAAATGCACTAGAGTGCACTTAGCAGTCACCAATATTAAAACATGTTTGGAAGTATTCCTTTAAACCTAGTTAATGTTTTTGTATGCTTTCCTCTATGTCTGAGCTTTTTATTTTTTAAATTGTGGTCAAATGCAGCTGCTGGTTAAAAATACATAATTTAGTATCATCAGAATTAATCATTTGCATTATATGTGTTTCCAAATAATAATAACCCTTGCATGGTATAAAGAGTATTGTTGTTTTATACCTGAAAATAACCAAAAATGAACAAGGAGAAAAGAAATGTAAACTTAAGCAGCAACAAACTAGATAACATTTACAAACTGGAATGAAAGTCTATGAAGAACTATTTAACTAAAAAAACACCCCACACTCACTGAGCCTGGTCAAGCACTACCCCACGGCCACTGTGATTCACAGCGAGCGAGCAAGCGAGCGAGCACACAGGGCGGGTGAGGACTCTCTGCCAGCAGGAAGCCTCATGCTCTCCCGGTGGAGCAGGTAAGGGGTTCCAACTGCTGACCCCGTGCTTAGCAGCCAGTGGGAACCCATCAGGCCACCAGGGCTCCACGACACCCACAAACACAAACCACCGCTGCTGACATGACTTTGACTCATACTGACCCCCAGATAGATCAGATTTCTAAAATTATTTGGCCTACTGCCCCCTTGGCATAAAAAATTCAGCACTCCCTTCCCCCACCTTGCATTTGGAACGTTTGTGCCCATAATTCAAGATAAACTTTAAGTATCTACGTTTTGAGCCCCACCATGAGATGGTACTGCACACTTTGGGGTACACAGCTGTATAGGATTCCTGAGGCTGTGAATGTTTACCTTACTCTCACCTTTCTCCTCCAGAGGGACAGGTGGATTTGAATGTTGGCCTTGAGGTTAGCAGTTCCACGCTTACCCAACAGTGCCATCGAAAATGCCACCAGAGCTCCTTAAGGGCTACCAAAAATTATCCACAAATGGTCTGCCACAGCAGATCACAAGTATGGCTGGCAGTGATCAGTTTCCCAAAGGAAAAGGAACTGCATACCCACCGTGAAGAATAAAAGAGCAAGCCTGGGAGTCTGGGCTCTGTAGCTCAGGTGAACCCTAGCTGACAGCATGGGAATCAATCGAAAGGAAGGCTTGGATGAACAAAGACAATTTTAAAACAATCATCAGTGAAAGAAGGCATCTAGCAAAGTCTGGCAAGATGTCAAGTAGTGTGGTAGTAAGCAATCTTTCTTAGCTGAAGAAGACACACATGTATCCTTTTCTGTCGGAGAGGGCTTCACTATGAGTCCGAGAGATGGCCTGCTAGCCCGAGACAGCCATGGGGCACTATGAACTCAAGCTATCTACTCACTAGCTTACTTCTCTGTTCCTTCCAAAAGTAAGATTTTTCAAAGGTCCCTTTATTCAAATGCAAATAGTATGTAAGAAAAGGAAAAACACAGGGGTGATTTAAAGCTATCCTGTTGCACAAAATAGGGGGGTGTGAGGAGGTGCATAAAATAAATAAAATAAAAAACATGCACATTCAAATTGATCAAATTAAAATTGTGACCATAAGGTATTTTTATTTTATTAATGAGGGAAAACAAAGTTGTCTGTGAAATGAGTTCACTGAAATACAAAAGCGGAAGGTCAGAAAAGCAATAAAAATGAAAACTGGAACTACAACAAGGGCTACAACAAAAGTAGCAGAAAAGAGACTGCATACCACGCCAGTATGAATTAGGGATGACAAACTACGGAAAACACAAAATAAAGAGATAGAGGATTTTAAAAGGATTAGAAAGGAAATCACAGATAAAGACAAAAAAATTCAACTCATTGTATAATTTGTGTGAAGGAAAAACCCAGAATGATGACTTAGAAACACATTAAAGAGTATTCAAAATAATGTTTCCAAAGTAAAGGCACTTTCAAACACTCTATAGATCAGCATATCCTTAAAAAAACAAATACAAGTCAATTTGAACATATTCATCAAACAACTAGAATTCATTGGTTGAAAATTCAAATTATTGTAATACAAAAACTTTAAATGATCTATAAATGTTTTTTTTAAAAAAAAACAAGCTGGCTTCAGGCTTTTGCATTTTCATTCCCAATCCTAGAAGCAAAGCTGTGCATTGCTGTGAGTTCCTCAGGGCCCATAATCTTATAGAGTCAAGCTGTCTTTACAATATGAAGTCAACTTATTTGTTCAAACAGGCAAGAAAGAACAGTTCTCGTTAACCCTGCCTTTAGGAGCTTCTCAAGAGACTTAGTTTAAAGATAACTGAACCCAGATGAGAACAACTGAGTAATTTGCTTAAAATCAAACAGTAAAGACTAGTTATCCTGATATCCTGGCCCTTTCCTCAAAAACATGTATGAATGGTAAGAGACTAGAGGATATATACAAAAAGTTGCACTTTATTCTTAATATTGAGAATGAAGGCAATGGAAACGAGAGAGATGGGTGTAAGAGCCAGGGCCTCGGTAAGACGGAGCCCTACCTGAGAACAGCCTCGTCAAGCTCCTGTGGTCTGTTCGTTGCACCCATTACAAGCACTCTGTCATCTCCAGCAGACTGCACCTTTGAGGGACAAATGCCAACACATGCAGTTAACACTTTCGAAAACTAATTTGGGTCATGTAGTAGGGATATAAATATACATATATATGTACATATTTATATATACACATATAAAAATATGCTTTCTTCATCGATAGAAAAATGCAATTACATAAAAAAAACTACATACCCCATCGAATTCTATGAGAAATTCAGTTTTTAGACGTCTGCTGGCATCATGTTCTCCTTCTCTCCTCTCACACAAAAGGCTATCAACTTCATCTAGAAGGAAGAGGAGGGAAGCCAAACCTGACCAATGGTTACGGGCGCAGGGAAAGAGCTGCTGCGTACGAGGCACTGCATTCATGCCAATGGCGGAGTAATTCAGATAGGAAACTAACAGTGCTGCATGGCACCAGGACTATTATCAACGACACTGCATTATCAAAGCATAAGGTGTGGAATTGGAGAATGTTCGTTTGTGTAGATTTTTGCCACAATTAGAAAAAAGTTATATGAATAATAATGACAAAGGAGGAACTGCTCTAGAATTAAATATGACAAGGGTAAAACTTTTCTTGATATGACTGATTGAGTTGTTTAATATGGGAAAAGTACTAATAAAGCTGTTTAAAAAAAGAAATAGGGTAAGATTTTTACTTAAAGTCAAATTGAGTGATTTTAATCTTTATCACTCTAAGTTAGATAGTATTTATCACTCTATTATTAGACGGTATTTAACCATGATCTTTTAAACTTTCCTTCTGAATCATCTTTCCTATCATAAACTCAAAAAACCCCAAAACACTACCAAATTCACTACCATCAAGTTGATGGCAATTCATAGCACCTCTATAAGAGAGGCCAAGTGTGAATGTCACGTCGAAGTCTTTGTGGCAGTGGAAAGCCCCATTTTCCTCCTGCGGAGCGGCTCTGAACTGCTGGCCGAGCAGTACGGTGCGCAGCCACTGCACCGAGCAGTACGGTGCGCAGCCACTGCACCACCTCCCACACTGAGAAAGGAGAATTTCATGAATACTCAGCTTCGGGAAAGCAGGCTCTCACCTATAAAAATGATAGAAGGTTGAAGTTCTCGAGCCACAGCAAAAAGAGCTCGCACCAGTTTCTCTCCTTCTCCCACCTGAAACAGAGCATCAGGCAGCATCACTAGGCAAATAAACCTTATTCAGCTTTTTCATTTCATAGGTTGCCAGTCAAGAACCTAGGATCAGAATGTCCCTTTATTCAGCAACTGACAGTTTGGGCATTTTGGAGAAAAGAAATGTTTTTTTCCAACTCAGTGGATACTTTATGACAGTGTTTCTCAACGGTCCTAATGCCTCAATGCTTTAATACAGTTCCTGATGCTGTGGGAACGGGCAACCTTAACATTATTTTCATTGCTACTTATTAACTGTCATTTTGCTACTGTTATGAATTGGACAACCCCTATGAAAGGATCATTCCATCCCACAAAGGGGTCGGGACCCACAGGTTGAGAACCACAGCTTTGTGATGTTAGTGAACAGATTCTATGCTAATACTTTAATACAGCTAGGTAGGTACTTTAACAATGAAATGTATGTTTGTTTTGCACTGCAGTCAAAAGGGTTCAGAATCGAATACATTGGAGCACAACTAGTGAGATGAGGAACGACTAGAAGAAAGGAAGAGAGGCCCACATATTTCTTCAGTCTTAGATTGCACAGTATATTTGTGGAAACAATTCAGTTGTAAAGTTTGTGCCTAAGCAAAACTTGCCCTGTTAAGAACACCTAGAACACCCATCCTCACAATTCCAGTGTTAGTAATATGAAAATCTTCTGAGGTAGTTCAGGAGATCTATGCACACTTCTCAAAGCATCCCTGGGTTCTACAAACACCATAATATGCCTGTCCTGCGGGGCTGGCCCAAATCCCATCTATGTGGACAGCCACCCCTCCCCCCAGAAGAGTTTACTTCAGAGGACAGCACTGAAGCTACAGCTCAGGGAGAGGGACATGTCTGATCAGAGCACATGGGAGCAAATGAAAGGGGATGAAGAGAGAGTGGAGCACATCCTGGCTCACCAAGCCTTGAGGCCAATATCCCTGCACAGAGAGGATCATATGGCTGGCCCCACTATGAGACATGATGTCCCTCACTGATCCACAACCCTACAGGGTACAACACTGGAGACACAGTGTAGGAAATGCAACCGATCTGACCCCACCACATCAAGGCAAAACGTTAGTGTGTGCAACAGAACAAGGGGAGCAGAGCAAGGAAGTCCCGAGGAAGTACCTAAAATAGACTTTGGGGCCAGAGTGTGGCACCCCACCAAACTGGAGCAGAAAACACTCCTAAAGGTCAACAAACAGACCTGGAACTACTTATAGGCTTTTCTTTTTGTTGTTGTTTTGCTTTGTTTCCCTCTGTCTTGTTTTCATGCATATTATTATCTCTGCAGGTTATTCTAACAAGATAGCCTGGATAAACAATCTGGAGAAGAAAACAACAGGACCAAGGGTTCTGGGGAGGGGTGAGACATAAGAGAAGGGGAGGTGGGGGAAAGGAAGTGGTGTTAACCCAGGGCCAAGGAAACAACAAGTGATCCAAATTCAGTGTTGAGGAGGGTGTAAGAGGCCTGGTAGGGCTTGATCAAGAGCAATGTAACCAAGAGGAATTACTGAAACCCAAATGAAAGTTGAGCATGATAGTGGGACAAGAGGAAAGTAAGAGGAAATAGAGGGGAAAAAAGGGCATTTATAGAGGTCTAAATACAGACATGTACATATATAAATTATTTACAAATGATGATGGGGAAATAGATCTATGTGCATATATTTATAGGTTTAGTATTAAGGTAGCAGATGGACATTGGGCCCCCACTCAAGTACTCCCTCAATGCAAGAACACTTTGTCCTATTAAACTGGCATTTCATGATGCTCACCTTCTCCACATGATTGCTGAAGACAAAGCAGGTACATAAGCAAAAATGGTGAAGAAAGCTGATGGCGCCCGGCTATCAAAAGATAAAGCATCTGGGGCCTTAAAAGGCTTGAAGACAAACAAACAGCCATCTAGCTGAGAAGCAACAAGGCCCACATGGAAGAGCATACCAGCCTGTGTGATCATGAGGTGATGATGGGATCAGGCATCAGGCATCAAAGCACAGAAAATCCTATCATTGTGAATGAGGTGAGGTGCAGAGTGGAGACCCAAAGCCCATCTGTAGGCAACTGGACACTCCCTTACAGAAGGGTTGTGGGAAGGAGATTAGACAGTCTGTGCAGATGCAACATGACTTTCCTCTAGTTCTTTAATGCTTCTCCCTCAATCCCCCACTATCATGATCCCAATTCTACCTTACAAATCCAGCTATACCAGAGGATGTGTGCTGGTACAGATAGGAACTGGAAATACAGGGAATCCAGGGCAGATGAACCCCCTCAGGACCAGTGGTGAGAATGGCGATAACGGGAGGGTGGAGGGAAGGTGGGGTGGAAAGAAGAAACCAATTACAAGGATCTATATATAACCTCTTCCTTGGGAGACAGATAACAAAAAAGTAGGTGAAAGGAGATATTGGACAGTGTAAGACATGACAAAATAGTAATAATTTATAAATTATCAAGGGTTCATGCGGGGGTAGGAAGGAAGGGGGAAAATGAGGAGCTCAAGTAGAAAGCTAATGTTTTGAGAATGACGGCAACAAATGTAGAAATGTGCTTGACACAATGGATGGATGGATTGTGTTAACAGTTGTACAAGCCCCCAAGAAAATGATTAAAAAACAACAAAAATATATGCCTATTCTATGCACTATCAGTGGTGCTAATGCCACGACCTTTTAATACAGTTCCTCATGTGGCAGTGATCCCCCAATCGTAAAATGTTTTCATTGCTACTTCATAACTGTAATTTTGCTACTGTAATGAACAGGGTGTGATTTGACCTCGAAAGGGGTTACGACCCACAGGTTGAGAACTGCTGCACTCAATCATGTTATTAAAGGGTCATGATGCTTTGGATAACAGTTATAAAAATCTCATTAGCATTCATTAGAGATGAAGGCAGTGCTAAAGTAATCACGTTACCTTCTTGAGCAAGTGAAAAATTAGGTTGGAATCCACATCCAACTTTTGAGACAGCACTTCCCATTATACTATACAGTGCGTATGAAAATGTAAATAAGGCTTCTTTAATAATGAGTTTATTGGTAAAATCTCACATAGGAGAATGTGATCATAAAACAATGATCATTTAATAGCTAATTTTAGTTACAGTATTGAGAATATGTTAAGTACTATGTTAAAATATTTTAATACAATTTTTTATTTTCAATGGGGAACAAACAATAACACTAGTGAGGCATGCACAACCTTAGAATCGACCATGAAATCAAAAGAGCAGCATTTATCCAAGGGCAAAATTCAGAACCATAAAAAAATATATTTATTCAGAACCATAACTCAAAAACTTACAACTAGTGAGCATATTTCAATTCGCAGTGATGCTGCAGAACAGAGCAGCTCCGCCCCTGTGGGTTTCCAAGGCAGTAACTCTTTAGGGGGACAGAAAAACCTCATCTTTCTCCCTTGGAGTGGCTGGTGGGTTCAAACTGCTGACCTTTCAGTTACCAACCCAGTATGTTACACATTATGCCACCAGAGCTCCATTCAGGAGGGCTTAAAAATTTTTTAAAGGAAAAGGAAAATAAATTTACAAAAAACAATGAAACAAAAATACTTTGCTATTAAGTGATTTTAAAAAATCATCTTATTGGGGCACAATCCATACATACATCCACTGTGTCAAGCACATTTGTACATTTGTTGCCATCATCATTCTCAAAACATTGGCTTTCTACTTGAACCTTGGTATCAACTCCTCACCTTTCCTCTCCCTCCCCCAGCTACTGAGTGATTTTTTTTTTTAATCCAGAAGAGTACTGATGTGCTGTGCCGAGGGCGTAACTTTATGAACTTTTTGGAGTACTGTGGAAACACACTTTGCAAACTACAAAGGACTAGGCAACATGCTATTTATTTCTGATGTATTAGATGAAGTAATGAATCATAAACAGGCTACAGTTCTAATATATGAAAACTAAATCTGTTTGTGGAAAATTATGCCACTATATTGCAACAATCTGAAGGAATCTCACAAATATAATCTTGATGAAAGAAGTCAGACTAAAAAAATTAAAAATAATAACTAAAAAAGAAAGAAATCAGACTAAAAATAAACCTTGTGTGATTATAGTTGTATAAAGTTGAAAGGTAGGTTAGTTTTACTTATGATGATAGTAGTCTAGTTGTTATTTGGGGGCGAGTAGTGTTTCGTGGGGCCTGAAGGGATGGGAGAGGTACAGGAAACATTCTATTTCTTGACCTAGGCAGTTATAACGAGAGTGTATTAACTTTGTGAGGGGACCTTGGTAGCACAGAGATTAAACATTCAGCTGCTAACACAAAGGACAGCAGTTTGAACCCACTAGTTATTCTGTTAGAGACAAACTGGTGATTTGCTCCCATGAAGACTACAATCTAGGAAACCTATGGGCAATTCTCCTTTGTCCTGAGAGGTGACTAGAAATCAGAATCAAGTTAATAGCAATGAGCTTGGTTTTTGGTTTGGGGGTGTTATGGGATCCTAAGAAAATTGCTTATCCTCTGTATTAAGTTCCCTCATAAAATGGAAGTATAAGAGCTACACCCTACATCTTATATGATAATTCAAATATTTATTTAATACCTAAGAACCATTGAGTGCTGGCCAAGATAACCTGAATAAAGAGGTGAGGGGAAAATAGGCATAATTGCTGCCCTCATAGACTGTCTTCCACTGGGAGTGATGGTGATATGGGATAATAAACCCCGCTGCCATGGGGTAGATTCCCACACACACACTAATGGTGTGCCACAAAGTAGACCTGCCCAGGAGGTTGCCTGGGTGGTCATCTTTACAGCAGCAGACAGCCTCCTCTTTCCCCTGCAGCCCTGTGGGTGCCAACCTGGGCTTAGCAGCCAACGCACAAGACCGCTGGGACTCCTTAGATTAGGTAAATCAGTGAACTTTTAAAAATCATTTTATTAGGGGCTCATACAACTCTTTTTACAATCTGTACATACATCATTTGCATCCAGCACATTTGTACATATATTGCCATCACCAATCTCAAAACACCCACTCTCCACCTGAGCCCCTGGCATCAGCTCCTCATTTTCTCCTCCCTCCCTGCTCCCCACTTCCCCCAAACCCTTGATAGTTTATAAATAATTATTATTTTATCATAAATCAGTAAATTTAAATGGCAGCTTTAATGAGTATATAAAGGAGAGGTAAATGGTGTTATGAAGAATAGTAAACAGTATAGTTTGGAAAATAAGGAAAAGCCATAACACATCTATTAATATTAGTAAGAAGTTTCTGGCAGGAGAAAGTCCATGTGCAAAGGCCTATGGGAGGAAAGAGCACATCTGAAGAGCTGTCCAGAGGAGGGGTCAAGGACAGTGGCTGCAGTGGTGCGCTAGCTCTAGCACACATTGGAGGGTATTTTACTACAAGGAAAACTCACACTGCAGCAAAATTATGTCGAGTTTCTGTAATCCATTTCTCAGAAAATAATATTAACCGTTGGTTCCTCCTATCACTGTACACCTAAGGGCAGAATACACTGATTATGCAAATCAAAGTAGTCTGATTTTATGTTTGTTCCAAGGCACAGATCCGTTTGTAGTGTGAGGATAAAATCTAGTGCCTATTATATGTATAACCTGCTTTTTCTCAACTGTGTTTTAAATTCTATACTATTGCCTAAATTAATGACACTATCAATAGAATTACCATATGCCCCAGGAAGATGATTGGGAACATTATTTAGCATAAAGGAAAATGACATTTATAAGGTTACCATGACACATTAAAAAAAGTATAGATAAATGAATGGATTTGGGGCTTACACTTAATTGTAGCAATTTAAGAACAGTTTTTATGACATGGCCCTGCTTGTTACTCATGCTCAAGCAGAGATCACTGAAGGTATGGGTGCTAGAGCAAAGTGTGGTGAAATAACTACATAGTGCCCAGCTATCAGGAACAAAGAGCATCTAGGGGCTTAAGCCTTTTTTCCACACAAGTTGCCAGCTAACTGAAGTGTCAACTAAGTCTACAGGGAAGAAGCACACCAGACTGTGTAATCCAAGGAATGTAAATAATAAGAGTCCAAATCTGAAGGAGAGGATGTGCGTCAATTGTGAACACCTAGTTTGTAGAAGTATTGAGATCACAGTTGAAGTCCAGAATCCATCTGCAGGGTCCAGACACAGTTTAAGCCTCCAGTGAATTCTGGAGGGGTTCCGTATCTGAGGGATGTAAATAGTCTTGTTATCAGACAGAGAGCACTGTAAAGATGATTATACTAGATATAGTTAGGTTAAAACAGAATTCTTTATTTATTCTCCCTTTTGGCCCATTTCCATTAAAAAAAAAAAAAGGAAGGGGAAACAAGTGGACTAACCCTCTGGAAAATCCCCTCTGACCACAGACCAAGGGTGTGAATAGCTTGCTCTCATAAGGAGCACATTAATAATGCATGTAGTTAGGCTAAAATTTCACAATCATTTCATCTCCCCTTTGATATATTTTAAATTTGTTCTAGTTTTTAATACTTTCTGCTTTCTATTCTATTGAGTTTTTTTCAATTTTGTTATTGTTAGTTTTTGTTTCTTTTTTTTTTCAATTAGCAATATTCGCGCCTCAGGTAAACCTCATTGGCTATGATGTTGCCACTGCGCAAAGCTGTTTCTTTGCTTCTACGTGTCTTTCTGTATATGAAATCTGTATATAAAATCTACAGAGGCAGTACATATTTACTGTACATGGTTAATTGAGGGTCTGGCAAGGAACACTGAGAGGAAATGGGGAAAAGGGGAGCTAATAGCAAAAAGCACAAGAAAGAATAAAATGTTCTAAAACTGTTTGTGGTGATGCTTACCACATATACTCGAATATAAGCCGAGGCCCCTGATTTTACAATTAGACAAGACAGTCTAGCCTTTAAGAATTTTAAATTAGAGGCTTCAGCTTATATTTGAGTAGAGACGGTATACAACCCTTCTTGATCCAACTACTGAATTGTATGGTAGATGACTAATATCCCAATAAAACTTTTTAAAATCAAGTGCCTGTCTCTGCAAAGGAAGAGGCCACAGTAAACTTACAACCCAAAACCTCCTCTTTGAGACTTTCACGGAGGCCTTCAGCTCACCAACTTCTGGTAACCAACCACCCCTTCATTTCAGTGCACCAAATGTCAGCACTTCCAACTTCTCTCTTTTCAGATATTTGTATTTCAGTTTAAATAAGTTTTTGATAAGAGAGATGCAGGCAGAATATCACTGAGCAACTAAGGGAAAAAAGACAGTACAGTGCCTGCAGAAACTGTCAACATCACCGCTTTGCAGCACGTATGTTTTGCCCCCTAGTTCTACATATCAGCCAAATTACACTCCCCCACCCCCTGCACAAATTATCCTCTGTAAGCCCTATAGATAGGGCTGCCCTTTCCACAACCGGACTGAACCTATCTTTGAATTAACACTCTAGGGTCACTAGAAAGCGGATTGAAAAAGAAAACTAAACTCTACTATAAAAATAAGGAAACATTCTTATGTAATATTTTAATTCAGTTAGCCAGAAAGACTGAGTTTCAGTTCACTATTAATTCTTTTCCAGTATGCAATGGGGCCAATGGCCCCAGAAGGTAGAGAAGGAAGAAGGAGGGGGGAGAAGGGGAACAACTAGAGAAGTGGAACCAGCATCTAGCAGATGGTAGAGATCCTGTGACTATTAGAGCAACACCAAGCTAGTGGAAAGGAAGTACTAAGAGGTAGAAGAAGAGGGAAAGTGATGGCGGGGCAGGAGGAGGCAAAAGGAAACAGGCAAGCTCTAGGAAGCAAAGGCATAGATATGGAGATTAATTGAGGCGTGCACTTATGTAAGTACATTAATCCATAACAACAGTGATATTGACCTATGTATAAGGCAATACACTGAGGCTGCAGATGGGCCTTGGGCCTGGGCTCATACCTTCCCTCAATACAAGAACACTTTGTTCTAACACATTGGCATTCTGTGATGCTCACCTCCCTCCGACCGCCCCCTACACGATCACTGAAGACTAAATGGGTACATAAGCAGATGTGGTGAAGACAGAGGATGGTGTCGGCTATTGAAAGAGATAGTGTCTGGGGTCTTAAAGGCTTGAATTTAAGCAAGCGGTCATCCGACTATGAAGAAACAAGCCCACATGGAATAAGCACACCAGCCGGTGCGATCATGAAGTATCATGGAGACCGGGCAAGGGGCATCAGAAGATTCACAACAAACAAAAATGCACTGGTGAGAATGGAGGCGGGTTGGAGCAAAGACCCAAAACCCATCTATGGACAATGGAACATCCCCCCACAGAAGGGCTGCAGGGAGGGGATGGGTCAATCAGGGTGCAGTAGAGCACCGATGGATCATATGATATACCTCTGATCCCTTGATGCCTCCTCACCCCTCCATTATCATGACCCCAGTACCGCTTCCCAATCTAGACTAGATGGAAACATATATGTAGGTATAGAAAAGAGGTAAAACTCACAACACATGGTACCTAGGAGCAGGAAATGGGAATAAAGACACCAAAAGGGTAGGGAGAAGGAGGGAGGGAGGGGAGCACCGATATCAATGAATGACACACAGCCACACACCCCCATCCAGGGGGAAGAACAACAGAAACCAGAGGGGAAAGGAGACAGTGGTCGGTGCAAGAACTGAAAATAATTAACAATCTACAATTTAGCAAGGGGCCAAAGGGCTGGGGCAGGTGGGGGGGGGGCGAAGAGGGAAAAAAAGAGGAGCTGATCCCAAGAGTTCAATGGGAAGTAACTGTCTAGAAAAGAACGATGGAATATATGTACGAATATGTCAGATACAATTGGTGTATGGATTGTAACAAGAGTTGTAAGAGCCCCCAATAAAATGATTTAAAAATTATTTTCCAGTAACTATATTTGGTGGTTATCTGAGATAAAAGCCACTTTCTTCATAAAGCTTAAAAGAAATGTGAAGATGTTTGACAATGCAAGCCAAATTCTAGAAGAGCCTAACAAAGATACTCGACATTTTACCAGGAAAGAGCAGCTCCTGGAGAGAAACACTATGTTTGGTAAAGCAGAGGGGTCAGTGAAAAGGAGGACGGCCCTCACTGAAATGCATTGACACAGCGGCTACAACAATGGGCTCACACTGAACAGTTGTGAGGATGGTGGATGAGCTTGCAGTGGTTTGCTCTGCTGTAGACAGGGTTGCCACGAGCCAGAAACAATTCAACAGCACCTAACCACCACCACCACCACCAATGAAAATGCACACCATTTGCTACCTGGAATACTGCTAATCCTATCTAATGAATACGTGCAAATTCATCCTATCTAATGAATACGTGCAAATTCACAGATTTTCCTCGAAAAATATTAGCACTTAACAATACCACTGAGAGCGTAAGTTATGGCCACACTGACAGAGCATACTCACATATTTTGATGTTAAACTTGCAGCACTTATATTAAAGAAAGTTGCATTGGACTCTGCAGCTACGGCTTTAGCCTTGAAAATCACAAGAGTAAACATTTCATTAGTTCAGTAACTTGTTTTAAAGATAACCACATTTGACCTAAGTAAGTACTAAAGAAGATACTCTGAAAATGTAAGAGATAACATTAATTCCCATATGGCAATCAGCATGTTTTCTTCCTAGCACAGAGGAAAGGTTCTAGAAATAGTTGTGCTTTTTTCATGCAATTGTTTTCTTAGAGAAAGGGGGCAGTAAGAGGTTAAAAACACCGGGACTCTTCTTTTCTCAGTTACAGAAAGGTAAACAGCCTTTTAACCTTTCAGGGAACATAACTTTCCCTGACTTACGTTTTCTTTTAGATGAGCTATGCAAGAGAGAGAGCGGCATAGGACCCTGTAGAAAACTTTTGACAATAGGACACTTAAAAAAATGTTACGGTTGATTGTTTAAATAAGGCTGTTAAGATAATCAGAAATCAAGAGAGTAGAAAGATGTTCAGAACCACCGGCTCACTGTAGTAGTTATAAACCACAACTCTCTAAAGTTAAAAACTCACTGCTACCAAGTCGACCCTGACGCACAGTGACTCTAAACCGACAGGCTGGAACGGCCCCGTGGGTTTCGGAAGATGTAAAAAATGTCATTATTTTACTTAGAACAACATTTTAAATTACATAGCTAAATTTAACCAACACCATATATACTACTGAATAAAATGGTTTTCTAGCAAGTTTATCTTAATAAAAACTAGTTTAAAACTTAAAAGCCTGATTTTTTTAAGAAGCAGGTCATAAATAGTGAATTTAGAGAGGTTTATATTATTTTCCTGATACACTATTACTCTAACAGTCTCAAAAGAATACTCAAACTTGTAAAGAATTCTTACCAGCATTGTTTTTCCATTTCCAGGGGGACCAAAGAGTAACAATCCTCTGGCAGGAGCTCTAAGACCTGTGAACAACTTAAAAATACACACTTATATTCACAACTATAGCTCTGGAGATATTGGTTCCCATATATTTTGAGTATTATCATCTAAAAAACACTTTAAGGAGAAGAAACCATTTTTCAAAAAAGAGCTGCCCAGGGCTTTAAAGAAAACACAGAATCAAAATACTAATCTAATTGTAAAATAAGAAGAAAACAAAAGGAAATAAAACCAAATTATCAGTGCTCCAAGTGAAAGCCGACTGATTAATAAAACAGATCGAGCACAAGTATTTTCCTCTTTTTTTTATCAGGAAGTTCAATTTTTATTTGGTGGGTATGAGAGGTAGCACAGGTCTACCAAGGCCTTCATGAATGCAGGGCCCGCCACTTGTCCAAGGGGCCATGGTTAGGGATGTATTTGACTCCACAGCCATCTGGGATGAGGTGCTTCTCAGCCACCATATCCTCAAACTCATCAGCATTAAACTTGGTGAAGCCCCACTTCTTAGAGATGTGGACCTTCTGGCGCCCAGGGAACTTGAATTTGGCCCTGCATAAGGCCTCAATCACATGCTCCTTGTTTTGAAGCTTGGTGCGGATGGACACGATAACCTGGCCAATGTGGACTCTAGCCACAGTGCCTTGAGGTTTCCCTAAAGCACCTCACATCCCAGTTTGAAGCCTAGTTTAGGGAGAGCAGAAATTAGTCAGGTCAGAGGCATCGAAAAGCAGCAAAAGGTTGTCTCCAAGGTCCCTTAGGGCAGCCTATACGTACCAATAGGCTGCATACACTACCGAGGGGGCTTGCTGTTTGCAGCCATTGCACACCGGCCCCCACTAGGAGGAGGACGGTCGGCTTAATTGGCTGCAGATTCTCTATTTCTTTTAGAAGTTACAGCAAAATAATAGTAAATAAGTAAAAAATATATTCAAATCATAAATAATAAGATGAGATAAAAGATACAATAAATCCTTGAAAGATGACTAGTTGATAAAGGGGCATACATTATTTAGCAGAGGTGGCAATGCATAAACCAAGTGGCTGCTTGTGAAAGACATCTGAAAACAAAAGCAAGCTAATGTGAGCCAAACCGCCTGGGAAAGACTCAGGACCTGGAGGCAGGGATGCCAACGAGAGGGACTGACTGAAAATTGATATGAGGAACAACTCAACCCATGCTTCTTTCCACCAAAATCAGCCAAGCAAGTACTCCTCCACCACAAAGGAGGCAGTTTCTATGGCCTAGAGAAATTAGACTGCAGTATCCAGATTCAGAGATACAATCCAGGCATAGGAGGCGTCTTGGGGAAGCATTAAATAAGAAGGATTAAGGAAACATTTCTGTATTTTTAGGATGAACACCCAAAAAGGCTGTTAAAATATTTTTGTCCTTTAAAAATGGCTGTCTTGGTTTTTCGACTTGAAGGATGCTTGGATGTTTCTGTTACAAAGGGGTTGCCATTCAGAGCAGTGATCATCCAAGTGCCTGGTCACAGAGATAAATTTAAAAGAGGTATACGTCATGGAAATTCTAGCCAATATGTATTTTTTTGTTGCTTTATTTGTTTATTCATTGCTTCTGGAACTTCCTGTGATAGCTTTTCTTAAGAATGATTACTATTCTGGGTCTAGTTTCATAATCTTTAGAAGATTAACCTTGTCTGATTCACAGTAATACTATACTAGGTGGTCAATCATTTTCTGCTAATAAATATCTTCAATGTTTAAAAAACCCAGAGATGTAGAAATATTTAGAATGTATAATATTAAATGGATGCAGCAAGAGTTATCACCTATGATCTTATAATAAATCTGGTGATCTTTGAGCTTTTGAAAGATATTGTTTAAACAGAAAAAAAACAGTAGTTTTAATAGGTAACCGAGAGAAAAACATAGTTGTTTCATATGACTCAACCCATAGTAACTAAGTCCCAGTCTATCACTCAATTTCTAGAATACCAATAGTTAAATCCATCACGGTTCATGCGGGAGATGAACATATCTGATCAGAGCACACGGGAGAAGATGAAGGGGCAGGAGGAGAGAGCGGAGCACAGCCTGGCCCACCAGGCCGTGATGATGATGTTCCTGAGTAGAGCAGCCAGTCCACAGAGAGAACAACATGGCTGGCCCTACTATGAGACATGATGCCCCTCAGTGACTAAGGGCGATACAGGGGACAGCACCGGAGACACAGTGTGGGAATTGCACCTGACCTGATCCCACCACACCGAGGCAAATCACTGGGGGAGTGCAGTGGGACAGCAAGGGAATGGAGTGGCAAGGTCCCCAGGGAATGCTGAAAGTGGACTTTGGGGCCAGGGCGTGGTGTCCCAACAGACTAGACTGGAAAATGCTCCTAAGGGCCAGCAAACGATCCCTGAACTAACTACAAGCTTTTCTCTTGTGAACTGTTTTGTTCTGTTCTTTGTCAGTGGTTTGTTTTTGTTGTTTTGTTGCCTGGCTGTATACTGTTGCTTTGTTTTCCTCTGTCTTGTTTTCGTGCATGTTAGTGTCTCCACAGGTCTGTCTGAATAGGGCAGGCTGGATGAACTATCTGGAGGAAAAACAATGGGACCGACAGTTCCGGGGGGACATGGGGTGTGGGGGTAGGGGGGGTAAGGAAGTGGTGTTAACAAACCCAGGGACAAGGGAAAAGCATGGGACCCCAAATGGTAGAGAAGGGGGAGTGGCAGGCCTAGTGGGAAATGATCAAGGGTAAGGATGCTTAGAGAAGAGGTATACTCTAGCCCAGGTGGCGATGAAGCATGGTAGTAGGGCAGGAGGAAAGTCAAGGGAGATGGAGGAAAGAGCTAGGAGTCAAAGGGCATTCATGGAGGTCTAGACAAAGACATGTACATGCAAATATATATAGGAGGATGGGGAAATAGATCAATGTGTCTATATTTATAGGTCAAGTATTAAGGTGGCGGAAGGACCTTGGGCCTCTACTCAAACACTCCCTCAATGCATGAATACCTTCTTTTATTAAATTGGAACTCTATGACGCTCACTCTCCCGAAACAACGGCTGGAGCCAAAGTGGGTGAACAAGTAAATGTGGTGAAGAAAGCTGATGGTGCCCGGCTATCAAAAGAGATAGTGTCTGGGGTCTTAAAGGCTTGAAGGTGAACAAGCGGCCATCTAGCTCAGAAGCAAGAAAGCCCACATGGAAGAAGCACACCGGCCAGTGCGATCACGAGGTGCCAAGGGACCAGGTATAAGGCATCATGCAAAAAAAAGATGTAAGTGTGTGTATGTATGTGTATATATGTGTATATGTATGTGTATATATGTATATATATATATATATACCATATTAAATGAAGGGGGAAGTGCAGAGTGGAGACCCAAGGCCCAAATGTCGGCCAATGGAGATGCCCTCATAGAGGGGTTTAGGAGAGGAGATGGGTTAATTAGGGTGTGAGGTAGTACCGATGAAGAACACAGCTTTCCCCCAGATCCTGGATGCTTCCTCCCCCCAACTACCATGATCCGAATTCTACCTTGCAGGGCTGGATAGGACAGAGGCTGTACACTGGTACATATGAGGGCTGGAGGCACAGGGAATCCAGGGTGGATGATACCTTCAGGACCAAGGGTGTGAGGGACGATGCTGGGAGAGTGGAGGGCAAGTGGGTTGGAAAGGGGGAACTTATTACAAGGATCCACATGTGACCTCTTCCCTGGGAGAAGGACAGCAGAGAAGGGGGGAAGGGAGACTCCGGATAGGGCAAGATATGACAAAATAACTATGTATAAATTACCAAGGGCACATGAGGGAGGGGGGAGAGGAGGGAGGGGAAAAAAAAAGAGGACCTGATGCAAAGGGCTTAAGTAGAGAGCAAATGCCTTGAGAATGATTGGGGCAGGGAGTGTATGGATGTGCTTTATAAAATTGATGTTATGTATATGTATGGATGGTGATAAGAGTTGTATGAGTCCCTAATAAAACGTAAAAAAAGAAAAGAGGAGAAAAAATGATTAGGGCAAAGACTGTACAGACGTGCTTTATACAATTGATGTATGTATATGTATGAACTGTGATAAGAATTGTATGAACCCCAATAAATTGTTAAAAAAAACCCCAATTACCATATATCCTAACTTCTTACTAGAAAGAACAAAAGCAATTTTTTTTGCCTTACAATCCCATTTTATGGGTTTACTGCTGAAAACTGAGCGCAAAAAGTCATATTCCCTCTCTTGGGTCTTGAGGCCACATTATTAGATGTTATCTGAAGTACATTTCAACTAAAATTTTCATATATGTATTCCAGCTTCTTGATTAAATGTTTACATTATCATGAAAATATGTTCAAAAGCAATTTTAAGGATAGATTTACCTCACTTTTTAAATTTTAAAAATCATTTTATTGGGGGCTTGTACAACTTATCACAATCCATACATACATCCACTGTGTCAAGCACATTTGTACAAATGTTGCCATCATCATCTTCAAAACATTTGCTTTCTACTTGAGCCCTTGGTATCAGCTTCTCATTTTTCCCCTCTCTCCCCCAAGAACCCTTGATAATTTATAAATTTATTTTTCACGTCTTACATACTTCAATGTCTCCCTTCACCCACTTTTCTGTTGTCTGTCCCTCCTTCCCCTCCTGGTATTGCTACTCTCAATATTGGTCCTGAGAGGTTTATCTGTTCTGGATTCCGTGTTTCCAGTTCCTATCTGTACCTGTGTACATCCTCTGTTCTAACCAGATTTGTAAGGTAGAATTGGGATCATGATAGTGGGGGTGAGGGGAAGGAGGCATTAAAGAGCTAGAGGAAAGTTGCATGTTTCAACAGTGCTATACTGCACCCTGATTGGCTTGTCTCTTCCTTGTGACCCTTCTGTAAAGGGATCTCCAAATGTCTAGTCTCCCCCTCATTCACAATGATATATTTTTTTGTTCTCGGTCTTCGATGCCAGATACCTGATCCTATCCACACCTCATGATCACACAGGCTGCTGTGCTTCTTCCAATGTGAACACTGTTGCTTCTCAGCTAAACAGCTGCTAGTTTATCTTCAAGCCTTTAAGGCCCCAGGAACTGTATCTTTTGATAGCCGGGCACCATCTTTCTAACCCTTAAACAAAGGATTCTATATACTCTGGTTTATGCATCAAATCAACAATTTAGGCAAGTCCACAAAACTCAAATATTACTAGTTCCTAATAAAATGCTTTGGATAATAGAGAAATGAATGAATGAAAAAAATTAATAGGAAGCAAATTCTGAATGCTCTTTTCTAAGATAGCCCAAATATTTTCTATTATTTCCCCATTATTCAATAGGCATTTTCTACCACAAAGTGGATAGTTCTTAATAAATACTAAAGCCCACAATAAAGAACTAGGTAGCAGGTATTAACATAAGGATACAGTTTTAATCTTAGAAATAATTTTTTATTTTATTTCTTAAGACTACCACCACTCAACAATAATTTTGAATAATTTTTGTTCAGTTCTCTTATTAATCAACAAATGGGTTAGGTCAGTGGTTCTCAACTTTCCTAATGCTGTGACCCTTTAATATAGTTCCTCATGTTATGGTGATGCCCTAGGCATAACATTATTTCCATTGCTACTTCATCACTGTCATTTTGCTACTGTTATGAATTGGGTGACCCCTGTGAAAGGGTCATCCGACCCCTAAAGGGGTCGTGACCCACAGATTGAGAACCGCTGGATTAGATGATTGTGAAGATACTTCTGAGGTCTACAACTCTAAGAATTCTCTTTCAATAATCAGGTCTACAACTCTAAGAATCCTCTTTCAATAATCAATTTAGTCAATAATAAATCTACTATATTTACTACTTTATATAACTTTACCCAAAAGTAGACCCAACATACAAAGCAGTAATTTGATTTCCAAAACATGGGTTCAGGTGGATATGAGATAAATTTGGTTGTTTCATGAGAATTTTTAAAAATAATTTTCTAAGTACTTTATTTAATATTAACAAAACTTTTAGTATATCAAATTAGTTATTAAGTATATTGCTGCTTAAAACAGGTAAGAACAAAGTAAGTATATTATAATACAGCTGGTTCTCAAAGTGATACACGTTGGGAAGATTATATGAGAATTATTGAATGATTAAGGAGAAATAACTGACCCAGACCATGGGTCTTCAGGTTTAGTCTCTAGAACATTATCTAAAAAGGAAATCTAAACACAACACATGTATTTGAACCATGCTAAGCACGAAAAAAAAAAACAGTTGCAAGATTGCTTAAGTTCATTAATGAGTAAAGAAATGTGGGATAAAGGTGGGAAGGAAAAATGAGCTGATACCAAGAGCTCAAATAGAAAGTAAATGTCTAGAAAATAATGATGGCAACATGTACAAATATGCTTGATATAACTGATATATGGATTGTTATAAGAGCTGTACGATCCTCCAATAAAATGATCTTTTAATAATACTAAAAAAGAAATGTGGGATACATTTGGTCTTTCCAATCAATACATACTTTTTCATCTACTTGGATGATTTAATTACCTTAATTTTTAAAAATTTTCTTCAAAATTACACATTAATAATTAGTTTAATTTCTCTTCTAATCAGATTCCTCTCTCTTAACTTAAAATCTCTTACTTTGATACAGTTAAGTGATTGACTACTAAGCAGAGTTCACTGGCAGTTTGAACCCACCAGCGGCTCCTCGGGAAACACGCTTGGAGACAGGCTGTGGGAAGGCCAGTCGCTGGAGCCCCGGGAAAAAGTTCTCTGCGCATTGTGGTTGACTGGAAAGTCCCTAACACCAACAACCTACATTTTCAGAAATGTTGAAAATGGATTAGGTATTGGAGATTTTATATTCACTCTCCTTTCCTATATTGATTAATATCAATTACTAGCATTTTTACTTGAAAAATTATGTTGTTATTTTATATAAATTAAACAATCAAATGTGTCTCAGAAGAAGTACAGTCGGGATGCTTCTCAGAAGTGAGGTTGGCAAGACTTCATCTCACCTACTTTGGACACTTTTTCAAGAGAGAGCAGTCCCTGGAAAACAGCCTCATGCTTGGAGAGCAGACGGGCAGTGGAAAAGGGGAGGCACCTGGACGAGATGGACTGGCCGGGTGGTTGTAACAACGGGATGAAATGTAACTGTGAAGAGGTGCGGGAGTGGCAGTGTGTCACGCTGCTGCACACAGGGTGACTGTGAGTTGGAACTGACTCAGTGTCAACTAGCAACGGCACACATCAAACATGTCCTTTCTGATAACGTTGGGATCAGCCGTGCACAACATTATAAGGACAGTATGAAGTACTTACCTCAGGCCTCAGAGAAGGAAGAATAACAATTTCTTGTAATGCTTGTTTTGCCAGCTCCTGCCCAGCTATATCATCAAATTTAACAGCTGTTCCACTAAGAAACAGAACTTCAATGAGCTCCACAGGAGAAATGTTTTATTTTTTACAACATGAAGTCAATTTTAACTGGATAAAAATCCACTGCCATCAAGTAGATTCCAATTTATAGCAACCGTATAGGACAGCACAGAATCATCCCATGAGTATAAATCTACACAGACTTTTTCTCCCAGAGGGCTGAGGGGTTCAAAACCCTGACCCTGCATTTCACATCTGAATTCCTTAACCACGCTGCTCCTAAGGTTCCTCCTCAGACCTATGGGGGATGGTCATTTTATGTTAAGTAATCTAACTGGAAACTATAATTAAATCAATATTTATCTTAACTGAAAATCTTATGGACCCAATAAAATAGAACTGTCTCATATAGTTTCAAAGGCTAAAATCTTTAGAGAGGCAAACTACCATTATCTTTTAACTGCAAAGTAGCTGGGTTCAAATCACTGACAATTATATGAAGCACATCTTGGTTAGCAAGCAAGTATTTAACCATTATACAACCAGGGCTCCGTGTGAATCATCCAGTACTCATGATCATTTTATAAAATACAAAATTAAAAGCCAGTAAAATAAAACACATTAAATAGCAGAACTTACTTGTCCACAATTTCATTCAGTATAAGGTTAGCAAGGTTGCTGTCCACATTCCTAAAATTCTTCAAGTCTTTCTTTTTCTGAGCAGCAGTTGAAGGGGTAGAAGATTTATTTGTTCTATTTGTTTTTGGAGTACCCTTAAAAATATAAAATATTATTGAGAAAAACAACCTAGCATTTATACTTTTCAAAGCGAATTATCCTTAAAGTTCACAGAGTTAAAAATTTTATAATATGAAGATGATAAAGAATACATATCACACAATTTTTACCTCAAGTAAAATTGTATTCACTACAGAAGTAACATTAGGTATGTTCATTGAGGATTTTATTCAGAGAGATTTAGTTACTATAACAATAAAAATTATGTCAGGCAATCATATATTTTCATCTTTTATTTTGATTTTTTCTCACCTGAATCATGTATTTTCATCTTTTAGAGAATTGTAATTAAATTGTAGGTACTTTTAAATTATAAAATATTTAAGTAGATTTAAGGAATTCAGAGAATAACAAACTTAAAATATAATGTGTAATTATAATCACATGGATTTTAGATAATGTGGATGTTGTGCAAACACCAGATAATATACATAGTCAAGCAATATGGGAAATCTTTTGTTTCACTTTCAAATCAACACTTCTTTGCTTATCACTAGCACTGTTTTGTTTTTCTCCATTTTTTGAAGCCATGATGAAATTCATGGTATTATTTTTTTAATTTAAAGATTAAATGTTACAATACTCAAAATATGCCCAATACATGAGCGTAGATGATGCTGACAAGAAGTTGAAGCATATACTTTATACACAAAATTTTAAATATCCAAGTTCACAGTAAAATACTGTCAGAAAATATAGTATGACACTACAAAAGTCAGTAAAATATACATTTTATTATGACTATCAGGACATACACATTACAGGCTATATCAGAGAGCTTCAAAAAGTCTGTGGAAAAACGGAATTAAAAAATAACAGAATTCTTCTACAAACTTTTTGAAGGCCCCTTATAAATATACTGTACCTACACAGGCCTGGTAACACGATTACTCTGTATACAAGATACACGTGGAGTAAACATGTGCGGAAAGCTGCTGTCTTTGCTGTATCTGAAATGTAATATAACCTTGTGGGATAGGAGACACACATTATTATATGTTACCAAAATGTATGTTATGTGACACAACTGTATAGAAACAGACTGGACAAGTAAACTTAGATAAAAAGCCTAATTAGGTTCCAAAAGAAGTCAAAGTAAGATTAATTTTTAATATCAAATAGCCCTTGTGGAATTCTTTAATTTTACTTAACTTTGTAAACTCTCTTCTATTATCTAATGTTATGTATTTTTTTCTTTTTTTATGTTATGTATTTTCAATAAACTTAATTAAAATACCTTATGAGCTGTGGTGGTAGAAACAGGTCCTTGTCTTGCTCCAGAAACCATAGATAACCCACTGCAACTAGGTGCTCTGTGATGGCCGGAAAGGCCTGTGGATCCAGTTTTCATAACTGGCTTTGAACGAGGCAGTGAATTACTAGGGTGTGTTAAGGGGTCTTTTCTTTTTGGAACAGCTCCACTTTCTATTAAAGAAAAATTAAAACCATCATTGTCAGAGAATTGTCAAAAATTTATCAGTATTTATCAGTGCAAAATATTGTCACTGATAAATTTTCTTTACAGAAATAAAAAAATCAATACAACTTGCAAGAAAGTCTAATCAAACAGCAATTAAGCTTATAATGTGTCTCGTTTTAATACAGAAACATTTCAAGTCAATATTTTAATAAAAATATATACAACAATATTCACAGGGATAGAATTACAATTATCTGGGTTTGCCTTTTTCTCAGGATTATTCTAACTTTTCTTTAAGCGACATACATCTTAATAAGAAACAATATCTTTAGAGATATAAAGAGGATGTAAAAAGTCTACTAGTGGCAAGGAGGGTTGAGCGGCCTGGTAGGGATTCAACAAGGGCAATGTAATCGAGAGAAATTACTCAAAACCAAATGAAGGCTGAGTATGATAGTGGGACAAGAGGAAAGTTAAAGGAAATAGAGGAAAGACCTAGGAGACAAATGGTATTTACAGAGATCTAAATACAGGTATATACATATGTAAATATATTTATATAGGATGGTGGGGAAATAGATCTACGTGCATACATTTATAGGTTTAGTATTAAGGCAGCAGATAGACATTGGACCTCCACTCAAGTACTTATTCAATGCAACAACACTTTGTTCTATTAAATTGGCATTCCATGATGAACACCTTCCCGACACGATCGCTGAAGACAAAGGTGTGCATAAGCAAATATGGTGAAGAAAGCTGATGGTGCCCGGCTATCCAAAGATATAGCGTCTGGAGTTTTAAAGGTTTGAAGATAAACAAGTGGTTATCTAGCTCAGAAGCAACAAAGTCCACATGGAAGCACACCAGCCTGTGTAACCACAAGGTGTCGAAGGGATGAGGTATCAGGCATCAAAGAACAAAAAATCCTATCATTGTAAATGAGGGTGAGTGCAGAGTGGAGACCCAAAGCCCATCAGTAGGCAACTGGACACCCCTTTATTGAAGGGTTGCGGGGAGGAGATGAGCAAGTCAGGGTGCAGGGTAGCAACGATGAAACATACAACTTTCCTCTAGTTCTTAAATGCTTCCTCTCCCCACTATCATGATCCCGATTCTACTCTACAAATCTGGCCAGACCAGAGGATGTACATTGGTACAGACAGGAACTGGAAACACAGGAAATCCAGGACCAATGATCCAGTCAGGGCCAGTGCTGAAAGTGGTGATACCTAGCAGGTGGAGGGAAGGTGGAGTAGAAAGGGGGAACCAATTACAAAGATCTACATATAACATGGACAACAGAAAAGTGGGTGAAGGGAGACGTCAGACAGTGTGACAAAATAATAACTTACGAATGATGAAGGGTTCATGAGGTAGGGGGAGTGGAGAGGGAGGGGGAAAATGAGGAGCTGATATTAAGGGCTCAAGTAGAAAGCAAATGTTTTGAGAATGACGATGGCAACAAATGTATGAATGTGCTTGACACATGGATGGATGGATGGATGATAGTAATTGCACGAGCCCCCAATAAAATTATTTAAAAAAACATTGAATGGCTACATAGGAGTTAATGGGAAAAAATAAAAGTATTTATAGAAAAGGAAAAAAGTATACTAATAAAAAAGTATATTAATCAAATAAAGCTGCGAAATACATGAGAAAGAAAAGATAATGAAATTACCCATTTTCAAGACTATAAAATAAATGAAAGCTCATAAACTAAGTCCACTGTCCTGGTAAACATCTCAATACTGAGCGTTTCTCACTGGCATTGCACCTTGTTAACTTTCTTAACAAACTCTTTAGAGATTAATTTTGTAGCCATTTCAATGGCTATCAGAGCCGAGAAATTAAGTAGAGAACATAAAACATTTGATGCCTAGAACTGCTTGTCATGGACGTAAGGAATGATATGCTGTGGCTGAGAAGAGAAAAACTGCTGCTGGAGTGGCTGGGGGAAAGCCTGGCTGACACTCATTGGAGGCCAATGACTTTGGGAACTATCCGGCAAGAGTATCCAGGTTATATGTATATAAAAAGATATAGTCCAGGAGTAGACAAGAGATTATTGTATTTGTGTTCTATTAAAAGGGTTAAAGGTAGGTTTAGTTGGTTTCACTACTGAAACTCAAAAGAGCTCTGAGAGCACAGTGGTTACTGCAAGGTCAGCAAGGACACTACTGCTGCTGAGGGGAAAAGATGGAGCTTTCTACTCCCACAAAGAGTTAACAGTCATAGAAACTCACAAGAGCAGTTCTATTCTGCCCTAAATGGTCACTGAGTTAGCATCAGCTCCAAGGCAGTGCAGTTGTGTTTTGTTTTGGGGTTTTATTTTGGATACTCAATACTTTTCTTACCCAGTACTGTATTATAGAAAACCAACCATGATTACAAGACATTAATCATGATTTAAACAGCTTATGAGTGTACCATAAATCTATATATGATTATATATGCTAAAAAGTGAGTTAAGAATTGCCTGAAAAGAAAAGGCTTTTTGTTTGAAGTCAAGGTGAATAAGGACTTATAAAGGAACTTATAAAGGAGCCTCACCCAGGGCTGCTGAAGAACCGAAATTTTTTTTTTTAAACAATTTATTAGGGGCTCATACAACTCTTATCACAGTCCATACATATACATACATCAATTGTATAAAGCACATCCATACATTCCCTGCCCCAATCATTCTCAAAGCATTTGCTCTCTACTTAAGCCCTTTGCATCAGGTCCTCTTTTTTTTTCCCCCTCCCTCCCCTCCCTCATGTGCCCTTGGTAATTTATACATCGCTATATTGTCATATCTTGCCCTATCCGGAGTCTCCCTTCCCCCCTTCTCTGCCGTCCCTCTCCCAGGGAGGAGGTCACATGTGGATCCCTGTAATCAGTTCCCCCTTTCCAACCCACTTGCCCTCCACTCTCCCAGCATCGTCCCTCACACCCTTGGTCCTGAAGGTATCATCCACCCTGGATTCCCTGTGCCTCCAGCCCTCATATGTACCAGTGTACAGCCTCTGCCCTATCCAGCCCTGCAAGGTAGAATTCGGATCATGGTAGTTGGGGGGGAGGAAGCATCCAGGATCTGGGGAAAAGCTGTGTTTGAAGAACCGAAATTTTATATCTGAAGGGAACACCTGCAGAGGAAAAGACTGCTCTAGAAAATTCTGAGTGAGCAGTTTGCAACTGGTTGCATTCAAGTAAAAAGTCTGTGCCCAGCAGGAAAAAGCCCCGCCACCCCCGACCTTGATCACGATCTTTACTAAGGAGCCCTCATGGCACAGGGGGTTATAAACTGGGCTGCTACCTAGCATTCAAATCCATCAGCTGTCCCAACACAAAAAGACAGTGCTTTCTGCTCACAGCAGTGAACTGATCACAACGATGGACATTAACTCCCTCCAGGTGGGCGAAGGGAGACAGCAGTCGGTGTAAGACATAAAAAAAAAAAATTAATAAATTATCAAGGGTTCATGCGGTGGGGGCGGGGGGAATGAGCTGATAGCAAAGGCTCAAGTAGGAAGAAAATGTTTTGAAAATGATTATAGCAACATATGTACAAACGTGCTTGACACAATGGATGTTGTAGTACGTATGGACTGTGATAAGAGGTGGAAGAGCCCCCAATAAAATGATTTTTCAAAAAGACTGCCTTTGAATGAAGAATACAGTTGCATGCTTCTGCTTACTTGGAAGGTATGTAGTTTCTTTTTTTTTTTTTTTTACATTTTATTAGGGGCTCATACAACTCTTATCACCATCCATACATATACATACATCAATTGTATAAAGCACATCCATACATTCCCTGCCCCAATCATTCTCAAAGCATTTACTCTCCACTTAAGCCCCTTGCATCAGGTCTTTTTTTTTCCCCTCCCTCCCCGCTCCCCCCTCCCTCATGAGCCCTTGATAATTTATAGATTGTTATTTTGTCATATCTTGCCCTATCCGGAGTCTCCCTTCCCCCCCCTTCTCTGCCGTCCATCTCCCAGGGAGGAGGTCACATGTGGATCCTTATAATCAGTTCCCCCTTTCCAGCCCACTCACCCTACACTCTCCCATCATCGCCCCTCACACCCCTGGACCTGAAGGTGTCATCCACCCTGGATTCCCTGTGCCTCCAGCTCCCATATGTACCAGTGTACAGCCTCTGCCCTATCCAGCCCTGCAAGGCAGAATTCGGATCATGGCAGTTGGGGGAGGAAGCACCCAGGATCTGGGGGAAAGCTGTGTTCTTCATCGGTACTACATCACACCCTGACTGACCCATCTCGTCTCCTAAACCCCTCTATGAGGGGATCTCCAGTGGCCGACAAATGGGCCTTGGGTCTCCACTCTGCACTTCCCCTTTCATTCACTATGGCATACACACACACACACACACACACACACACATACACATTTTTTTTTTGCATGATGCCTATACCTGGTCCCTTTGGCACCTCGTGATCGCACAGGCTGGTGTGCTTCTTCCATGTGGGCTTTGTTGCTTCTGAGCTAGATGGCCACTTGTTCACCTTCAAGCCTTTAAGACCCCAGACACTATCTCCTTTGATAGCCAGGCACCATCAGCTTTCTTCACCACATTTACTTGTTCACCCGCTTTGGCTTCAGCAGTTGTGTCGGGAGAGTGAGCATCATAGAATGCCAATTTAATAAAAGAAAGTATTCATGCATTGAGGGAGTGCTTGAGTAGAAGTCCAAGGTCGGAAGGTATGTAGTTTCTGAGTGTTTGGTTTTCTAGACTGAACATATGGCTAAAATGTTTTTGTTTAAAAACCAAACAAACAAACAATTCACAGCACTGGAAACCTAAAGAGGCAGTTCTACCCTTTCCTATAGGCTGTCAGTACTGACTCAATGGCACTGAGTTTGGGAGACCTTTTAGTGTTGTTGATTTTCATTATAATTCTGTTTGGTCAAGAAGATATATTAAAAGTTATCTTTTCAATAAAAAAAAGTTATCTATTCAAACCCACTGAGGCTTTTACTTTAAGCCTCAGCATATGATCTACGTTGAAATGTGCAAGTTGCCAGGTATAGTATGCAAATTAGATTGCACTGACTGGCAGTGCAGTTCTAATCTTTTATATTCCTATTGATTTTTTATCTAGTTATCAGTGGTTAAAAGAAAGGGGTGTTAAGATCTACAATTATGATTTTAGACCTATTTCACCTCCAGTCTATGAAATTAGCTTCAAATGTCTTGAACCTCAGTTACTAAACATTTTTGGTTTTCTACTGATAGTGTTAATAAATTGTTTATTTAAAAAAATGTTTGTCCTCTTTTTGGTGCATTAACTTGTTTGGTGTTTGTTATAAGAGGCTTTTTCTCTAGTGATACTTGGTCCATTACGTCAGAAGCCAATACAACAACTTGAGCTTTT
This sequence comes from Tenrec ecaudatus, assembly GCF_050624435.1. Taxonomy (NCBI): domain Eukaryota; kingdom Metazoa; phylum Chordata; class Mammalia; order Afrosoricida; family Tenrecidae; genus Tenrec; species Tenrec ecaudatus. The sequence goes on along the minus strand of NC_134546.1, from coordinate 23,549,876 downwards.
TTATGCTGTTTGCATTATATACATTTTTATTTTTAATCCATTGGTAAGAATTGATTTATAGAATATGTAAAGTCCACATCTCCTGTTTTTGTTAGGTGCTATTGAGTCAGGTCCAAATCATAGTGACCTCACACACAACAGAATGAAACACCGCACGGTCTTTCAACATCAAGTGCTGCTTTGCTTGAGCCCACCGTGGCAGCCACGGGGTCAATCCATCTCCTAGAAGACTCTACAATGTCCAAAGTATGTAAAGCAAGTCTCACCATCCTTGCCTCCAAGAAGCACACTGACTGTGCTGACTTCAAGATAGATCTCCTTGTACTTCTGGCTGCCCACAGGACTCTCAACATTTTGGACTAACATCATAGTTCAAATGCATCATTTCTTCTGTTTTCCTTATTTGAGAAAATAAGCATTCACTTGCCTCATATACATGAGTTGAGGTCCGAGGTACAATTCACACTGAAGTCTGACCTTGATCTTCACTAGTAAGTGCTTTAAATCCTCTGTTAGAAAATAGTAAGCCTTCCTCCAATCCAGCGGCCATGTTTTTCTCACACAGAACAGCTTTGGGGATTATTTACTCAGCCTACAGATCAACACGATGAACGATACACCCCAACACACGCTTTCTTGATTTTCAATCATGCTGTACTTCTTCTTCCATAGAAACAATTGCCACTTTATCTATGTGCAGGTTCCTTAATAGATCAATGAAGTGTTGTGCAATTTCCATTCTTCACCAAGTTATCTACAGTTTGCTATGTCTACATAGCTGAATGTCTTTGCAAAAAGTCAACTTCACATCTTTCTGGTGTTCTCTGCTTTCAGCCAGGATCCACCTGACATCAGCAATGATATCCCCTGGGCCATGTCCTCCACAGAATCTGGCTTGAATTTTTGGCAGCTCCATATAAGAAATTTTCTGTTCAGCTCTGTTACCTCATGAATTGTATATTCACTTTAGCTAATCTTCATGCAATCATAATTTTTAGTGTCATTTTTATATCCATATTGGTCTTTTCTTTCTTTCTTATCTTTTTAATAACCTTTTGCTTTTCTACACATGATACTACTGAAATCCTTTGACAACTCATCCGGTCTCCAGTCATTGTGCCAGATATCTTCTTGAGATGTTCTCTAACTTCAAGTATGATGCACTCAAGTTTATATTTTATTTTATATCGTTTCAGTAGCTTCAATCTGAATTTGCATACCAGCAATTGATGGTCTATTCCTTAATCAGCCCTTGGCCTTGCTTTGACTGCCAATATTGAGCTTCTACTACATAGTTAATTTTATTTCTGTGTGTTTCATCTGACAAGGTCTACATGTACAACCTGGCTTTAGGGTTTTGTTTTTTAATTTCTCAAACTTGCCATTTGATTGGAAATGTTTAATATATTAAATTTATTATTATTGATATAGGTTTACTTAAGTTTATTTTTTCTCAAATATTTTATCTTTCCCTGTTCTCTGTTCATAAATGGTTTTTAGTATTTCTTGCTATGTCTTTGAATTATTTTTTAAAATTATTTTATTGGGGGCTCATACAAGACAAACCATCCATACATCCATGTGTCAAGCACATTTGAACATTTGTTGCCATCATCATTCTCAAAATACTTGAACCCTTGGTATCAGCTCATTTTTCCCCTTCCTCCCCTCATGATCCCTTGTTTATAAATTATCATTTTTTCACATCTTACACTACCTGATGTCACCCTTCACCCACTTTACTGTTGTCTGTCCCCCAGGGATGGGATATAGATAGGTAGATAGATAGATAGATAGATAGATAGATAGATAGATAGATAGATAGATAAATTGTGATCAGTTCCCCCTTTCTCCCCACTTTACCCTTACCCTCCTGGTATTGCTACTCTCGTTATTGGTCCTGAGGGATTTATCTGTTCTGGATTCCCTGTGTTTCCAGCTCTTATCTGCACCAGTGTACATACTCTGGATAAGCCAGATTGGTAAGGTAGAATTGGGATCATGATAATGGGGGGGGGGGCGAAGCATTAAAAACTAGAGGAAAGTTATACGTTTCATTGGTGCTATACTGCACCCTGACTGGCTCATCTCCTCACTGCAACCCTTCTGTAAGAGGATGTCCAGTTGCCTACAGATGGGCTTTGGGTTTCCACTCCGCACTCCCCCTCATTCACAATGATATGATTTTTTGTTCTTTGATGCCTGACACCTGATCAATACTTTCTGATCACACAGGCTGCTGTGCCTCTTCCATGTGGGCTTTGTTGTTTATGAGCTAGACAGCCACTTGTTTATCTTCAAGCCTTTACGACCCCAGACACTATATCTTTTGATAGCCAGGCATCATCAGCTTTCTTCACATTTGCTCAAATACTCACTTTGTCTTCAGCAATTGTGTCAGGAAAGGGAGCATCATGGAATGTCAGTTTAATAGAACAAGTATTCTTGCATTGAGGGAGTACTTGAGTGGAGGCCCAATGTCCATCTGCTACCTTAATACTAAACCTATAAATATACGCACATAGATCTATTTCCCCATCGTTATACAAAAATATATCTACATATGTACATGCCTACATTTAGACCTCTATAAATGCCCTCTGCCTCCTTGTTCTTTCCTCTATTTCCTTTTGTCCCCTATCATGTTCAGCCCTCACTTGGGTTTCAGTAATTCCTCTCAGTTACATTGCCCTGGATAAAGCTCTACCAGGCCTCCTACACCCTTCCTTGCCATCAATTTTCGGTCACTTGTTGTTCCCTTGTCCCTAGGTTTGTTAATACCCACTTCCTTTCCCCTGCCTCCCCCTCGCATGTCCCCCCAGAACAGTTGATCCCATTGTTTTCTCTTCCAGATTGTTTATCCCACCTATCTTATCTAGATAATAATATGCACAAAAAACAAGACAGAGCAAAACTAAAAAACAACTACCACCAAGAAAAAACAACAACAACAAAAAAGAAAAGCCTGCGAATAATTCCAGGTCAATTTGTTAACCTTTAGGAGTGTTTTCCAGTCAAGTCTGATGGGGTGCCATGCCTTGGCCCCAAAGTTTGTTTTTGGTATTCACTGGGGTCTTCGTTGCTCTGTTCCCTTTGCTGTTCTTTTGCATACCCTTAGTGTTTTGCCTCAGGGTGGTGGGATCAGATTGGGAGCAATTCCCAGACTGTGTCTCCAGCGTTGTTCCCCATAGCGCTATGTGTTAGTGAGGGACATCGTGTTTTGTAGTGGGGCCGGCCCTATGGTCCTCTCTGTGCATTGGCTGCTCTGAGCAGGAATATCATCCTCAGGGCTTGGTGGGCCAGGATGTGTTCCACTCTCGTTTCCTCTCCCTTAATTTGCTCCCGTGTGCTCTGATCAGACATACCACTCTCCCTGAGCTGTAGCTTCAGTGCTGTCTTCTGAAGTGGATTCTTCTGTGGGCAGGAGAGGCTGTCCATGTAATTGGGATTCGGCTCGGCCCCTCAGACCTCTCTATTGATTCCCTGCCTTGCATTATTTTTTTTAACATTTTATTAGGGGCTCATACAACTCTTATCACAATCCACGCATATACATACATCAATTGCATAAAGCACATCCGTACATTCTTTGCCCTAATCACTCTCAAAGCATTTGCTCTCCACTTAAGCCCTCTGCATCAGGTCCTCTTTTTTTTTCTCCCCTCCCTCCGCCTTGCATTATTTCTTAGTAGTTAATCTGAATATACACATTTAGGTTATACCAATATTCTGAAGAATATTACATGACTTGTAGTAATTATAAAACACTTAGAATGTTTTTATACATCCAATAATTAGTACTCTTTTCTCATCTAGTATATGAGTATGTTAGAAGTCTACCAATGTATTATAGCCTCTGCTTTAAATAATATGACTTTTAACAATTTTTCTTTACTAAGAAAGAGGACTTAAAAGTCCACAGAAAACTGTAGTCAAGACAGTTGTTTCCCTTAAACTTTTTAAATCCCACTCATATTTATTCACATTATCTCCAATTTTCAGTATTTTTATATCTTCTTGTAAATTTAAATTCCAATCTCAGTGTCTGTTAAGCCTGAAAAATGTATTATTTATTGTAGTGTACCATCTATTGGTCATATATTCTCTCCATTTTCTCCTAATTGTTCTGAAATACCCTTTTTTTCCACCACCAAATATAGAATTGTTTGATTCACATTTTGTTCAAGCACTGTGAAAATATACTTGCAATGTCTTGTGGCATCTAGTTTCTGATAAGTGAGCTACTGCTCTGACATTAATTATTGTTTTGCTGTTTAATAGTCTTTTTTCCCTAATTGCTGTGAAGATTACCTTTTTTCCATTTTTATGCTGTGTCTGTGAATGGGTTTATATGTATATTCTTGTCTTCTATTAAACGTGAATTTACAACATCATTCCTTCAAATATTTTCTGTGATTCTTACTTTCTCTCCTATTATTATATTCCAACTACAAACATGCTAAAGCTTTATTTTCTTGCAGACCTTTAAGGCATTGTTTTTTTAATCATTTTATTAAAAAAATAACGTGGAATGCTTCACGGATTTGTATGTCATCCTTGTGCAGGGGTCACGCTAATCTCCTCTGTATCCTTCCAATTTTAGTATATGTGCTGCCGAAGCAAGCACTTTTTAATAATTTTCTACTACCTTCTTTGAATTTAGTTATTTCTAATTGATACAGGTACAAGGACACAAACTTTTTCTTTTCCCATCTCTAATCAGCTGTTTTGCCTATCAGCAGTTCTTTTTTAAGTAAATGTAGCTTTCAAATCTAGGATTTCCATTATTCTTACAGTTTAGTTGATGCTATGTGTTAAGATTTTTCTATTTATGAACTGAAACCCTCTTTTCTTTTATTCTCTGAATATATTTATAATATGTCTTTTTTTGGTCTTATTGTCTCCTAAACCCAACATCTTGGTATTTGTTTCTACTAATGGCTTTTCTTTGCCAACCACAAATATTGTTTATTTAATATAATCATCACAAGGTGCAAATGGAAACTTGAGACTTGCTTTGAGTAGGTTTCCTGCCGGTATTTCTTAGAGGCTGTGAGTTTTTTCCAGAGTTTGGCAGCATGTGTGTTCAAAGGGCTGTCGATGCTGGGCTCTCCCAGAAGGCTCTGGATGGAGAGAATAGTCCTGACATCACACAGGGCGGACCTCTTGTCCTTCAGGATGTCCAGGGAGACATTACCCGAGTGTCCACGTTGGTTGGGGTGGTAGCAGGGGGTGAGGAACTTCACTGTGGGTGCACTGTTAAGGGTAGCCACTGGGGAACTCCAGGGAGAGCTTGCACCTCAGGTCTTCAGAGACAGTACCGGCCACTGCGCGGATGGTCCCTACCTACTTGAAGAGGTTGTCTGATTCCAGGGAGGCAGAGATTCCTTTGTGGCCAGACATCATGAAGTTCATCAGCTTCCTGTCATAGCCTCCTGCCCATGGAACCCCAGGCTGTGCCTGGGTCTCGGTTTTTGGAGGTCATTTGCTTAGTGCTGGCAGACAGGGTCTTGGAAGCCTATCTGGCAACTGCCTACTACAGGCTTGTTCTTTTACATGGATCACACGTTCTCATTTCCTTTGCATGTGTAATAATTTTGCATTATAGACACACATAGTAGTTAAAAGTGGACTTTTTTCCTAGTTCCTAAGAAAACTGATGAACCCATCCAAGTGAACAGCCCAAAAATGTTAACACGAAGCAACGAAACCTGTGCATGCTATCTCATTAGCTAGAGCTCAATGCCTAGTAGTCATCAGTGCCCTGCAAACAGCTGCGACCTCAACACCTCTCAGCAACTACAAAACAGCGTTACAAGGACAGATGACTAGGGATTTGAAATAAGAAAAATGTATTTCTGTAGGGAAAAAAATTAGCTGTAAATTCTAAAAAAAGTTTGTCTCCCCACCCCCACCCCTGCATGCAACCTAGCACATGGAAAAGCACGAGAAAGCATCAAGACATCAAAGAAAATGAACACAAACTCTTTAGGGTTAAAGCTTTTTACGATTTATCCTGATAACCAAAACTAAACCAAACTCACTCTCATCGAGTCAATTCAGACTAATGGCAACTATATTTATTCTGAGAATTATTAAAGTAAGAAATTTGTTCAATCAGAAAACTTTACACACTTACATGCGGTGCACTGTCTTCTTCTTCCAAAATGCTACAGTGTGGCTCTTCTAACCACAGCCTTAGTAACGCAGGCTGAAGGACTGAGTGAGAACGCTCAAACAGGGAATACTACTGCGAACTCTACTGCGGAGACTGGTCGGTTTTGTCATCCTGCTCTCTTTAGGATGTGCAGTCTCAGACCTGGAAAGGGACACTCACTACCACCAAGAAACAAGTGAAAGGTGTAGAATATGTCCTTTGGAATGCCTCCCCCAAGATCCCTGTGAGCTCTACTTCCTCCACCCAGGGGTCACAGAGCATGACACCAGAAGGTAGCAGTGGTGGAGCCAAGAGCATGAGAGTCCATGGTGGGCTTCCTGGCCTGAGAGAGCAAGGAAAGCTAAGTGCTCTGAGGTGGGCTAGCAGAATGGGGTGCCTCTAGGCACTTACGGAAATGTTAAGTTTGTCAACCTACAGGGCTAGAATTCAACACCTTGGACTGAGGGTGGGGCATACAAATAAGCTGTATGAAGCTCTAACAAACAAACTGGAAACTTCTGTACTCCTACTAGGCTCATAACAGGCTATCCCAGGGGCAGGAAGAGGACCCCTCACAACTACCAAGAAAAAAGAGCCAGGGCCCAAACCAAAAACCTTCTAGACCCTAGAGATAAGAGCGTTGGGAAGGAAAAAAAAACAGAAAAAGAGAGCGCTGAATCACCAGAGATAGTGCAAACTACTTAGAAGTAGCAACCAGCACAGCAGAGAACTGATAGCAGCAGAACAGAAACTGGTGGGAGACGGCATAGTGGGCTTCCTGGCCCAAGGACTGAGAAAGCTGAGTGCCTTGAGGCAGAGGCTTACTGGCAGAGTGAAGTGCTTTTGGCATTGGCAGAGATGTGCTGAAATGAAATTAATTAAATATGGCTCTTTAATCTATGTGCCTAAAACTCCCACCAAATGATTGGGTGAGGCCATGCAAAAATGGGTATGTGAGACACAAACAGAAGGGAATGGTTAGCTTGGGTGGCCATTCCTGTATATACAAGAGCCATCTCAAAAGCAAGAAGAAACAAAATCCCAGGACTATCAAGAGAGAAAAACGCACAAGCAGAGTACAAGTGAGATCAGGCTGAAATGACGAGGCAACAGAGGTCACAGCACAACGACCAAGAGGCAGACCAAAGGAGTCACACTGAGACGGAGTGGAGGAGCTGCTCAGAGACCATGAAGGAGAGAGGCAGAACGGCAGGTGGGCTTCCTGGAACCATGTGACGGAGAGGCTGAGGATCAGAGAAAGACTTGGCTTCTAGATGAGGAAAAGCACTGCTGTGGACCAGATTGCATCCTAAATGGTTTATGATCCTGACTTGAGGTAACTTGTTAACGTCCCCAGGAAGCCCTCACAACTGTACTGTCTGTGAGCAGCCACTGTAATGACTTATCTAGTTCAGCCAGAGAAGCAGAGTGCCATGGGAGGAATGGTTGGTATCAGAATAGGAAAAAAGTGGGCTGGCAGGGTAGAGGCTCTCTGTCCTCTGCTGTGGCTGGGGTGGCAATGTATTCTTCTCCCTACTAAAGCTAGAGGTGGTCAGATGTAGCCCACAAACTACGTCCTTGCTCCCCAACACGCAGAGTGTGAGAGTGGACTAACTCCGGGGAGGAGCCTTGCTGGCAGTGTGGGTTGGCTCTGGGCATTTATCAGCCAGAGCTAAAGAGCAGGAACAAAGTCACACCAATCCAAGAGGGCAAGGGTCTGAGGGTCAGGAAGAGGCATGCTTGCATACATGACTGAGACTTACTCATGACTGCAGGGCTGTATTCCAAACATTTCTGAGCTTGAATTGTAACATGTTAACTTCCCTAATAGACTCTATAATTCAAAGTATTGTCTGTGAGCTTGCTCTGACCACTACAATGAATTATTGAATCCTACTGAGAAGTAGAGTGCAAGGAGAAATATGTATGACCTCCACTTCACAGAAATCAGCTTTGGGCTTCTGGTGATCATGTAACCCTCTAAAGTTAGAGGACCTCTGGCATCACTATACAATTTTGACACACACCATGGTTGGGGAGCCCTGGTAATGTTGTGCTAAAGTACTTGGCTACTAAACAAGAGGTTAGGCGTTCGAACCTACCAGCCACTGCATGATAGAAAGATGTGCAGTTTGCGCCCATAAAGATTTAGAGGTTCTATTTTATCTTAGATGGCTGCTGAGTCAAGATTGACTCCATGGTAGTAAGTTTGGTATTGGTTTATGAACAATAGGAATACTGCATTTTCAACACAGCCCTATTAAAAACAAACAAACAAAACACTATTAAACCTACCATTATAAAATTAAATCAACATTATAGGTTAAATAAAAGATTAATTGCTTCCAGTTTGCTTATAAGCTTTCTTACAGGTTAGCTTAAACCTACCTGACTGAAGATGTCCATTGCGGCACGTCAGGTTAGTACTGTCATTATAAACGTCCGTTTGTGATTTGGAAAATTGCAAAACAGGTTGCAGCTTCTCTATGCAACAGAGGAGGATAAAAAGAAAAAATAAGCAAAAAAGGAAAAAGTATGCATAATGAAAAAAAGTATAAGAAAATTAAAAATTATTTCAAGGCAAATTTTTTACATAAAGGGTTTTTGAATTAATAGAAAATTATTTTTTGAAATATCATTAGTAAAAATTCAGACATAAAATAGCAATAGGAATTAACAAGCTATGTTAAGCATATAAAAATATGTCCAAATCATTAGAGTGTAAGGGTACCACGGAGATTTTTTCCAGTGACTATGTTCTCTACCATTCAGATCATTCATTTAGATGACAACTTAAAATACAAATTTATTACAAAAACAACAGTAATTATAAACAGACTACGAAGTATAAATATAACCACAACAAAGACTTTACAGAGGAGGTTGGCAAGAATTTAAAAGATTCAAATAAAGGACATTGCAGGAAAGAAGAACAGCACTTACAATAAGAGCAAATTCAGCTATTCTAACAAGTACCAGACAAGAAAAGTGGAGTGGAATAAGCATAGTACAGAACTGTGTAGACAGTATATTGGTGTTTTTGCGCTTAAACACATAAACACGTATATATACAAAGATTATCTGGAAACGAACCCAGAGAAACTGCTGACAGCCAGGGTCTCTGAACAGGAGAGAAGGGGACACAGCATGAGGTGGGTGCTTTTCATGATTAAACACTCTGGGTGTAATGGCATTGCTATTTATTTAAGAAAGCAACCAATTAAAATCTAGAAAGGAGTTTATGAACACTTCACCCAGTTCAAGAACACAAGAACTCAAATTGTAGGTCTAACATCTGAAAAGACCCCGAGGGTCTATTACTACTCCATTCTCTGCCCTCACTCATATAACTTTACATGCTGGAAGACAAATCCCATGCTCTACCACTTCGTTTCTGGTGATATTAATTTGATTTAGTCCCAGTAGTCTGAGGACCTAAAGGGTTAAACAGTAAATGTGACTTTCTGCCTTGCTCCTAACTGGAATTCCATTTTTACCATCCTCATCGTGCTGACTGATGCAAGAAAAACTAATTCTTTTCTCTTGCATTACAATGAATAGGTGTAAGACCATTGCACATATACACTAACTCTATTTCTGAGCCCAGACAAGCAGGCGCCATACTGGGTTTAAGGTACAAGCACATATACCTTTGGGACAGGTTAAATAGCAGTTACCTTTTTTGCACAGAGCACAAAGTACTGCAGAGCTTTTGTATCCTAGAATTGGCTGATACAATATACCTGTAGCTAACTTTGTGTTGCTAGCTAACAGGTAGGTCATCTGATTTTTCTTCATGATAATACTCTTAAAATCACTGAGGCAGACACAAATTTGGGTTGTTGAAAGACATAAATTAGAACAAATAGTGATTTTTTAAATGTCTCCATCAACTAACTCTTCAGTGAAAAGCAACAAGAATTCACAACAGCATTAATTATTCTCCAACAATAAAAAGACACAGAAACTAAAACCTTAGTTTTGCTACCTAGTATTTCATGGCCATCCTGTCACTTCTGACCTATAGCAACCATATAGAAAAGAGCAGAACTGCCCCTGTGGGCCTGTTCAACATATAACACAACCCCCCTGGGGGGACAGACAACAGAGAAGTGGGTGAAGAGAGGCCGTGGTCAGTGCAAGACATGAAAAAAAAAAAAGATAAATTATCAAGGGGTCATGAGGGAGAAAGGATGAGGGAGGGGGGTTAAATGAGCTGATAACAAGGGCTCAAACTGAAAGAAAATGTTTTGAAAATGATGATGGCAACATATGTACAAATGTGCTTTGCACATGGATATATGTATGGATTGTGATAAGAGCAGTAAAATAATTTTTTAAGAAACTGACGATCTGCTTAGTAAACCATCACCTAATATGAAAAGCTTTTAAAAATTAGTCTTTTTCAAAGAAAAAATATAATTGATGAGATCATGTCAATGTTTTATATCATAATTTCAAATAAAATTCTTCAATTTTAAATGTTACCAAATTTTTTTCTAAAATCAAACTTATTTTGAATCATCGCACTTATCACTTGATATTTAATATGTAGAATGATAGGAAATTTAGCTCAAAATATGAAAGTATCAATTAGATTACATCATTAATTTTAATACAACAGTCTTCAGCATAATATTTCATTCTATATGCAACAATAGAAACCTTTTTAAAAAAAATCATTGTATTAGGGGCTCATACAATTCTTATTCAATCCATACATACATCAATTGTGTACAGCACATTTGTACATTCATTGCCCTCATCATTCTCAAAACCTTTGCTCTCCACTTAAGCCCTTGGCATTAGCTCCTCATTTTCCTCCTCCCTCCTCACTCCCCCCCTCCCTCATGAACATTTGATAATTTATAAATTATTATTTTGTCCTATCTTTCACTGTCCAATGTCTCCCTTCACCCACTTTTCTGTTTCTGTCCCCCAGGGAGGAGGTTATATGTAAATCCTTGTAATCGGTTCTTCCTTTCCAACCCACCCTCCGTCCACCCTCACCACTGGTCCTGATGGGATCATCTGCCCTGGATTCCCTGTGCTTCCAGTTTCTATCTGTACCAGCGTACATGCTCTGGTCTAGCCAGATGTGTCCAGTAGAATTGGGATCGTGATAGTGGGCAGGGGGTGGGGGTAAGGAAGCATTTAGGAACTAGAGGAAAGTTGCATGTAGAAATCTTTATTTAGTAGGACAACAATCCTGGTAGCCACAGAAGCCCGGCCTTGTTAGCCATCTGTAAGCAACCACAGTTGTTTATTTAAACAATGCAGAGGGGAAAAAATACACTACAAACACAAAGATCATACAAAATGAAAGAATGACATATACACATAGTTAACCCTTGAACAACACAGGCTGGAACTACACAAGTCCACCTTTATGCATTTTTTTAAACATGTTGTGTGGTGCTAATCATCTCCACCTGAGTAGTTCATCTCTAGCAAATTTTGCCTTTGCAGTTTGGCCACCATTTCAAGAATGAATCCAGCTTATGGACCATTGTAAAAAGCGAGCGAGAGAAAAAGCTGTAAGGTCATTGCTGCAGCTTTCTTGTCAGGAGACCCAAAACCTCTGCCTTTTAAAATTCTCTTTCTTACCTTGTATTGAAAACACAGCTTTAAGTGGCTGCAGTATGTAATGTATATAACATATAAAAATATGTAATTAACTGACTGTGTTATTGGTAAGTCTTCTGGTCAATATTAGATTATTAGTAGTTAGGTTTTGGGGAATCAAGGTATGTGTGGATCTTAGATTAGGGGAGTGAGGCTGGGGCTGAGCTCAGCATCTCAACTCCTATGCTGCCCACGGGTCAACTGTAATACAGGTCTAAGTGAGTGTGTATTTTCCCTCACAAACAAGGAAAATTACAGTAATGGAGATGAACAAAATACAACATTTTTGAGTGCCTATTATAAGTGAGGTTCCTTCAGTAATTCAGTGTTCACAAAATATAATGAGGTAAGTATTTTCTGTTAGCCTCCTGTAACAATTGGCCAACAGGCTGCTCAGCCATACTGAGTAACAGACTTCCAATTACAGAGCTACAGATGAGTAAAGGTCAGCATGCCTGCCAACTACACTATTTCCATTATACCAAGCTATGGCAGAACCACCAAGTGCATTCCTTGTTGAACATTTTGTTCTACTTTGTTTTAGATTTTGTAACAACAAAATGTAACCATCACCACCATCAAACAGCCAATGAGAAGATTCTCTTTCCTTTTCTAAGGAGTGCAGAAGCAAAGACAGCAGGATGTTATTAGGCATCGGTCATCAACTCCTGTCCACATAACAAGCCTATGGAAGAGCTACGAACGGCAGAACATACAACCACTTCCAGCAGTTCTGCCATTACAAAACAAAAGTTGGCCGTGAATCTGATGAAGGCTGTCAATGACCGATTTACAAGGAGAACAGTATGTGAAAAGCCACCATCAGACACAGAAAAGAGACAAAATACAACAGCCATTCACAACGTATGGATCTTCTTATGACAACTAGTAAAAACATAGTTTTTAAAAATATTAAGTAGTAACTATTAGAAATTTCAATAATGCTTGGTGGTCTTAGCCTACATTTTTATTATTAAAAGGAATGAGCGCTTATTTTTTAAGTGTATAATGGTACTTTGGTAAGTTTTCTTTGAAAGAGTCCATATAATTTACAAATATTAGTTATGAATTTAAAAATGTCATTAATTTGGTTAAAAATAATACAAAATGGGTAGGGAAGTAGAATGGATACAGATCAGAGCAACAAAGTTTTTCTACAAAGACCAGACAATAATTAAGCTAGGAATAGAGAAGTACCTGTAAGTTTGACGCGGCATTGTAAAAACAGACATAAACAACAGTAAAGGAATAGGTTGGCTACGTGCCAACATAACAATAAGACGTATTTATAAAAGCAGGTAGAAAACTTGATTTTTTTGCCCAGAAAACGTAGCTTGCTAACTCCTGGCATAGATAAAATAAGAATGTCCATGAGTTAATAATTTTTAAAGATAGGTAATATACAATCAGTAGTTCACTATATTATACTCATACTTTTTCATATATTACAATTTTTCTAAAAGTTAAAAGAAAAAAGCCTATGTCATATTTTCAAGATAACTAATCTAGTCCCTTCTAAACTTAAAGTTTTACTGAGGAATTTTTCCAAATACATTTCATATCCGATTATACAATACAGTAAGTGATACCTAGAAGCTGTAAACGATCCTTGGCCATAACTAAATTAGTCATCATTTTAGATTGAAGTCGCCTTGCTCTTTCACACTGTTCACCTGAAAAAAAAAGAAAAAATTAATTATCTAACTTTTCTTAGATTAATACTGTTTCAAGACAAAACATCACCTAATTTCTTTTATGTAGAGTCAACGACTATAAAGAAACTAAGTAAACATGAACCAAGAACAGAAGCATTAGATGGTTCCCTGTTACCATAACCAACTGCTCTGAAAGGAATAACACATCATAAGGTCCTCCTGGCAAGAGTGAAAAATATAGAATAGATCTAAAATCATAAAAAAGGGCCATCTTTCTGTTCAGAATGAAATGCATGGAACTCCCCAAGACTGTGGCCCTTAGCTCTAGACGTGAACTCACCCCTGGGAGAAACAATAACCCCAGGCAGGTATCCACTCCTTAGGATAAGGAGCCACTGGTGATTAAAGGCAACATTTGTCCAGGGATAAACAAATATCAGAAAGGTTAGGAGAGAAAGAAATGGAAACAGAGAAAGGAGGTAGAAAAAGTACTATTATGTTGTAGAACCTGCAATCAGTGACATGAAACAAAAAGTTTAGGGATTGTTAAATAGAAAACTTGTTTCCTCTGTAAACCTCTCCCCAATTCACAACAAATGTTTTTTAACTATATGACTTTAATAACATATTCTAAAAATGTTATAGCACATAATCAGAGTTCTCAGATGTGTTATTTAGTTCCTGTGTTTCTAGTTTATTCCACAGATTCTGAGATTTTTTTCACATTAAAAATTTTTATTTTTATTTATTAAAAAAAATTTTAATGAGATGTTTTATAATCAGCGTCAGTTTGTGAATGCCGTAAGCCAGAAAGCAGTCAGAACATACTTTGTCATTGCCCATATATATACAAGTTTACTCATAGATATTAATGCTGCTACTTCTTCCTTTTTATAAAAAAATGTTCTAGGCATTTACTTTTTTATTTGTAAATCATTTTACTGGGGGCTTGTATACTTGTTAACACAATCCACACATACATCCATTGTGTTAAGCACATTTGTTGCCCTTATCATTCTCAAAACATAATACTGTTACTTCTATGCTTAAGTAAGACTAAGATAGCTTATTTGATAAAAATTAAAATTCTAAATGCCAGAAGACAGTGTTTCACAGTTTGACATTGGTTTTTTTCTCTTATGATACAAAGCCATTTTTGGTGAATAAAATACCATTTTTTCTTATATCCAATTTATCGTCTAATTATTCTTTCATGTATTTGATAAAAGCAAATATATTTTAGCAAAATCCATAGAGTTCATAACCTCATGAAGTCTCAAAGAGTCAGACTCACATATTTGCTTGTTCTGTTTGGCTTTTATAACCCCAAACCCAAGCCCACTCCTCCTGAGTCCATTCTAATCCACAGTCATGCTGTATCTATGTAAGCTTCTGGGACTGTAAATCTTTATGGTCTTATATTGCTCCTATGGAGAGCTGGTAAGTGTGAACCACAGGCTTTGGGTGACCAGCCTTACCCACAGTACCATCAGGTCCTCTGGCTGTTTTATAAGGAAGGCTAAAAGCTAGAGAATACTGTGCTGAAAAGAATAAATGGATAAATTGTAAATAACTTGGTTTGATACTTTTTGACTGGTCCTAAACTATAGCCTGGCCTGTGATTGAAATGTATCTAATAGGGATTGGTCAGCAGGTTATGTAAACCAGGTGAATTGTAACCCCAAAGCACCTATTATGCAAATAAAGTATCCGTGACCTATGAAGAGGAAAGTGGTCAGTTTGGGTCCTGGTAGGATGGCCATGCCTTGAGGATGGAAAAAAGAGATAGAGAGAGCCAATGGCAAAAAGCCAGGAAAGGGCCCCATGGGAGAGGCAGCCTCTAGTAACAGAGACCAAAGCCCAGTCAGGAGTTTCTCCTGAGAAAGCCAAGAAGAGCCCGTCCTGATGACACTCAGACAAGGGCTGCAAGGTCCAAGAGGAGCTGAGAGAGCTGTGTTTGCCTGTCTGATCTGTGATTCTAAGCTGTAGTGTATTAGGACTGATCCTGAATTGCACCCTATTTCTTAATAAACCACTTAACTAAAAGTGTGTTGTGTGAGTTCTTTGTGACCACTGAGACCTAGTAGAGTACGGTGGGAACGAAAGCTTGTATCATAATTGCTTAAAGGTTGGAGAGTGGAGGTATGTCTAACCTCTCTCCCACCTCATGGGAAGCAAGAACTTGATCCTTGTCATTATTATTCTGAAAGCTGTACAGGTTCTGATGATGCTACTAGTGATACTGCTAAAAAGATTCAACAAATAGTCAAAATAAAAAGAAAAGAGAAAAGCAGGAGGGTAAGTATCGGGCACATTTAATTTTTGTAGATTAGCTGATAGTAAGTGGTCATCCAGCCAACAAATATCTACAATCCTAAATAATATAATTATATTATATCTCAAATAATATAATTTTGCTTCTGAATTTATTCTTGCTATGGTAAATTGAAGTGGTATCCAAGTATACATTATCCATAACTTAATATATAAGGATTTAGCAAGAGTACAGTTAGACTCCAATCCTAACTCAATCATTTGTTAACCAGGAAGTTACTAAATAAGTTAGTAACTTAGCAAATTAACTGAAAAGAAAGTATAACAACAACCTCTACAGAACATGAAACTGCAGGAAAAATTGAATACAACACTTATGAAGTACTTACAATGATGTTTAGGAGCGCCAAAAGCATGCATCAAGTGTTAGTGTTATATGTCCAGGTAAAATTAGACTCAATTTTTACTTTGAGTAATAGAAAGCTAAAAATGAAGAAAAACTGTGTGGGGTTTTAAAAAGCCAAGTATGTCTCGGGGAGGAGATGAGTCAGCCAGGGGTGCGATGTAGCAATGATGAAACATACAACTTTCCTCTAGTTCCTAAATGCTTCCTCCCCCCGCACTATCATGATCCCAATTATACCTTATAAATATGGCTAGACCAAAGGATGTACACTGGTACAGATAGGAACTGGAAACACAGGGAATCCAGGGCGGATGATCCCTTCAGGACCAGTAGTGTGAGTGGTGATACTGGGAGGGTAGAAGGAGAGTGGGTTGGAAAGGAGGAATTGATTTCAAGGATCTACATGTGACCTCCTCCCTGGGAGTCGGACAACAGAAAAGTAAGTGACGGGAGACATCGAACAGGGCAAGATATGACAAAATAATAATTTATAAATTATCAAGGGTTCAAGAGGTTAGGGGAGAGCAGGGAGGGGGGGGGGAATGAGGAGGTGATGCCAGGGACTTAAGTGGAGAACAAATGTTTTGAGAATGATGAGGGCAATGAATGTACAAATGTGCTTTACACAATTGATCTAGGTATGGATTGTAGTAAGAGTTGTATAAGCCCCTAATAAAATGATAAAAAATAAATTTTACGCCAAATATGTATCAAAGTAAGTAACTGACAGGTCTAATTCTAACACACATTCACAAATTTATGGAAATAGTCCATTATCTGCAACAGCAAATCAAGTTTGGGCACATATGGTTACACCTTCATTTTATAGGTGACAAAGCATTATTTGTAAATCTACAAACATAACATTGAAAAAAATCTATATTTAATATAAATGAAAAATAAAATATTACAAACTAATTAAGACAAATTAATCTGAATTCAGGGCACCCATGTGAATATAATTTTAGATGGCTAAGCAAATATAACCTTACCTTGTCCTGTAACTATGACAGCTATTCCTTTTTCTAGTTCCTCAATACCTTTCTTATACCATTCCACGGCTTGCTCCTTCTGACCTGCTTTAAAACAGAAATAATTAATTGCACATATCACAAGTGTAGAAAGTATACTATTTCCCAAAGTCTACTGTTGATAGGTGGCACATAAAAAGTAGAGCTGTCCCCAAACAAGTTTGAGAAACAATGTAGTAGGATCTCTCAGTGTCTTTACAATCTTAACATAGGCTGAGCATCCCCAAGAGGGGAAATGCAGTCTTCATGGGTTAGTTCCCTAAATTTTAGGGTTGTGGACCCTTTACTTGGTTTTATTTGGTTATCATCTCTCAAAATTGGTATCTGTAACCAATGAAATGCTGTGCTAGGGAAAGAAAGTTTACTTAGGTGAAATTTATCTTGAAATAATGGTCTGAAAATTAATGTATTCAATATATATACAAATTAGTTTGATACAATTGATGTATGGATTGTTATAAGATCTATAAGAGCCCCCAAGAAAATAATTTACTAATTAAAAATTAAAGTATTAACATGATTTCAGTAACACTGAGATGAGGCACTGTTTAATTGTATTCAAATCTGATGTATATGTTCATTGTTGGGTGCCTTTCTATAGTAAGCTTTTATTTAACAGATTATTACATCATGAGAACTGGTACATGAGATTACAAGTGTGACATTTAGTAACACATTTTCCTTGAACCAAATGCCTGGTGTATAACATTAATTCTCAATCCACGCTAAGTTAAAAAAGGATATAAAAATTAAACATAATCGATAAGAATTTTTTCATTGCTTCCCAATTCATGTGCCCATTCTGTCAAATAAAAATGACTATGTTCTTCTTTGAAATTTCAAATCCAATAAAATACTGTGTCTCTTGATAACAGATTAGAAAGACTTGTAATAAATCAATACAACACACTGAACAATTAAAAAATGCTGTCCTCAAGCAGGTGCACAAGCAAATGTGGTGAAGAAAGCTGACGGTGCCCGGCTGTCAAAATATATAGAATCTGGGGTCCTATAGGCTGGAAGATAAACAAGGGGTTATCTAACTGAGAAACATCAAAGCCCACATGGAAGAAGCATACCAGCCTATGAGATCACAAGGCATCGAAGGGATCAGATATCAGGCATCAAAAGACCAAAAAAAAAATCATAGCACTGTGAATGAGTGGGAGTGCGGAGTGAGGACCCAGGGCCCATCTGTGGGAAATTGGACATCCCCTTGCAGAAGGGCTGAGGGAAGGAGACAAGCCAGTAAGGGTGCAGTATAGCAATGATGAAATATGTAATTTCCCTCTAGTTCTTGAATGCTCCCCCCTCCCCCCCACTATCATAATCCCAATTCTACCTTACATATCCGGCTGAACCGGAGGATGTTCACTGGCACAGATAGGAACTGGAAATACAGGGAATCCAGGACAGATGAACCCCTCAGGACCAGTGGAGAGAGTGGTGATATAGGGAGGGTGGAGGGAAGGTGAGGGAGAAAGGAGGAACAGATTATAAGGTCTACATATAACCTCCTCCCCGGGAGATGGACAGTGGAGAAGTGGGTGAGAGAGACATTGGATGGTGTGAGATAATGACAAAATAATAATTTATAAATTATCAAGGGTTCAGGGGGGAGGGGGAGCAGAGAGGGAGGGGGAAAATGCGGAGTGGATACTAAGGGCTCAAGTAGAAGGCAGATGTTTTGAAGATGATGGCAACATATATACGAATGTGCTGGACACAACTCATGTATGTATGGTAATAAGAGTTTTATGAGCCTCTAATAAATTATTAAAAAACACGCTGTCCTCTTTTTATTTTTTGTCCTCTATCTCTTAAGTATATACTACTCCTTCCTGCATTTTCCCACCCCAAAAGTCATCATTAAACTAGTTTCAAGTCATCAGTATTTTTTACCACCAGTATTTACACAATACCTGGTCCAGAATAAGTATTCAATGCTGTTGCCATTGTTAGTTCTGACCCACAGCCACCCAATGCACAACAGAACAAAGCACAGCCCAGTCTTGCCCATCCTCCAAACTGTTCCTATGCCTAAGCCCATTCTTCCAGCCATGGTGTCATCTTGCTGAGGGCCTGCCTCTTTTTCGCTGCCCTCCACGGACTACACATGATGTCCGTCTCCAGGGACTGGTCTGTCCTGACAATATGGTCATCATTCTCACCTCTAAGGAGCGCTCTAGCCGAACTTCTTCCAAGATAGTTCAGTTTGTCTTTTGAGCAGTCCATGGTACTATCAATATCCTTCTCCAGCACAATTCAAATGCCTCGATTCTTTAGTCTTCCTTATTTAATGTCCAACTTTCACATGCCTGTGAGTCATCGGTCAGGTGCACCCTAGTCTTCACAGTAACACCCTTGCTTTTCAATACTTTAAAGAGGTCTGGTGCAGCAGATTTACCTAACACAGTGCATTGTTTGATCTCTTGACTACTGCTTCCATGAACATTGACTATGATTCCAAGAAAGACAAAATCCTTAAAAACTTCAATTTTTTCTATTTATCCATAATGTTACCTAAGGGTCCAGTTGTGAAGATTTTCTTTTTGGGGGGAGGGGGTACAGTGTACTTTATTGATGGTATATGACAAGGTTGAGCTCTCTAAGCCCCTCCCCTTCCTTCAGGGGGTCTGGATGGAATATTCTCAGTGTGTTGGGGGATTGAATTGGGGGCAAAGACTCCCCAGCAGCTGAGGGGCTCCCTTCTTTCAGTGCTGTTGCTAGGGCTGCTGGTTCAGGGGGCTCTTACTCCTTGGAGGCCATGTGGCCCATGAGGCCCACCACTCTGTTGCTGTAGCCAAATTCATCGTCATACCAGGAAATTATTTTGTCATATCTTGCAACTGTGCTTTTCCCTGTGGGTGTCTCCCTCCTGCCCTATCAGAAGGAACACTGGTCCGAGGGGTTACAAATGGAAGAAAATTAATGGAATGGTCTTCAATGCTTTTGCAGCACAAGGGCTAGTTTCAGAGTTAAAAAAAAGTATCTGACTAGACCAGAGCATGTACACTGGTACAGATAGGAACTGGAAACACAGGGAATCCAGGGCGGATGATCCCTTCAGGACCAGTGGTGTGAGTGGCATACTGGGAGGGTAGAGGGAGGGTGGGTTGGAAAGGGGGAACCGATTACAAGGATCTACACGTGACCTCCTCCCTGGGGGACGGACAACAGAAAAGTTGCTGAAGGGAGACGTTGGACAGGGAAAAATATGACAGAATAATAATTTATAAATTATCAAGGGTTCATGAGGGAGGGGGAGCAGGAAGGGAGGGGTAAAAATGAGGAGCTGATGCCAGGGGTATAAGTGGAAAGCAAATATTTTGAGAATGATGAGGGTAATGAATATACAAATATGCTTTACACAAATGATGCATGTGTGGATTGTGACAAGAGTTGTGTGAGCCCCTCATAAAATGATTTTTTAAAAATACCTGTTTTTTTTTAATTGGTCTGCAAAATATGAGTAGCAGATTTCAGGTGAATTTGAACTAAATCTTGAAACTGCCCACCACAATATTACCTCAGAAGAGAGAAAAAAATATGATATATAGAATGATGACCCCAAACTGTCTTAATTCCAAGGAATTTACACTTCATCTCTTTGTCCTGAGTTTGGAGGGGTTGAGAGTGGCAGGCACTTCTGGCCTATAGGAGAGGCACAGGTGAGTGTTCTTAAGCTAGGTATGAAGAGCCTTCCAACAGACACACATCACACACATCACACTATCCCAAACAATGGAGTCTGACAAGTTCACCTCTCTGTTACTAAATTTGCTTCATGGGAATTAGTAAACTTCAGGTGGACTTTTTTTCTGAACTATGGGCTGGGAGAGGTTTCACTTCAAAACTCAAAATATACAACATATTCCTATGCATCTGTCATGATAAAAACTTATGCCACATTTCTCCATTAGATCTTCAAATTATCTTAAGTTAATATTATTGTCACAGATAAACCATTTAAAATATCAAAAATAATAAGAGTTTGTATCAGTTTCTATGTCTAGCAGCAGTGTATGATTCTATGATTCATACAGTTACTTAAATATATTAGTTGACTATATCTGTACAATAAAATTGTTAGTGTTTTCTAATAAAAAGTGAAATGAAAAAGTGGTAGGTAGGTTGACATATTTTAATAGAACAAAACTGTTTGGAAGAAAGTTAGTACAGTATCTGTAGGCAAACAGAGTGCCTGGTAACAAAATAAATTCACAGCCTCAGCAATTAATCAAGTAACTAAAGTGTAGGTTGTTAATGCATTATGAGAATCTTATAAGTTATAGTATGTCAGTAGAAAAGGCACAATAAATCTTACCTAAAACTACAATGTGGAGAAAGAATACACATTGATCAATGAAACCTACACAATGTCAACTGATTTTACAAAAGTAACCAGGCAAGGACAAAAGAATAGCCATTTCAAAAAATGACAGATCAACTACACATGCACAAGCAAACAACCAAACAGGAGCCCCACTATACAGAACAATGGAAAATGGCACTGATGTCATTAATCAGTAGGAAGACGCAAATTAACTTAAAATGCATCAGAGATCTAAATGTAAAACAGATCAATATAAAATTTCTAGAAAATAATATAGGCAACATTTTGTGATCTTGGATTAGATGGAAATTCTATAAATAGAACATAAAAATTACAAAACTGTGAGACAAAATGTAATAAATTAGACTTAATTGAAATTAAAAATGCTCTTCAAGAGCATTAAGAAAATTGAAAGACATGCCTAAGATCAGAAAAAAATATTTACAAAACAATATGTTAGATAAAGGTCTTCTAGGCAGAATACTAAGAATTCTTATAATTCAAAGATTAAACAAACACTTAAAAGACGAGCATTAACAAAAATGGAAAAAGTATTTGAATGCATATTTCACCAAAGAAGACATACAAATGGCCAACACACAGATGCAAAAAGATGGCCAGATCTGCTTCCCTTTTGGGACCTTGGCATTGAGAGGTCATTTGGGACACTGCAGGCGGCTCTGTCTCCTAACTCCGATCGATGAGGTACAAGGAACCGGACGGAACAGGCAACTTCTTCGAAGCCCTGTGGTCAAGGATTGGGCCGGCATGCTGTGGAGGAAGACTCCGAAGCTTGGCGGAGATAAACCTCTGAGGTCACACCACAGGCAGAAGGAGAGCTTTCCCTTTGCAAATGGAACCGGGACTCACGACAGATGCTGCCACCTCAGCCCAGAGAGAGCACTACTTACAGGGAAGATCATGCATGAAAAGAAAGCCCTGAAGCTACCTAAATCCTCCGATTAAATGTATAAGCTGGAAAAAAAAAAAAAGATGGCCAGAATCCTTAATCACTCCAAAATACAACCCACTGCTGTCAGTCAAATCCTGGCTCATACTGATGTTACAGAACTGCCCCTATGGTTTCTGAGACTGTAAATCTTTACAAAAGTAGATTGCCACATCTTTTTCCCAGAGTGTTGGTAGGTTCGAGTTACCAGTCATCCAGTCAGCAACCAAGAATTTAACCATTAATTCTCAAGGTTCCTCCCAATCATTAACTCAAAAAATTCACTGCCACTGAGTCAGTTCTGACTCCTAGTGACCCCACAGGGCAGGGCAGAACTGCTCCTGTGGGTTTCTAATAGAAGAATAGAAAGACTAGTCTTTCTCCCTCAGAGCAGCTGGTGGTTTCAAACTGCTGACCTTGTGATGAGCAGCCTACTATACCACCAGAGCTTCTATTTCCAATGATGAGGGAGATACAAATCAAACCCATAATGAAATACCACTTCACCCCCACGAGGATGCTATGATCAAAAAACCATAATAATAGGTATGTATGTATGAGGATGTGAAGAAACCGAAACCCTCATCCACTGCAGATGGAAAATGCAAAATGGTACAACTACTGTGGAAAACAAATTTGGTAGTTTCTAAAAAAGGTGAAAATAGAACTACCAATATGATCCAGCAATCTCAACTCCAAGTGTATACCCAGAAGATGTGAAAGTGGATGTGCAAGCAGACACTTATATACACCAATGTTCACTATTCAAAATACCCCCAAAGTGGAAATAACCAAAATGTCTATCAAACAAGACAAAATGTGTAATAGCCATGATGAAATACTATTCAGCCATAAAAAAATGAAATCCAATAAATAAATACTCCAACACGAATAAACCTTGAAAACATACTAAATTAATTAGTCAATTCCAAAAGGGAAAATACTGTGTAATCCATTTACAGCGACACCTTGGCTGTCAAACAGCTCCAAGCCCAAACTTTCCATTACTCCAACAGCAAAGTTTAAAAATATCTGCTCCATGTTTCCAACTTTGCTCGCTATCAAATGAAAAGTAGACTTGAAAAAATCCCATGTGGGCTGAGTGAGTCATGTGTCTTGTCTCTTCTCATTGCAGACACACAAAAAGGGTGACACTTCAGTCAAAGCATATACTCACTCAGCCATCATTCGCAGGGGTACACAAATGAAAAACACAATTTTTTCAAAGCTATGTATTTAAATTTTTTACAAAACAACCTTATCAACTTCAACGTATTCCCCATTACACTTAAAACATTTGTCAAATCTGCAATCCCAGTCTTGGTAACATTTTTCAAATTCATCTGTTTTGATGGCTGACAGCATCTCCCTTTTTTTTTTTTTCTTCATCTCTTCTACATTGTCAAGTCACTGTTTTTTCATGTCCCTCTGCATTCATGGAAACAAAAGGAAGTCCCAAGGAGTGAGGTCAGGTGAGTAAGGCGTGTGGGGTAAGAGAGGCATGCTGTTTTTTTTGCCAAAACTGGCTCACTGAGATGGCTTACGTGGGTAGATGCATTATGGTGGTGACAAAACCAGTCCCTCGTCTGCCACAAAACAGGCATGTTTTTTGTCGCACACTGTTACACAATCTTTTCATAACCTCTATATAGAAAGCTTGATTAACAGGCTGATCGGTGGAACAAACTCCAAATGCACTAGAAGTTGACATTTTCGTCTGTTCAGGAAGTTAATGGACTCTAAAACAAGGTTGTCATCAATGAACATTTCACCTTTTTTGAAATGAGAAAACCACTCATACACTTGAGTTTTTCCCATAGTGCTGTCATTGTAAGCTATGTTCAACATCACAACAGTTTCTGCAGCATTTTCCCCCAGCAAAAATGCCACAGCTGCACGCTGTTCTCTTAAAGCGGTCATCACAAAAACCAGATTCAAATGAAACAGACTTTAAAGAAAAATTCACTGTGACCAGAGAAAACCTTCTCAGGTTACACCACTGGGTGCACTGCTCCATGCTTGCCTAGTGGGAAAAAAAATGCACACTACAAAAGCTCCACTCTGCCCAGCACAATTCCCCTGGTACAGTGTTTGCATTAAAACATTAGTCATTGTGGTGGAGGGTTTTTGTTAGTTTTTTGGGATGTGTTGCACTTTATTTGTATAAAATATCCTAACCATGACTCCAAAGAAAATAATGAGGACCAGCAGTAATGCTAGGGGGGGAAACTGAGAACCATCATAGAGTTAAGGAAAGAAATCATTGCAAAATTTGCATCAGGTCACCGCTTGTGTGATTTGGTGGCAAAATACAACATGGCTAAGTTGACATTATCAACATTTTGGGGGGTAAATGTGATTACAGAGTGTAACATAGTGAAAAGTGTGAAACTGGTAACTATGAAACAAAGAGAAAAAAGAAACAAAGAACCCAGTCCATAGAAGAAGTTAAAAGTTACTGTTAATTTGGTTAAATCAGAAACTCCATGGCAGTGGTGTATGTGTGATGTGTGAGGCTAAGAGCACCACAGTGACTTAAAGTCAGGGAAAAGTTAATTTATAAGTGTAAGTTTGGGGCCCCAGAAGCAACTTTTTGGTTTTCCATTATTTCTTATGGGAAAAATATGTTCAGTTCTCAAACTTTTTCGTATTTGAAAAGTAATATTGCACGAATTGAGCTCGTCAACCAAGGTATCAACTGTATATGAAACAGACAAATGTATAGAGAGCAGCATTTATTAGTGGCTACAGGGGCAAAAAAACTCAAACTCACTACCATCCAGTGGAATTCAACTCCCAGTGTTCAGGAGGCTTGTGATAGTACGGTTTACTGTGCCAACTAGGCCTCCAGAGGAACATGAGTTCAATCAGGTTGCAGTCTGAATGGAGAGCGACCAAGATAAATGCTTTCCAAGGCTAGCACCGTCTCTGTTTCCCCCTGGTGATCAGACCAGCGTGCTGCTGCTTGAGCTAGTTCTTTGACTCCAACATGTGCTGCGCTATCTGTGGACCAAGCCAACCAGTGGATCATGTCCCTTGCTCTGCATCACTAGAGCTTGAGGCTCCTTGGAGACCTGCTTCACCACGCTGCTGGTGGATCCTGTCCATCTCTAGAGCTTGAGACAGTGGTTCTCAACCTTCCTAGTGCTGCAGCCCTTTAATACAGGTCCTCATGCTGTGGTGACCCCAAAACACAAAATTACTTTAGTTGATACTTCATAACTGTAATTTTGCTGTTATGAATCAGATGACCCTTATGAAAGGGTCGTTAGACCTCCAAAGGGGTCTCGACCCACAGCTGAGAACCACTGGCTTAAGACCTCATCAGGGTCTGTTTCGCTATGCTCTTTAGATACTGACTGTTGTAGCTCCGCCCTGCTGGACTTTACCTGTCTTACCTGTGGGCAGACTTTGCTGTCTGCTTCCTTGACCTTGGACAGGTAACCCCTGTGAGTTGAAGGACCTTCAGTATATTAACTGTTCAAGGAATGTTAAGTTGAACTGAGCCCTCTCTACTGCTGTGTGGATTAATTAGCTGTTATCTTCCTTCTCATTGTAAAAACCTATTCTTTTATATATATATATGTGTGTGTGTGTGTGTGTGTGTGCGCGCACGTCAGTTTGAACTCAGATGGCTGTAAGAGAAGATCTGGAAATCTCCCATAAAAATTGCAGTCAAAACCCAAGAGGGACAGAAGTATACGGTGCATGGCGAGTGGCACATCCTTTTAGAATAAGCAGCCATCTGAGATGAAGTGCACAGCACTTACCCAAGGACAACGATAAGGCGGCAGGAAGGGTTGGGAAAGAAGAATGGAAGAAGAAACAAGGAAAAGGATAAGAATGTGGTGTTACGTCGTGAAGATTAAAATCAATGACATAAAACAAAATGTGTATGAATTACTGACTGGAAAACTGAATTGTACCGCAAATTTGCAAAATGTCACCCAATTCATAATAAAAAGTGAAAAAAATGGGGAAAGGGGGCAGTTCAATTTTGTTACCTGAAGACCCTGTGAGCTGCGATGCACTCATTAGCACCTGACAGCACCAGAGCATGAGGCAATGCTTTACAACATTACCTTTGTTACGGAAGAATGCAGTGGACTCCTTGGTGGCTAAGTTTGATCCCTCCAGCCGTTACACTCTTGAGTTGTGTTGATTTCAGTCAGAAGGCTTACTGCCTTTACTATTTAGTCACTCTTTAGTGTCCCTTAACCACATATAACTCGTTTCCCATACAATTTTCTGCTAACAACTTCCAACTATCAAAATTAGCACTAAGTTTAAAAAAAAAACTAAATAAAGACTTATTTTCCTGTTTGACTTGGAAGGCTTTAAATCCCATCTTTAAAAAAACATGTTGGGATACTCTGCCCTATAGAGAATAATGAGGAGTCTGAAAACCACATCAGGGATGAATCTGAAGCACATTATGCTAACTTAAACATAAGTCAATCACAAAATTACAAATACTGCATAGTCCCACTGATATAAAAAGTCAAGAATAAACAAACAGAAAACTATGCTCTTTGATGGTTACCTGGGATGGTAGGGAGAGACTCAATTTCTAAACAGCATACATTTGTTATTTGGGAAAGATAATGTCAAATATGAACATAGGTGAAGTCAGTCCAACCTGAGATAAACTAAAATAATTTTCATAAATGCTGTAACATACATAATTTTCCAACAACAAAAACAAATATGTTTTGGGGTAGGTATGTGTGAGAGAGAGCATGATAGATATGGATGCATAAATGTGTGTAAACAGGGCTATGTGAGTAAAATGTGCATGTATATTTGTAGGAATAGGTATATATACATACTTGCCTGTGCTACATATAAAAGGATGTTTCAAACAGTTTGTGGGGGTGGAAATTAAGAGATAATGGAATTGTTCATTGAATTTTTTGCATTGGATGTATATGTATATCCATATAAATAAAACAAAGCCCAAAGGAGAAAGGATGCATTTATGAAGGATTCCCAGACATATGCAAACAACTTGCAGGGTTGCTTTACTGAGCTAAACCACTTAGGAACAATCTCTGGGGAAACTTAATCAACTAGCACAACACAATTCATCATAAAAATAATGTTCTACATTTTTTTAACATTTTATTAGGGGCTCATACAACTCTTATCACAATCCATACATATACATACATCAATTGTATAAAGCACATCTGTACATTCTTTGCCCTAATAATTTTCAAAGCATTTGTTCTCCACTTATGCCCCCTGCATCAGGTCCTCTTTTTTTCTTCCCCCTCCCTCATGAGCCCTTGATAATTTATAGATTATTATTTTGTCATATCTTGCCCTATCTGGCGTCTCCCTTCACCTCCTTCTCTGTTGTCTGTCCCCCAGAAAGGTAGTCACATGTAGATCCTTGTAATCAGTTCCCCCTTTCCAACCCACTCACCCTCTACTCTCCCAGTATCGCCCCTCACCCCCTGGTTCTGAAGGTATCATCCACCTGTGCCTCCAGTTCCCACGTGCAACAGTGTACAACCTCTGCTCTATCCAGACTTGCAAGGTAGAATTCAGATCATGGTAGTTGGGGGGAGGAAGCATCCAGGATCTGGGGGAAAGCTGCATTCTTCATCGGTGCCACACCGTACCCTGACTGACTCATCTCCTCCCCTAGACCCCTCTCTGAGGGAGTCTCCAATGGCCAACAAATGGGTTTTGGGCCTCCACTCTGCATTTCCCCCTTCATTCACCATGGTAATGTTCTACAACTTATTTGCTGAATAGTGTCTTGGGACCTTAAAAGTTTTCAAGTGAGAGCTAGGAGGTAAAAGAAAGACATTTATAAAGGTACAAATATAGGAATGCATATATGTAAATATATAAATATATTAATAGGGATATAGGTCTATGCACATATATTTAAATGTTAAGTATTAAGGTACCAGACGGGCATTGGCTGTCTACTCAAGTACTCCCTCAACGCAAGAACACTTTGTTCTAATAACCTGGCATTCTGTGAGGCTCGCCTTCCCAAGACAATTGCTGAAATCAAAATGGGTGCAGAGGCAAACATGGTAAAGAATGCTGATGGTGGCCGGAAATTAAAAGATAGCGCATCTGGGGTCTTAAAGGCTTGAAGTTAAACAAGTGGCCATCTAGCAGGGAAGCAACAAGCCCACATGAAAGAAGCACATGATCCAAGATATGACAAAATAATAATTTATAAATTATCAAAGAGTTCATGAGGGAGGGAGAGTGGGGAGGGAGGGGGAAAATGAGGACCTGATGCCAGGAGCTTAAGTGGAGAGCGAATGTTTGAGAATGATGAGGGCAATGAATGTACAAATGTGCTTTACACAACTGATGTATGCATGGACTGTGATAAGAGTTGTATGAGCCCCTAAAAAAAAAAAAGTTACAACCTCAGAAGCACAGAGGGACAATTCTTCTCTGTCCTAGAGGGTCACTATTAGTCTGAATAAAAAAAAATTTTTTTAAACAATAAAACTTAAAAATAAATTTAAAAAAAGAAAGAAGCATATGAGCCTGTGTGATCATGACGTGTCAATGGGATCAAGTAACAGGCATCAGAGGACCCAAAACAAACAAATATATTGATGCAAATGATGGGCATCAAACAGGAGACTCAAAGCCCATCTGTCAACAAGGGGACATCCCTCACAGCAGGGTTACAAGGAAGAAAGAAGTCAGCCAGGATGCAACATCGCACCAACCGAACATACATTCATCTAGTTCTTTAATGCTCCCCCCACCCTCCACTATCATTACTACAGTTCTACCTTACAAATCCGGGAAGACCGGAACATGTACAATGGTACAGGTAAGAGCTCTTGACATACATAATCCAGGAAAGATAAACCCTACAGGAACAGTAATGGGAGTAGTGAGGGTGTGGGGAAAGAGTGGGGAGGGGGAGGAGGAGAAAAGGGGAACTGTCTACAATGATCAATATATAACCCACCTCCTAGGGGTATGAACAACAGAAATGTAGGCGAAAGAAGACAGTGGATGGTGTAAGATATGAAAATAATAACTTAGAATTTATCAGGGGTCCATGTGGTGGGAGGCGGGGAGGGGAAAAAAGAGGAGCTAAACCAAAGGCTGAAGCAGAAAGAAAAAGTTTTTCAAATTATGATGGCAACATATGTACAAATACGTTTGATATAACTGATATATGGATTGTTATAAGAGCTGTTAAGAGCCCTCAATAAAATTATTTTTTAAAGGCTTTCAAGTGGCCATCAAAGATACAACTATAAATCTCTACTCTTATAAAACAAAAGAGAATGAAGTAAGTCAAAGACTCAGAGAAATAAACTAGTCCACTGAAGACGAGTAGTCCACATGAGCTAGAACCTCTCTTCAGCTCCTCTTCAGCTACCACGACCACCATTCTGACCAGGGACACAGTACAAAGTCCTATGCAGAATGGGAGAACAATGCAGAACAACATGAAAATGCCTAAAACGGCCAGACCTTTCGGGCCAACAGAAACTAAAGAAATAACCTTTCAACTTGGAATTTTGCAAGTCACCTTTCAACCAAATACTAGATTAGCTTGTAAATGCTGACACACTACGAAAGTTGTAAATAATGTCACAGAACAGTTCGTATAAATGGATAAAAGAAAACCGAATTTGCTGTGCAAACTTTCACCAATACAAGATTACAGACAAGAAAACCCCATGTGGCAGTTCTACTCTGGTGTTGCTGAGTTCGAATCAACAATAATATCCAGAAGCAGCATAAATTTATGTATATACATATATTTGTATATATGTTGCTGCAAAACACTTACACATCTCCCAAGAAAATCATTGGGTTTGACATTTTTCTTTCCTTTTTTACCAGAATGAACTGTTGATATGTTGAGAGTGCAAAAGATGTTTTATCCTACAGGTGGCTAATGTAAGCAGTTAAGAATATTCAAAAAGGCCCTCGACACAAGAGTTTGTAAAAAAAAAAAAAAGAAAGAAAGAAACAAAATCAAAACAAATAAAAAAAGAAAGAAAAATAAAAAGAAGAAATTAAAAAAATAATATTCAAAAAGAAAATAATGGAGGGGGCTTCATCAACATATTAATATCTTCACAGGCTTGGCTGTAGTATTATAGGTCAGGGGGGGAGGGGTATCACCAAATGGGATTATAAGGTTAAGCTTTATTCCACATTATTTAAAATATATACTGCAATTAAGAAAATTAGAAACAGAAGAATAAAATCTTTAATAGTAGCTCCTTTTGCCTCTGTAGTGCCCTTATAATGAGTATTTTTTAGGGGAAATCTGAAAATGTATGTTTTGTATTTATTGTTATCCTTTTAGAAAAGTTTAATATCACTTAAATGTCCATTCTGTAGAGTTTTTCCTTCCTTATACTAACCATAGACACTTTAGAACAAAATCCTTAAACCCAAGAAAATTAAAACTGGAATAAATCATTTTTACATGGCAGGTAACTGTGTTTATAAGACCAAAAGAAAATATAACAAATTTGATAGTACTGATATCTTCTATCTGCTGAAAATAGATGTTTACACACAAGAATCTTGACTGTGTTTAAATAAGAGTTTGATCATATAGGTATAAAAATTACATGGCAATATTTTTAACCCGTTTGAAATTTTATATTATACATAATTATATGCACATATATTTAAAATGTTCAAGGATCCTGGTCGTGCAGTGGTTAAGCACTAAGCAGGTCAACCAAAAGGTTGGCAATTTGAATCCATCCGCTGCTCAGAAGAAGAAAAATGCAGTCTGTTTCCATAAAGAGGTATAGCCTTAGAAACTACGGGAGCCTATAATACTCTATCAGAACAGACTTGGCAGCAGTGGATTTGGTTGGGTCATATGTTATAGATATAGATTTGCTCCACTATCTAACAGTGAAAATTCCTATGAAACCTTTCATAAGCTGAAACAACACAAAAGAAACCAACCATCCTAAAACTTACAACATCCTGAGATGCTGGCTCTCTTTCATACAACATACGAGCTGTAACTGTCAAGTCCCAAACACTGAACCACACCTATAGAACTTGCCCCATATCCAGTAGCTCAGGATATCCCAGGTTTGTCTTGCTGCGGGAACCATGCAAAACACGTTAGGACAAGTTGCAGATAACTCAAAGAACCACTGTTAAAACCTCCTTTTCAGTATAAGTAAGATCGTTGAATGCATGAAAGCCAAGATAGATAACCCTTGAGAAACAGTTCAGGGAGTAATGATTTCCTGAGGATACGGGAAAGGTGGGGGAGGGGGGCTGATAGCAAGGATGACTGGATAACCCCACTCAAGGGAAGCAGGTAACAGAATTGTAGGGAATGAATATATTGGATGGGGTAAGATACGGCAAACAACAACAATCATGTATAAATAAGAATAATAAGGATTCCGGAGGGGGAGGGTGGGAGGGAGAGAGAATAAAAGGGAGCTGATATCAAAGAGTTCAAGAAGAAATGCTTTGAAATTGATTGTGGTAGTAATTGTACAAATATGCTTGATATAATTGAATTATTGAATGTTATTATCTATAAGAAACCACATTAATTTCTTTCAAAAAGTCAGCTATTAACAAAAAAACAAAAACTCCTATTTTTCCTCCAAATACTACAAAAGGCTCATTACCAGATCATAAAAAAGAACCAGCTATATTTAAAATAAAAGTTACAGAATTATGAGTCTGTTCACTTGTCTTCCTGCTTCAGCTACCATGAGTTCACTCTTTCAATTTGTTTCTCCTCAAAAAAATCAATTACCATAAATGATCGATCTCCAAAGGATATTCGCAGTCAAAATTAAAATCCACAAAATTAGTTAACTCCTTGAAAACAAGAAAAAATAGAAAATGAACATGAATATAGTTATTCCTCAGTATCAGTGGAAGGTTGATTCCAGGACCTCTACCAGACACTAAAATCCGAAAATGTGTTACCTAAAATGCATAGTATTTGCATCTGACATACTTCCACATACTTTAA
Organism: Tenrec ecaudatus; assembly: GCF_050624435.1. Lineage (NCBI taxonomy): Eukaryota > Metazoa > Chordata > Mammalia > Afrosoricida > Tenrecidae > Tenrec > Tenrec ecaudatus. The sequence goes on along the minus strand of NC_134546.1, from coordinate 23,517,458 downwards.
CTCATCTCTAGATAACTGATAATACCTAATGCAATGTAATGTCGTGTAAATGGCCCTTTACACTCCCTCTTAGCCTCTGCATGAGGAGCCCTGGGGCACTCTCAGGTATGCTTTGCATGGGCTCCAAATTACTAGCCACTGAGGGCAGACCGAAATCTCACAAACAGCCTAAAGGCAATACTACAGGAAGCAGAATGCCTACACAAATAGATGTCCCTAAATAGTGCAAACACAGAGAATACACTGAGATGTTAAACCTAAGATTAAAAGTTCCAGTGCACCAGGAAGCACCTTGGAAGAAAGGCCTGGAGATATAATGAGACACATCACCCCTTAAAAGCCCTCTCGGGGAATCAAACTGACAAGAGCAACTCAAAAGACTAAGTAAGACATGTTAACTGGGGAGGAACAATTCAGAAAAGGAGTGTGAAAATATTGCACAGCTTCAAGAATGTAATTGATGTCATCAAATTTTACATGGAGAAATTGTTCAATCAGTGTATGTTCTGCTATAGTCTTATCAACCACAACAAATTCACTTTAAGAAGAAAACTGGAGAATGGTTCTACTCTGTAACACATGGGTTGCCATGAGTCAGTCTTCTACAAAAAAACAGGGTGGTGTAGTGGTTATGCATTGGGCTACAATCTGCATGGCCAACAGTTCAAAACCACCAGCAGCTTCGCTCCTAAAATACTGGGCTTTCTATTCCCATAAATACCTGGTCTTGGAAAACCACAAGGGCCAGAGGTGACTAGAAGTCTGCACTTTCTCCAAGGCAATGACTTTGAGTTACACAAACTGTGTTTAAACCCAAACAAGCTGGGTTTAAATCCTTGTCCATAATTTGCTACCTCCTAAATTAATCAAAGCCCTGCTTCCTCACCTAAAAATAGTTGTGAGGATTAAATGAAAGCCATGTAAAATAGCCTGCTGCCTGGCATGTACTCAGGCAAGTAGTATGTGGACTGCCAGCAAAAGACATGACTATTCTCAACCCTTACTGCAAAAAGGATCAAATAGTAGAGCAATTTAAATTCGATTTAATTCAGTACTCAATAGGATTGCTGCAGATTACATTTCCAAAACCAGAAATTTTAAATTGGTGGCAAAAAAATTTTAATTTTAAATTGGTGGCAAAAAAGGTTGATGGCTCAAACATACCCTGATGACCTGCTTCTTCCACAAGGTCGCACTTCTAACCCTACACACGAGGCCACCAGGAATTGCAATCTACTCCACTGCAGCAGGTCTGGGTGTCTGGCGTCTTATCCTTAAATGCTTCATCACTGCCCACCTCTCCAACATTTTCCATCTGCGGTTCGTGGAATTCTCCACCCTTGAACCCGTAGATACAGAGGGTTGATGCTACACATTCATTAGTCACTTAAGGGTCAGAACACATCTCACTGGGGAAGTCCACTCACCCCAAATTTTGCTGGCATACAATTCACATATCGTTCAATTCAGTAGTTCAATTTTATCAAGAGTTGTACAGTCACCACCACAATCCACTTTCAAACTTTTGCTTCAAGATTGTACTCATCATTACTCGCTCCCCACTCCCCCCACCAACATTCCCTGTCATACCCCCAAGGGGCCATTAATCCAGTTACTGTCTTTATAGATTTACCTATCCTGGATTTCATACAGAGGAAAAAACAAACAACAGAAAACTAACAAGGTTAACAAAGTAAAACAGATAAAAGGTTGATTTTTTTTTAATTTTACAAATAAAACCTAGAATACAAAGCTGTTCACATCACCTGTTATCTAAAGTATTTGTTTTAATAATAGACCTCATATACTTAAGTAAACAGAATTTGCAGTGCTATTCTTCTGTATTTAAAACAGCTTGGTTTCACACAAATTAAGACATTTCAAAAAATTCACTGCCAAAGATGAGTCATGATAAACAATGGAATTCAAAATAAAGTCACTATATGAACTACATTTATACGGTACTTTATTTAATAAGACTTAATTCTTTATTCTGTTTTCATCATTTCAAGGCATCAGTTGTTTCCATTAATTAGGAGTCCTGGTGCCAGTGGGCTGCTAACCAGAAGGTCAGCAGTTTGAACTCACCAACAACTCCACAGGAGAAAAGATGAGGCTTTCTACTCTCATTAAGATTCACAGTCTCAGAAACCCACGGAGGCCATTCTACTCTGTCCCATAGGGTTGTCAGGTTGCTATGAGTCAGAACTGACTCAGTGTCAGAGGTTTGTTGGGCTTCTTGAGAGCCTCAAGTAGCCCTATTCACCTGAGAAAGCTTCAGTACGTTTATCAGCCACGCCAAGCGCAAGGGATGCTGTTACATGCCATGCAATCATTCTACTTAGAGCAACTTCAAGAAACAATGTGAGAGTGTCCCATGGAGTTTTCCAGGCTGTAATGTTTACAGGGCGCTCTTGGCTAGGTCAGGCGAGCAGCTATGTCACTAGTCCTTAACTTAGAGCCTAATGGCTTGCCAGTTAGGAAAATTTTGAAAATGGTCTGGACAATTTATTTGATTTGTTCAGATGTACTTGGATAAAGTGAGATTGGAGGAATTTAATTCTCTTGGAATGAAATTCTGCATTGTCAAGGATAGCTGAAAGATAAACAGACCTCAAATGAGAACACTCTCTTTCTAGATCAGTGGTTTCAACCTTCTCAATGCCGCGACCCTTTAATACAGTTCCTCATGTTGTGGGGGACCCCCAAGCATAAAATTATTTTCATTGCTAGTTTATCACTGTAATTTGCTACTGTTATGAATCCACAACCCCTGTGAAAGAGTTGTTTGGGGCACGACCCACAGGTTGAGAACCGCTGTTCTAGATTAAGGCTAAAGTACAAAGAGTTTCAATGTGCTAAAGGGAATTTTTAAAAAGTGATAGGAAGAAACCTATGACTAGGTAAACTCAGTTTTACTACATTTTAAAAGAATTATAAATAAGTGATTCATTTGTTTCAGTTTAGAAACCCTGTGTTGCAAGGTCAGCATTTTAAAACCACCAGTGAGTAGCTTCCTCAAGACAAAGATGGATGGGACTTTCTATTCCTGTAAAGATTAGTCTCAGAAACTCACAGGGGCCGTTCCATCCTGTCAAGATTGACTTGATGGCAGTGAGTAAATTGTTTCAGTATGAACTAATTTAATCTGGCATAAGAAGGCACCAGTTCTAGAATTAAAACTAAAGAGCTGTCCTAATTCACTCTGATGTTCATTTTAGAAACAAGTATCTGTGAATATAAACATCAGTCAAAAAAGAGTGAAATACAAGGGGATTTCAAGAAGTTAGTGGAAAAATTGGAATAAAAAAATAACGAGTTTTTCCTAAAACTTTTTGAAACCTCCTACTTGGAATACAATTCACTGAAAATAGTTATACTCAAAAACATATATTTTATTTTAAAATTGTGATGATTGAGCAACTCTTTTAATGCATTAAAACCAATAAATTGGACCTTGGAAGGTCTTGGAGATCACGGTGAGAACTCTGTCTACTACTGTGGGGAACCTGTGAATATTTTTAGCAAAGACCACCAGAGCCTAGCACTGTGGACCTCCTTGATCCAGAACAAAGCCATGGCCTCAGAGGAATGGGAGAGGAACATCAGCATCAACAGCAGGACCATGAATCAAATACATGAGACAGAGTAGTGGACTTCCCAGTCCACGGAGCAAGTACAGCTAAGTGCAGGAGGCTGACTTGTGGCATGGAAGCCTCTAGGCCAGAGTCTAGGGACTTACATGGGGGAGTTTGACATGCTGACCCATGGAAGTGGAGCTGAGGGTCTCTGGGTTGGGCTTACAGCAGAGTGGTATGCCCTTGGAGTATTTATTAGCAGCCCTGAAAACTTATTTACATATACTGACGGAACTTTGTCTTGAGAATTTCTACCTGAACTAATAATCTATTAACTTCCTTAATAAACCCTTAATCATGAAAAAATCCAATGAATTGTATGATATGTGAATTATGTGTCAATAAAACAGTTAAGTTTTATATATATATATACATATCTTAAAGAGGATTTAACCGCAACTCAAAGAAAAGTGAAATCATATATACTACATGAAATCAAGGTCTGCATCCGACTTTGGTCTTGTATTCTTCACATGGAACTTTTTCTTTCAAGAGCGAGCCCAGGATTATTTTTTAATACCTACATTTTCCTGGAGCTCACCTCTCATCCCAACCCCAACTCTCATCAACTAAGATTAAACCCACTGTCATCAAAGTAGATTCCAATTCACAGTGATCTTCTCCTTCTAGGAGAGAGCAGAACTGCCTCTGGATTTTCAAGGCTGCAAATCTTCACAGGAGCAGAAAGCCTCATCGTTGTTCCATTGAGCGGCCTGTGAGGTCAAATTGCTAACTTCTTGATTAGCAGCCCAAAGCGTACACTGCCCACGGTTCCTTCTCTTCCAAAAATAACCATTAAAAGGATCCACAATTAAAATGGATTCCCTCGACTATCTGGATTAACTTCCAAGAACTCTACTGAAACAATGCTTCTCTCAGGAAGAAATGGGGTGTCCCTCTCAATCCTCCCCAAGAGATCCCCCAGTGTTCCAGATCCCCAGAGAACAAAGCCATTAACAAACTTCCTTCCGTAGATACGTAACCATAAATGCAGACCGTCCATTCTTAAATACATCTCCATCTTTTAATACTAAACCTTCAGGTTTGCCTTTAAATTCCAACATGACGATGGCTGTCCACTTCTTTCCCTATACTGACTTCTCACTCCTAGGTCCCCAAAGGAAAATAGGTTTCAGCAACAAAACAGTTTCTAGAGCTGGTAATGTAGAGGCACACTACAAATGAACTGCAGAAGGCTTCTTGTCACTATAACATACAATCCAAAAGCCAAATTCCATGGTCATCAAGCCCGTTGTGACTCACAGTGACCCTATAATGGGTTTTTTGAGAATGTAAACCTTTCTAGGAGCAGAGAGCCTCACTTTTTCCTTCAGAGTGGCTAGTGGGTTTGAACTGCTGACTTAATGGTTAGCAGACCAGTGCCTAACCCACTCCAAAAAAAAAAAATCAAACTCACTGCCAAGTCAATTCTGACTCATGGTGACCCCATAGGGCAGGGTAGACCTGCCCTGGTAGGTCTCCAAGACTGTAACTCATTTTAAAGAACTTTTGCCCAAGGAGAGGGTGATGATGGTTTTGAACCACTGGCCTGGAGGGTAGCAGCCCAGTGCATAACCAGTATGCCACCAGAATTCCCGTTTAACCCACAGTGTCACTAAAACCCAAAACCCATTGCCCTTATTTCAATTCCGACTCACAGCAACCTTGTACAGATTTTCGAAAGCAGCAGATAACCCCACCTTTCTCCCGGGTGCAGCTGATAGGTTTGAACCACCAACCTTATAATATCCCATCCAGAGTAACACCAGGGCTCCTTAATTGAGGCAGACTAAGTGGGAAAGTAGGATTTTTTTTTAATTAGTGGGAAAGCATAGTCTCACCACAGTGGTGGGAAGACTAAAAGGTGTTTTTTTTTTTTTTATGTATTTTGACTCTTCTAACATCACTTATCAACTTCCATTAAAAAAAAACTTCATTGGCAATTATTAGCCTATATTTGGAAAGACCTGCTCTAACCATTCCAGCCTGTTTCTTCATCTATAAAACGCTGATAGTAACAGCATCTTTACCACACAAGGTTACTGTGGGCATTAAATGAGACAGTAAGTACATGCAAAACTAATATAGCACCATTGCTGCCACACAGGCTAGCTAAAATGTGAATTATTAATCATAAAGAAAAGCTGAGTAACTGTTATAGACTGAATGGTGTCGCTCAAAAACACGTGCTGCAAATCTTACCTCTCTCTCTGCCTGTGTTATGCTCCTGTTTGGGAATGGGCTGTCTTTGTTATGCTACGGAAGATTAGTGTAGGATATATTTTAAATCCATCTCTTGACAGATTTGAGATTAAAAAAGCAAAAGAAAAAAGAAACGGGGAAGATCGACACATTGGCACAAGGAGAGTGTGAAGCCAGAAGAGAGTCTGAAGAGACAAGGACCTTCACCTAAAAGAGCTTTTACTGACCTGTAAAAGAGCTTTTCCCTAATGTGCCCTGAATTCGGATTGCCAGCTGCCTACACTGTGAGAAAACAAAGCTACTTGTTAAAAAATCAGTCCCTTGTAGTATGTCTGTTAGAGCACCAGGTAACTAAGCCATGGATGCCTCCACAATACGTATTTTTGAAATTTTACTATCATTTAGTATGTGCGTAAGTTTATCCTATCCATTCCGTTAACATTCGAGCTTCCAAACTTAGGAAGGCCACCGTGGAATGCAACTGAACTCAACAAAAGCAGAGGCAGAAAATTTCATGCTAAATTACAACTTGATCAATGTAATTATACTGACAAAATGCCATGAAACTTTAAAAAAATAATGCAAACAAAGCCGGCCGGGGTCGTAAGCAGTCGCTCCTTTCCAAATGAAGTCACCATTTGTCGTCGACTTCACTGAAACTTAACTTCAGTAGTGTGTCCACGAAAAGCCCGTAGCGAGGCACGGTTTCTTCGCTATCGAAGCCTTTTGGAAACCTGGCCCTGCCGAGGCCGCCCGCTGTTTACAGCGACCCGCGTGGTCACTCTAGGACAACTGTCACTTGTCACCTGCACGCCTGGCTGTCTCGAAGAGAGGCGTGGGGAAGGCGGGTGTCTGAGACAAAGTGGGCAGCTGGGGGCGTCCCGAGCGGGGCGGGAGAGACGGGGAATTCTGAAAGCCCCGGGTCTGGCTTTCGGGAGAGCACTCTCCAGGGGCAGAGCCATCGGCGGGTCCACCGCCCCCGCCCGCGGGAAAGGGACGCAGGTGTGACCCTCCCTCCGAGACGCGCTCGTTGGCTCCGCGGCCTCCTCCCCACGAGCCTCCCCACGGCCCCGTTACCTTTCTCGTCCTCGTCGATGCGCAAGGCCAGGGAGATGTACTCGAAGGCTTGCTTGTGAAGGGCTCGGACGCGCTCGGCCTCCCCGCCCGGGACGGGCGCTGGGGGCGAGGCCGGGGCCGGCGCCGGCGGGGCCCTGGAGCTCCTCTTGGCGGCCATGAGGGCGCGGGAGAAGCGCTGGCAGAGCCACACGACGAGGAGCCCCAGGTGGAAGGCGACCAAGCGCAGCAGGGCGAACGCCACGAAGAGCGGATAGGAGAAGTAGTACAGGTTTCGCTTATGCGGCGACCGGGGCGAAGGGGCCGGCCGGGCGGCGGAAGGGGCGGGGGCCAGGCAGGGAGGCGGAGGCCTGGAAGGCACCGGGCTGCTGCGGCCGCCGGAGCCTTTCTTCTCTCGTCCGCCCGGAGAATTCATTCACAGCCCCCACTGCCGCCGCCGCCATAACCCGCCTCCCGCAGACCCACGGCGACCAGGCGACGGCAGCGGCCGAAGCGACGGCCACGGACGCCCGCGAGCCCGCCGGTCCCTGGAGCTCGGCACCTGCACACGCGCGGCTCCGCCCCCTCGTCCTTCCTAGGCCAAGAGCACAACCTCTTCTCCAGCGGCCGGTCTGACGCCAGCCCCTCCCTCCCGCTGTACTCTCCGCCGCCTGGTAGCGCAGCGCGGCTACCACGCACGCGCACGCTTTTTCTAGGCTGCCTCCGGCGCGCGCGCGCGCGCACGCCGCCGTCTTTGTTGGCCGGGCTTCCTCTAACGCGCGTGTGCAGTGCCTGCGGCACGGCCCGTCCCCCGCCGAACTGCAGTTCCCAGCATGCAGTTCGCACTCCGACGCCCTTGGGGCTGTGTCTTTTCGTAGGACCTCTCACGTTTCGCAGGTCGTTGGCTCCCGGTCCAGGGAAGGTGGCACTGCTATTGAAGTCCTTAGGGCTCATACTCCCGCGACGTCATCGTTTTCTTCACTAGTATTTCTTTCATCGTTATTTTGAGTGCCATCTAAGAAGCAATGCGTATCAATCTGGGAATTAGAAATATTACCTGCGAGGAAAAGTAATAGTAAAGAAAAGCAAGTTTTTTAATTTATTGATTTATTTTAAACACACTTCAAATGAACATTAAAGTGTTATGGGACACATACTTCTGCAATCTCTGTTAAGAAAAGCAAATTTGAAGTCAACGAAACCAAAGAAGATATTTCAGTGGGATGAAGTCACGAATCCCGAAAGTTTAAATTAGTACGTGTTCAGATATTTTTGGCTGCTTTGAAATATGCATATATTTAATAAATCATTTTATTGGGGGCTCTTACAGCTCTTAAAACAATCTATACCTCAATTGTATAAAACACATTTGCATATATGTTGCCATCAAAATTTTCTTTCCTTTTTTTTTTTGCCATCATCATTTTCAAAATATTTTCTTGCTGCTTGAGCCCTTGGTATCAGCTACTCTTTTTCCCTCCCACCCTCATGGACCTCTGGTAAATTATAAATTATTATTATTTTCATATCTTACACTGTCCACTGTCTCCTTTCACCCACGTTATGTTGTTTGTCCCCCTGCGGGGAGGAGAGGTGGTGGTGTCAGATATATCTTTTCCAAAGTCTTACTGTTGGAATACAAGGATTCTTATTTGTTCATGATATACTTTAAGAATGCAGACTTAAAAAAAAATCTCGGTTAGTTATCCTTCTGGGGAACTGTCTACTCTCCTCTGCTCCCTGTATTTTAATGAGCCTCATGCTCAGGTGTCTGCCATCCAGATCACAGAAGTGGAAACATAGGGCCAGGCAGATTTTGCGAGGAATTGGCCTCTGGTGAAAATGAACTGGGATAGGAGGTAGAGGAGCATTAAGTAGTCTACAAAACTGACACATAAATTCATCCCACTGAGATGCTGGGAGCTGCCTGCGTTCTTGGTCACTACTATTATATTTTCCCTCCTTCCCATTTTCTGGCCCTCACTTTCTTTTTCTTCCATTCTCCCTTCCTCTCTTGCCTTCTCCGTGGATGTATATCTCCTTCTTTTTCTATTTGAGGTAGCCACAATTGTTTCCTGCTCCTTAAAACTACAAAATTCTAACTGATAAGAATTCTCTCATTGCTTACCGTCTATCATTTACATACACCTTAGGCTTGCTAGCTGTGTTATAGGAGCAAGTTTTTAAAAATACTTCATGCCTCTGGAAAATGATGGAATAAGACGTAAACTACACATAATGTATAACGAAATAGTGTGCATCAAACCAACATCTGCAACACCACGGAATTTAATAAATAATGTTTCTGCAACACCATTCCAGTTAAGACTCTGTGGACACACAAACCTCAATACTTCTCATCCAATCTTCTGCCCCACGGAACTATATTCCAGTCTCAAGTTCATTTTCTGGATTAACAGCTTTCTAAATTTGTCTAAAAAAATAGTACCTGGCCTTCTAATGGGCCTGGACTGAAGATTCTCAACTTCTTAACCATTTAACCTGTAGGGTAACAGCCTCCCAGTTTTTTAAATTGTAAAAACTTCCAGGACACTTAATCTTGAGTGGAATCTGGACTAGTTTCACTAGGACAAAAAGCAGTAGCTGAGTACTGTGCTAACTCAGGACACCCAGTCACTTTAGCACTTTAACCCATTGATTTATATAGCAAAGCACCTGGTTTTCATTGGCTATTTCACCCTTCTAAGAAATCCACCATTCGTGTCCCGCCAGAGTCACCAAAAAAAAAAGAAAAGAAATCCACCAAATCTTCAGATTGTGAGATGAAATATTTAACCTAGGAACTGATGACAGATATTAAAGAATTATTTTCATTAAAGTAAATAAAGTGGCATACCTAGAACTGACAGGAGGAAATGACTGCTTAAAAAAAAAGACAAAATGAAAAATAAACAAGTTAAAGGGCATGGTTGAAATGAAGGAAAAAGGTAGTAGAGTTAACAAATTAAGGAACATTTGTCCTATGGTTGTACTAAAAATACATAACCATAAAAGATTAGTCTTTTTTTTAATGTGCATTGAGGTCATAAGACTCCCTTTCACCTACTTCAGACACATTATCAGAAGGAACCAGTACCTAGCAAAGGACATTGTGCCTAATAGAGAGCCAGTACTAACGAGGCACACAGTGGCTGGAAAATGGGTACACTCATAGAACTTGTGAAAATGGTCCCCAAAAGTTGAAACCAATCACATGGCACCTAACAAGAATATTATTCAATTATGGTTTCACTTGATTTACCAAACAAGATCAGGGATTGAATGAAATGGACATCAATTTCTCATATGCAAGTTCAGGTTGAAACTGCAAACATTTCAAACAAGTCCACAAGAAGCAAAATACAACCAGATGGGTTGTGGGCAGAGATCAAGGACATCATACATGTAGAAATCAAAAGATCATTTAAAAGCCAGGAAAGAAAGACCACGGTGGATGTCAAAAGAGACTCTGAAACGTGCTCTTGAAAATGTAGCCTCTTAACAAACAAACAAACGATAAAATGTACACAGAGGCCAGGGACAGGGTGAGGAGGTAAGAGTGGAGGAATGGGTTGTTGAAGGAGAAGGAAGGAAGGAAGGGCATGGAGAAGAAAATGAACCACACATAGGAGATTTAATAGGATATTATTGTTGATTTCATTTCTTTATATGGGCTTTGTAAAATACATGTTTCTTTTTTCTTTTTTAATTCCATATAGATTCCTTATTCCTCAAACCTAAATAGTGGTCTGGGTATTTTTTGTTTGCTTGTTAAAAAAAAGAAGATGAAAAATAAATTTGAAATGTGCTTGGAGTCTCTAAAGACAAGTTCATCTCAAAACAAACACAAAGAAAGAAGGATAACATCAGCAAGTGAAAGAAATGATGAAGCAAGAGACAAAATTCCAAAGGGATGCTCAGGAAGACAACATAAAGCAATATAATGAAATGTGTGAAAACCTAAAGTTAGAAAAACAAAAGGGGAGAACCCAATCAGCATATTTCAAGCTGGAAAGTTTGAGGAAAGAATTCAAGCCCCCAGTTGTAATACAATATTGGATTCGGTGGTTAAAATACCGACTGATACAGGAAGAATTAAAAGAAGAACGGCATACACAGTCACTGATCGCAAAATTATTGGTTGACAGTCAACCAATAGCATGTGATCCAGAACCACTGTTGTGAAAGAAAGAAGTCCAAGCTGGAATGAGGACATTTGCAGAGTAGCAACAAGACTTCAGGACTTGAGGAAACATCAATTGTAGTGTTTCAGCAAAGGAGTGCAGCACTGGAAATGCTCACGCGTCGATGCCCACAAATTTAGAAGACATCCACCTGGCCAGCAGACTGGTGCCCATTCCAAGAACAGTGACTCAACAGGACGCAGAAATTATAGAACGATATTATTAATATCCCACACAAGTAAACATTTGCAAAAAATTTTACTCTCCCAGATCTGACATTTACCATTTACAGAGAAGGTTTGGGATTTTTCAAAGTGGAGGACTCTTGAACTTGAAAAATTGCTGACATGGAATGCTATTGGACTTGGACACTGTACTGCTTAAACCGCTGTGCCTAAGCGTAGTGGGAGGCGTAGTCTTATGATTGGTGGCCAGCCTGCCGCTTCCTCTGACCTGGCTTATCCTTGTAATGGGTGTCTTTTACTGCATTCTGTGGCTGGCGGCCAGCCTCGTGGCTTTTCACTTACTGACTCCTAACATTTGGCTTCTTATGCCTTATGGAGCCCCCAAATCAGAAATTCCAAATCCACTGCCATCCAGTTAATTCTGACTCATCGTGACCTACAGAACAGGGTAGACCTGCCCCTTGTGGGCTTCTGAGACTGGAGCTCTTTACAGGAGCAGAAAACCTCATCTTTCTCCTGTGGAGCAGAAGATGGTAATTATTGAAAGAAAACTAAACTAGACCTTTCAATAAATCTCAATGAACTCTATGCAAAGCAATGGAGTGTGAATTTGAGAGAGCTTATTACGTCAGGAAGACAGAGTCCATGGATCCGGATAAGCTTTGAGGGGCTCCTCTAAGCACTAGAATTCTGGGTCCTCAACTTTTCTAGGTTATTTGAAAAAGATCCTTTTTAATTGCACTTCTCATATCAATAAATACCAAAGAGCCAATTGGAGTCTCTGCCAAAATTAAAGCAAAACATTTTATTGAAGATTTCTTTTTTAATTGAATCAGGAAAACACAGTTACGGATATACTAAGCAGCGTCGCATAGTCTCTATCATGTTATAAGCTTTTATGCATAGGAAAACAAAGGAAAGTTAGGGGTTAATGACAATTGTTGATACGACCAGTTATAATTTGAAATCCTTTGAAATGTAAAAATTGGCCATCTGGCAAGGTGTGTGTGTGTGTGTGTGTGTGTGTGTGTGTGTGTGTGTGTGTGTGTGTGACCAAGTTGGTTTGAGTACCCTTAATGGTGAAATTGTTATCAGCTGTACACAATCAGAATTGGTCTTGGGATCTAACTGTTCATTTAGAAGAGTAAGTAACATTTTTTGCTATTAGTGTTTCGGTTAATACACGCATGGATTTATTCCCGATAAATCATGATCAAACATTTTTGTGTGACCAGTGACAGGCAGTAGACAAGTTCTCTCAGTAATACACTTGCCTCAGTCTGATTAGAGTGCCTTTTGGATAAAAGGTCAATCAAGACAGTGGTTACTAGGGACATTTGCTGAATCAGTTAGACTCATCGTAGTGAAGTCAGCTCACAGGCTATGCCATCTGTTTTTATTGGAATCCAAATTTGGGGTCATGTGATAGATTTTCTTGAAGGACACAGGGTGACTGTAGTTAGACTACAATAATTCCCCAAGGAAACCTTATCCCATCCACCCTACAACCCTGATCTTGCCCTTTCAGACTTCTTGTTCCTCAAACTGAAAGAACATTGATAAGGCCCACAATTTGAGGTCCTCAGGGATGATCAAAGCTGCCATTTCCTGTTGTGTGAATCAAAAACTAAGGGTTAAGGAAATGGAAACACTCCTTTCAGAAGTGTAGAGACCTAGATGGATAAATGTCCATTTAAAAAATCTTTGCGTTTTATTATTTTTGTTAATAAAGGTTTCTATGATTTTGTAGTAAGACTTTTTGACTTACCTTTGTATATATGGAATTGCAGGAGGGAAATGAATTAGAAGTTCGCCTATGCCTCGGTACATTGTAAAGTAATTTACTTATTATACCACCTAATACTTTAATACCCTTGCAAGGTATCCAGATTCTAAACCAAATCGAGTCCCACTGAGTCAGTTCTGACTCATGACAACGTGTAGGATTTCTGAAGTGCAAACCTTGACAAGAGCGGATTGCTTCATCTTTCTTGCCTGCAGCTGGTGGGTTTGAACTGCTGATTTTATGGCTAACAGTTCAGCACTTAGCCAATAGCACCACAAGGACTTCTTTAAAATCCTCTCCTCACTCCCTGAGAGCCATTGCAGCTGACAAGAGACATGGAGACAAGCTGATGGCAGCCAGAGCCTTGGAGCTAGAGAAGCCATGTGGAGACCCCTGCCAGTGCTGAGATGCTTACACCACCACTGGATCCACAAAACTTTGAACCCACTGGTTTGTGATATTCCTGAATTCGGCATCATTGTATGGGTTTCATGAGTCTAAAGAGGACTTTATAGATTGGTATCAGATATATGGGCTAATATTGGACTTACGGACTTGCTCTGGACTAGGTTGGGATGCTTTCTTAATGTACAATTACTCTATATAAAGCTCTTTCTTATCCACACACACAAAAGAATAGAACATTTAAATTCAGAAATATGAGTATCGCTACATATACAATGTCCTATAACTATTATGTGACAAGTTGACATTTCAATCCCCATCCACATCACTCCAAGGGTTGTGTTCTGACTCTGCATAAATATGGAGTAAATGTCTTGGTTAGTGTGCCTTTGATCCACTAACAGAAGTCCCGACTCAAAATTGTTAAACAGTAAGGAATCCATAGGTTAACATAACCTTAATGGCTCGGTAAATAGTAAGGTGGGCCTTAGGTGGCCTCCTGCAGGAGGAAGGGGGCTTTCCACTCCTGTGAAGAGTTAGTCCTAAATGGTCACAATGAGGCCATATTGACTGCATGGTAACAAGTTCTATGATCACAAAGAAGAGAGAGTTATCCTCAAGCTTTGCGATTGAATGTAAATTGTTCTTGTGGGTTTTTCATTCACCTGGTGTCTATTATCCCGAAATGTGCACTTTTTGCCTGTTCCATCACTGTACTTTGGAAGAGGATAACTTGCATTTTAGGTTCACAGAGGAAGAGGAATTTTTTTCTTCCTTTAAAAAAATTTTTTTTGAGGAATTTTCCCCCATGTTGGAATTCAGACTCAGAAGACTTTGGTTTGATGGGATGGATGGTGCGGTGGGCTAATCATTGATCTGATAACGACACTGTCTTTTCTACTCCACCAGCTGCTCCATAGAAGAGGGTTTAGGCTGCTTCCGTGAAGATTTTCAGTCTCAGAACCACTGTGGAGGAAGTTTACTTTGTCCTATGGTGTCATCATAGATTAGAATAGAATCATCAAGGAGTCGGTTTTAGTTATGATGGAATGAAACTGCTTTGCACAATCTACAATCAGAACACGTGACAGTGAGCGTATTTTCATCTATTATGCAAGTGAACACACAAGGCAGCCTTACGCAGGAAACTACGTACCATGTCTTGTTTTTATGGTAAGTATATATATAACTAGACTGGTCACTGAAGCAAAGCTTCCTATAGATCCTACTAAATAAAGGTTTGGCAGCGGGAGTATAGGTCCCACTGTTCAGGTCCTTTTTGGGTTTTAACAAATGAGGACGAGGAGGTGCAAGGCCTCCCTGTGGCCCGCCATCAGTTGGACCCAATGGTGACAATATCATCAGGTGATTTGCGCCCTTTGCAATTATTGACTTTCTCACATGATCCAAAATCAGATTCTTCAAAACATATTGTTAGAAATCTTCCACGAGGCCCCCAATCAATGACCGCGACACTGACACTCTCATGTCTTAAAACTTTTCCATGTGGTCCCTGACATTTGAGCCTTTTGAGTGTAATGGCCTCAAAATATCTGTTACTCATGATTTTACAGGTTTCCACATCTCCTTTTCCCTCCATGGTGGTGGAGTTCTCATCTTCTGCAAATGCATTTCCAACTACCATATTGAAGCCATGGTCAGTGCTGTTAACCTTTAACCAGTTATTCCAAGCACATGGTCTAAGAGTTAGACAGCTACGGCTGGCACCTGCACATAAATGTAACACGTCAAAGCCCAAGGTGAAATGAAATTCTCCGCCTTCCTCCTTGGGATGCGTGGCTACCCCATTTCCCCAAGGGCCTGGGGTTCCATACAGAATCATTCCCAAATGTGACAGGACCTGTTTCTAGCAGGGGCAGATGAGAAATAGGAACCCAATGAGCATGTCAGTGGTGACAAATGTAATTGAAATCATCGCTAGAAACGTAAGTGCTCGGTGCTTTATCAGTGTTAGCTGTCCCTGGCTGGGGGGGGAGGGGGCGGGAAATTGGTTTGCACTTGGCAGCTTTTTCTTCACATCGGAATTTCTTTCTTATGGATCGGGCTGCCACCTCTGGCGGAGATTGAATGGGGATCCAGAAGGATAAGCAGATCCCTCCTTTTCCTTTTCCTGGCACTCTGATGCGTGTTTGCATTCTTCTAACAATGAGACAAGGCCCGAAGCGCAGAATTCAAGTTACACTTGACACAACCCACAGCTCTGCCTATCTGCCACACTGTTTTCAACAAAGGAGGAGCATTCTCCAGGAAGTTAAGCTTCACATTAATGTAAGGGAATTGATTAGGCTATCCAAATTAAGGTTAAAAAAAATCTTGCGATCCTTTATTGACAGGGATAGTAAGAAAGGAACTAGGCTTGTGATGCCTACCAACTGAGGGTTGGGTGAATCCCAAACACTGATTAACCACAGCAGGTGGTAAAGGAAAGGAATTGGGGTTGGGTGTTGGGACACTAAGAGTCATTTGGGGGGCGGATAGAGACAGGCGGCAGTGTCTGCTGCCATTTGTAAGAGAAATAACAAGTGTGGAACCTGCGAGGCTCCTGACAAATGCAAAGTTATCAATGGTTTTAATTTAATAAGAATATTTCTGCCCAGTAGAGGTATGGGACACTTTGGGATAACTAGAAACTGAAGTGAGACCTGGACGTTGTCAAGGCGACCTAAGCGTGGTTGTGTAATGAGGGGTTGAGACACTCCACCCACCACAACAGTGCTGGGTGCTAAAGGAGCCTGTCCTGAATGTTCAGGTAGCGTAGAATAAGTGGGCCCTGTGTCTAAAAGGGCTTACCTGAGACAGTGATTGTTACCCTGGGCATGAGCTGGGGATCTCCGTGGAGGGCTTAGACCCTATGAACCATCAGTCTTCCATCACTGTGGGGACAGGTCAGATGCTTACAGACATCCTCCCCGAGGGCAGTTAGTCACCAGACTACAGGGTCGTCCTCTAGGGCAGTTAGTCAATAGACTACAGGGTAGGCCTCACTCCCTGCTACTGGGGACAATAAACTATTCCTCCCTGAGGCCTGCGACCAAGCGGAGTTCTCACCCTACCAATAATGGTCTCTATCAGTTGAGTCAGGGAACAGGCCAAACTGACTCTGTGACATCCAAAGTTAAGTTGCTATCCTATATCTATGATCCGCCCATCTTGTCACATGTATGCCCCCAATCCCTCCTCTCCCTATTACATGTATGTCCCTAGACCACCCCATCTCATTACTGTATTACCTATAGCACAACCCCTTTCTGTGACGTTTGTACTCACCTGTAATTAGGGGACTTGCATGACCCCAGATAATATAAAAATCCTGGGCTAGCATTAAAGATTGCTCTCTTCCCCCCACGTGGACCACCAAGCGGGGCTGAGGTGAGCATACAACCATGAATCGTGTCTGACTCCATTTATTTCAATACTTCTATCTCTCATGCTCTCTGTAACTTTACTATGATCTTGACTTATTATTGCTGTACAATTGCGCCTACCGGACCTTTAATGATGTGTTAGGGGCTGGCTTCCCCTGATACATCACCAAGCCTAGGAGCCCTGATAACAAGGTGTCTTGAGCAGGTTGCTCCAGAGGTCTTGTAGGAGAGACTGTTTCACCCACTTTCTGTCCGATGGGGCAGTCAGTCTTTCTTGTCTGCAATGTAGGCATGGCTTCGGCGGAGAGGTGTGTGCTGTGAGGATTGGGACATTTTCCTGCCCAATGTGCCCCTTGGGAACATTTAAAACAGGGTCCAGGTGGCTCACCTATGTGAATTGGTTTGAATACACTCATTTTGCCCTGTATGGCATTGGCTAGCATCTGCTATTTAGCTTTGTAAGTTTGTAACTTGTCTACTTTCGCTTGTTCTTTCCTGTTATTGAAAACCTTGAAGGCTGTGTTTAGAAGGTCTCGCTGTGAGGTCTGAGGACCATGCTCCGACCTTTTAAGCTTTCGTTTACAGTCAGGAGCTGACTCTGAAATGAAGTGTGACTGAATTAAAGTAGTCCCAGCTGGTGTTGAAGGGTCAACTCTGGTATATTTAAGAAGCGTCTTTGAAAGACGTGATAGGAATTGGGCAGGATTTTCATTATGATTTTAAATGATTTATCTAATTCTGTTACAACTATCTGCCTGATTAGTTGCCGTTTGCAAACCCTCAATGAAATGCAAAACCTTGTCATCTCAAAGCTTGTGGTCCGCATGACTGATTTGATAATTCCACTTAGGGTCCTGTTGGGGGCCTGCATTACAGCCCATGGGTCTGCCCCAGTTTGGGGCATGAATCTCATTGGCTCTCTGCTGTGTTGCTACCCAGACTCTCTCCCTGTCTTCTGGGGACAGAGTAATGGTGAGAATATATAAATGTCATTGCAGGTGACAGCGTAAGACTGAGTGAGATATATGAATTCTTCAACACATAAGTGTCTGGATCAGAAGGAAGGCATCCTAAATGTTTCTTGAGAGCAGATAAATCATAGAGAGAGAAAGGAATATGGACGTTAACCAGACTCTCTACTCCTGCGACCTCACGGAAAGGAAGAACGGGAGCAGGGAGTGAACGTGGAATGAATGGGTAAATAGAAGGGGCTTTTGAGACAGGGACAGCACAACGTGAGTGGATAAGGGGCAGCGGCAGAATCGGCAGAGGAGAGGTATTGGATCTTGCATAAGATGGCCACAGTGGGAGGAGTGTTGGTGAAGAAGGAAAAGTGGGAGGAATCGGGGACAAAGCATGAAGGGGGTTGTAAGGAGGAGGGGAGAAAAATGGGTGCAGTCTGTAAATTCCTCTTCAGACTTTCAATGCAACACGTTCAATGATGCAGAATACAGGAAGATCACAGGCCAGTGTTTGGAAGATCTTGTGGATCCAGTGGTGGTAGGAGCATCATAGTGCTGGCTTGGGCCTCTGTATGGCTCCTATGTGCCAAGGCTCTGGCTCTATCAGCGCAGGTCCACATGTCTTGTCAGCAGGAATGTCTCGCAGGGAGTGTGGGTGGGTCTGCCTTCCAGTGAAGTATTTATCACTGTAGTGCCTCCAAATGAGGTCATCAAGCGGCGACCTGATTGACAGGCTAAACACTACCCCTTCCCTCTAAATAGTCTCAAGTTGGCACCAGATTATGTATCTACCATAGGACAGTAATTAATCATCAAGTTTGGAAAAGCAGCTCAAATTCTCCTGATTGGGAAGTTTGAATGAGGGGACGAAGGTAGCCTTTTATGGGCACAGGAATTCTCTGGCTGACTGGAAGATGAGAGGGGAGCAGCAGGGGGAAAAGATCCTTGTAAATGGCTGGGAGCTGCTCTTTGCTCAGTTGGACCTATTATTCAGTAATTTGAAACCACCAGCAGCTCTGCAGGAGAGAGATGAGGCTTTCTACTCCCATAAAAGGACCGTCTCAGAAACCCACAGAGGCAGTTCTACTCTGTCCTAGAGGGTCACTACGAATTGGAATCTATTCAATAGCAATGAGTTTTGTTGTCGTTTTCAAGATTTATTCCTATTCCACCACAGGTAACAATTGCACTTTTTGCAGCAGGAACTTTACATTTTTCTGTGACAAACTTTGAGACTGCTGTGTTAGTATGCTTTAGCCAATACAGTACTGAAAGCAAAGGTGGCTTTTCTACAGAGCTCCCACCAGCTGCTCTGTGGGAGAAAGATGAAGCTGTCTTGTTCCCATGAAGATTTACAGTTTCAGAAACTCACTATGGCGTATCTATGAGTTGGAAAAGATTCAACAGCAGTTAGTTTTTAGTGGTGAAGTACTTCGTAAGGCAGACAGCTGCAGGTCTGACATCATCATGATCTGTGTTAGTCTGGGTAGACTAGAGAAACAAATTCATAGAGACACCCATATGTGTATAAGAAAGAGCTTTATATACAAGAGCAACTGAACATTGAGAAAACATCCCAGCCCAGTCCAGATCAAGTTCGTAAGTCCTATATTAGCCCATATGTCTGATGCCAATCCATAAAGTCCTCTTCAGACTCAGAAACACATACAATGACATCGAATGCAGGAAGATCACAGATCAGTGGGTGGAAAGTCTTGTGGATCCAGTGGCGGTGTATGTATCTCAGCGCTGACAGGGGACACCACATAGTTCCTCCGGCTGAGGGCACTAGTCTATCTCCATGTGTCTTGTCAGTAGAGAGTCTCTCAGGGAGGGAGCAGAGAGAGAGTGTGTGTGTGTGTCTCCCGCCTGTAAGTCGGAAGACAAGAGTTCCCATAATCCTCAGGAGTGGCCATGCCCACACAGAAGTCTCATTGACTATGACCTGATTTACAGGTAAACTACCCCTTCACTCATAATCCTCTCAAATTGACAACAGATTGTACAACTACCACATGACCTTGAAGGAAACCTTCCATATGGTCTGGAGTCTGGATAGAGACCTCACCTCTACTCAAGACGAATGTCAACACGTCCTATTCCGACGAAGTGCACGCCACGTGCAGACTGATACAGACTTGATTTACTTCCCACTTGTGAACAATGACAAAGATATGTATGGCCTTGTTCTTGTTGTTTTTAGGCAGGTTCCGACTCATAGAGATCCTAGCACAACAGACAAAACACCACCCACCGGGTCTTGTGCCTTCACAATTATTCTTATGTTTGAGACAATGTTCAGCTGCTAATTTTCATGAGTTTTTCAGTATCTGACAATGTTTCCATGTTACTCATCAGGTTTTCAGTGGCTACTTCCTCTGAAGTAGACAGCCCATTCCTTCTTCATAGTCTGTTCTTAGTCTGGAAGCTCTGCTAAAACCTGTTTACTTTGGGCGACCCTGCTAGTATCTGAGACGTAGTAACATAGCTTCTTCCATCACCAGAGAAACAGCAAGCCACCTAACTATGACAAACTGACAGACAAGTGGTGCAGGTATGACCTTCTTACTCACTGCCACCCAGTAGTGATTCCCTGTGGGTTTCACAACTATAACTCTTTATGGAGTAGAAAGTCCAGTCTTTCTCTCAAGGAGCTGCTGATGGTTTTGACAGGTTGCTAGATTAGGGAGAAAGGGGGCTTGTCTCCACTGAACGCCTATGAGTTATCTGTCCATGCCACAATAAAGGGGTTGGAAAAAAATCAGGCACACTAATTAGGCACCGATGGGAAAATCCAGAACTGAGCAAGCTCAGACCCAAGCCACCTAGGCCCAGGTGGGAGATCCAGCTGGGTGCACAGACTCTCGGCACCAGTCTCATGCCATCACACAGGTACGCTTAAACTCAGCCAATAAGGTTGGCCAATACCCTCAACCACACCACCTCCAGTAATGCAGAAGGGGAATAAGGCAGGCCCCATTGCTCTCTTGGCCTCTGGGAATGTCCCTGCTCTTGGTTCTGCATGCGTGGTTCCGGCCGCCTGTTCTGGTATTTTTTTCACGTGGTATTTTTACACTCTCCCAAAGTGGCCATCTTCAGTGGTAAGCGCCCTCGTGGGCCCTGCGTGCTCTTGCATGTTTTCCAGAGATAGCATGTAATGTCTGACACTATAAGACCTGAAACTTCCCTTTCCCTCATAAAAGTCACTTGGATTTACAAAAGTGCTTCTGCCGCGTGAATCCTGTAAGCATTGATAAACGAAACCCGAGCTAAACCACCGTAGAAACATATCACTTTCAAACTGCTGGCCATGCAGACTGCAGCCTAACTTGTAACCACGACAGCACCAGGGCTCTTTATGACCCTGTGTGGCCATAATTCCTACTTCAACCACAAAGCTGAAACACAATGAGAAAAGATTGGTTCTGCAAGGGTGGAATGGGAAGGAACACAGGGGAATTAAAGGGATGGCTGCTGGATAGTTAGCCTCGAAATGTTACCTAGAAAACATCGTGTGAAGAGTTGGTGCCAAACATGAACTTAAATAAAAAAGGAATGAAACAAAAGGAAATGCTTGCTTTTACACAGAAATTCTGCATCTAGGGTTTTATCCCATAGAAATATTCACCAAATGAGGGAGCGGGGAGCGGGGAGGGAGGGAAAAAAAAAAGAGGACCTGATGCAAAGGGCTTAAGTGGAGAGCAAATGCTTTGAAAATGATTAGGGCAAAGAATGTACGGATGTGCTTTATGCAATTGATGTATGTATTGTGATAAGAGTTGTATGAGCCCCTAATAAAATGTAAAACAACAACAACAACAAAAAGAAATATTCACCAAAATGTACAAAGAGATAAAGAAAGTTATTATAACATACTTTTGAAGGACAAAATTTGCAATTTATGAATATCTACTGTGCAGCCATTTAAGAGAATAAGGGAGAATTCCAGGTGCTGACATGAAGAGACACAAAATAATTTTATTTTGAAAAATGTATGTTGTATGAAAATCTGTGTAGTAAGATTCATTTTTTTCATACATGTACATCATTTGTATGTGCATAGGAAAACAACCTGGCAAGATGTACATCAAACCATTCACATTGATGTGAAGAGAAAATGGGGAAGGCTACTTTTTATAAACTTTGAAGTTTTTTGAGCTGTTTGTTTTTTAACCAAAAGCAAGAATTAATTTCTAAGTTGAAAGGTATACTACAGCTTAAATTCAGAGCGCTAAGTTTGCGGAAGCTTCTGGTTTACAGTGAGAGCCCTATAGATTCATTTTTTGTCTCCACGTGGATTCAGTCATCATCAATTTCTTACTGATCATTGACAAAAAAAACCCCAAAACAAAACAAACCCCACCAACAAACCAAACTCACTGCCATCAAGTTCATGCCAACGCATAGTGACCCTGGGGGTGGGGGTGGGGTTCAAACTGCACACCTTGTGTTTCATAGCCCAATACAGAACTATTATGCCACTGGAGCTCCTATTGAACAGCGATATAAAAGTATTTTACCCTAAAGCAGCATGTGTTTTCCTGGCTCACCTGGCTGGTACACAGAGGAATCCCTGTCTCAGGGACTTCACAGGGCCTACCCTTGATGGATACTGAGGGGCTAGGGTCTCATGGTTAGGAGGCATGTCCTGATCAAGATGGCTAGAGGCGGCCTCAGAACTAATTATGTAATTTTTCTATTCTGCAATAGTGTATGTGATTAATTGACCTGCTCTCAATCATTTCTGACAATTTTATATGTTTACATGTCCTATTTAAATAGTCATGTGGCTGTGAATACTTGGACACCACTATAACTTCATGCCAGTCACTCTCATCCAGACTCATTTAAGATTTAATAAAGGGATCGCTACAAAATATTTGAATCTGAGATCTTTTCCTCCTATAACAAATGTAGCAGTTACATCATCTCCTGTCAACTTGTGAAGGGGCGGAGTCTAGCCTGTGAAACAGGTGGCAGCCTGCGGACCTCATTTGGAGGCGCTAAGGAGATAAATAGCTCACTGGAGGCCAGATAAACTCTCTCCTTTTGAGACATTCGTGTGACAAGCCACATGGAGCTATACTGATGGCAGCCAGAGCCCTGGAGCTGGAGGAGCCATGTGGAGACCCATGCCAGCACTGAGATGCTTCCACTGCCACTGGATCGACAAGACTTTCCACCCACTGGCCTGTGATCTTCCTGTACTCGGTGTCATTGCATGTGTTGTACGGTACTGGACAATCTAAAAGTACCTTCCAAGTGGATCTGCTGGGCTGAAAGGTCATCTCAGAAAGTTATGGAGGCTGTTTCTCTTCAACAAATGGTGTTGGATAAACTGGATTTCCATATGCAGAAGAATGAAACCAGACGTATCTCTCCCCTCATGCACAAAAACTAACTCAAGATGGATTAAAGATGTAAATGTAGATCAAACAACAGAATTGTATGTGAATGGATATATTGGATTGTGTAAGACATGGAAAAAAAACTATTATAGAAAAACAAGGGGGTGATAGGGTGGGAGCAGGAGGGCACTTCAAAGTGGCTTGCTGGTGCCAGGAGGAGTGTGTTTCACGGCCACCACCCCGGCCCTGCTGGGCCTGGGCTTGGAAGCCTCGGCCCAAGATGAGCAGGAGTGATTGAAGGAAAGCACTTACTCCTCTCCCCAGGTGGGGCGTTCTCACTGAGCAGCGGGCCCGTGCTTTTATAAATTATTTTCCTTGTAGATTTTATTTTTAATTTATCTCTGTGACCTGCCAGGGAAAGGAGAGCAGAGCAGAGAGATGCTGAGAGCACATGACAAAATAAATAGAAACGACGATTCATTCTAAAAACAACAACAACAATAATAATAAGGGATACTGGGGGGGGGGCAAAAGGGGAGCCGATAACAAGGAGTTCAAGAAGAAAGAAAATGTTTTGAAATTGATTGTGATAGCCATTATATAACACCACTTGATGTGATTGAACTGTGGAATGTTATGATATCTGTAAGGGCTCCCCCCAAAATGGGAGAGAACCCCCAAACTAAATGTAAACCCCAGAGCCCTCAGGGTCACCAGTGAGCAAGCTGGAACAAAACTAAGGGCTTTACTACAGGCAGCATCCATCGACTACCACGTATAATGAAAGAGGCACACACGAGAGAAGAGAAGATAGATGGCTGGGACATGATGAAATTATGTCACCTATACACATCAAAAGACTTCATCAGGAGAGGAAAGCGAAAGTCCACAGAATGAGAAAATGTGTTTTTGACCAACAGCATATCAGACAAGGGTCTAATTACCAAAATCTACAGAACTCTATAACAGCTCAACAAGAAAATAGCAAACGACGCAATTAAGAAATGGGAAAAGTACATGAACAGATAGTTCACAAATAAATGAAGTGCAAATGGCTAACACATGAAAAAGTGCTCATGATCACTAGCCATCAGGGAGATGCAATTTAAAGTCACAATGAGATACCACTTGTAGTTACATAATCTGTTGTCAATTTGAGACTTAAGAGTGGAGGGGTGGAATCTAGCCTGTCAATCAGGTTGCAGCTTAATGACCTCATTTGAGGCACTAAGGAGATAAATAGCTTGTTGGAGGTGGGACACATGCTCACTCCCTGCAAGACAACTCTTTAGACAAGACACATGGAGCTATGCTAGAGCTCTGGAGCTGGAGGAACCACGTGGAGACCCCATGTGCTTTCACCATCACTTGATCCACAAGACCTTCCACCCATTGGCCTGTGATCTTCCTGCATTCGGCGTCATTGCATGGGTTTTGTGAGTCTAACGTGGACTTTATAGATTGATATTGGACATATGGGCTAATGGATTTATGGACTTACTAGGCTGGGAGGTTTTCTCAATATTCAATTGCTGTTGTATATAAAGCTCTTTCTTATTCACATGAGTCTCCCTAGATTTGTTTCTCTAGTCCACCCAGACTAACACACATGGCTTTTTTAGTACATACAATGAAGTATCACTCAATTGTAAAGAGAAATAAAATCTTGACACATGCCTGTCAAAATGTTGGGGCAATATAAAACTTTGTCTAACTTGAAAAAAGGGAAGGGATGAAAATCAAGAGTGTCAGTAGGTATGAGATTCAATAAAAGGGAGATAATATAATATTATACAAGAGGGAGATAAGAGGCAAAAAGGGGAGTGAGGACAGGGAAAGCTCTTGAGAACTTTGACATGTTTAAATTATTGAATTAAAAAACATATAATCTGAAATAAAAATGTCAACCTACATGGAAGAAGCACACCGGCCAGTGCGATCATGAGGTGCCCAAGGGACCAGATATAAGGCATCATGCAAAAAAAAAGATATAAGTGTGTGTATGTATGTGTATTTATGTGTATATGTATATATGTATGTGTATATATATTATATTAAATGAAGGGGGAAGTGCAGAGTGGAGACCCAAGGCCCAAGTGTCAGCCAATGGAGATCCCCTCATAGAGGGGCTTAGGAGAGGAGACGGGTTAATTAGGGTGTGAGGTAGTATCGATGAAGAACACAGCTTTCCCCCAGATCCTGGATGCTTCCTCCCCCCAACTACCATGATCCGAATTCTACCTTGCAGGGCTGGATAGGACAGAGGCTGTACACTGGTACATATGAGGGTTGGAGATACAGGGAATCCAGGGTGGATGATACCTCCAGGACCAAGGGCGTGAGGGACGATGCTGGGAGAGTGGAGGGTGAGTGGGTTGGAAAGGGGGAACCGATTACAAGGAGCCACATGTGACCTCTTCCCTGGGAGAGGGACAGCAGAGAAGGGGGGAAGGGAGACCCCGAATAGGGCAAGATATGACAAAATAACGAGGTATAAATTACCAAAGGCATATGAGGGAGGGGGGAAAAGGGAGGGAGGGGGGGAAAAAAAGGAGGACCTGATGCAAGGGGCTTAGGTGAAGAGCAAATGCCTTGAGAGTGATTGGGACAGGGAGTGTATGGGTGTGCTTTGTACAATTGATGTATGTATATGTATGGATTGTGGTAAGAGTTGTTGGAGTCCCTAATAAAATGTAAAAGAAGAAAAAAAAAATCTTAAAAAAAAAAAAAAAGCTCAAAGTTTGGAAATTAAATAGTTGTGATTAAAAAAAAAATGTCAACCTAATTTTCAAAAAAAGGGATAACCACCACCCTCTTAAACTGTTTTACCAATCCTGACCTCAGCCATCTCTCAAATAGCACTCCCTACTTCTCTACTAGGTCTGATCATTGCAATGGCCACAAAGAACTCGCAGATATTCACAGTAATGAGGTTCCTTAAGGAAAAAGTTACAAATCAGGAATGATTGATTCAGTTGTTCCATCAGGATAGCTTTTCAGCTGGGGCTGAAGGCAGTCCTCTCACTCTCTGGGATCTTGGTCCCGTGGATGAGGCTCTGTCCTGCTTGGACAAGTATTGTATAGCTCTTCAGCTCCACCAAGTGCCTGGAGGCATCCCATTCCAGTAGCGAGCCTCTCATCAGAAGGCACAAAGCTCTCCAGTTTTGTGGTGCAGCATGCCCATGGTAGCTGTCTCTTTCCATGGGCTGGTATGCTTGGTGGGCCATCTTTGGTTAGTCTCCTGGTTCTGCTGCCACTGTTTCTCTATTTGCTTCCTTCCCTGGTGATGTGGTAATGCACTGGGCTGCTCACTGTAAGGTTTGAAACCACTAGCCAGGCGTTCTTCAGGGGGAAAGGGCTCTCTACTCTGGTGAAGAGCTACAATCCCAGAAACTCACAGGGCTTGTCTACCCTGTGCTGTCGGGATGCTCTGAGTAGGGTAGCCATTGACTCTATGGCAGTGCTTTTAGTGAGTCTTTTTGCCTCTGGCATTATAGCTTCCTTCTTAAACCATGGTCATCAGCACAGGAACCCCTGGTCCACTCCTCCCTTTCCTTTCTTGATGGTAGTGCAGTCTCCCCCTTCCTGCCCGAGATTGCTCATTTTAAGACTAGTGGGATGGCCAAGTTGACCAATCCCTTTGTTAACGTTCCAGGCACCTTATTTTCTAGGTCTCATCCCGACAAGGTTTCCTGCACCTTAATTACATTGTTAGCAAGCTGTTCAACTCCTGGGGTGGGCAACAGACACCTCATTTGCATAGTCCCACCCACTCATTCTTTGGGAGTCAAAAGTCCATGAAAGGCTAGACAGGTCATATTAAATAATTCACTGCATGCTACAACGTGGATTAGTCTTGAACACATTATGCCAAGTGAAATAAGCATAATGAGTCACAAAAAGAACAAATCCTGTATGACCCCCTCACATGAAATATTTAGAACAAGCAAATGTATAAAGACCAAAGTTCATTAATGGCTATCAGCGGTGGGGGTAGGAGGAAGAGTCATTGCTTAGGGGATACTGAGTTCCCGGAAGGGTGAGGAAAAAATTGGAAAAAGATAGTGGTAATGGCTGCACAAGATAATGAACATAATTAATGTCACTGAATTGTATGGGGGAAAACAGTTGAAATGGCAAATGTTTCATTATATGTAATTTTACCAGGAAAAGGTGGCATAAGCATACATTTCTATTTTGCTGCCTGAGTTTGCTTTAAGAAGAGAAATAACAACATACATTAACTTGGAATGACTTCGGGCATCGTAAAAATAAAAGACAGCAAAACAATATATTGTGTGCAACGTATTGCATGCACTTAATAACCCATGACTTATGTATAAACATAAATTTAAGTGATAATGATAGTCATTTTGGATTCCCAAAAGGAAACATGAAACAAAATCAGTACATTTAAAAAAATCATTTAGGCACGAAAATTAAATAAAACCTACCTCATATGATAAGTCACAGAAGCAATTGACAACTTAAGCATTGGGAATGATCCCAAGTTTAGACTTTTCCTTAATTTTTGTTTGTTTCAGGTTTGCTCAATCTCAATGATAGTGGGTCTGCTGTTTATCCCTTCCGACCCTGAGTTGGGGGCATGGTTGAGGGCATTGGCCATTCTAAGTGGCTGCGCTTAGGTGCATGCATGACATAGTTTTGCTGGCTTCTAGTGTGTGTGCCCAGGTGGCTGGATCTGCGCATGCCAGCTGTTGGGTCTTCCCCATAAATTTCCAGTGTGTCCCTGATTTCTTTCAAACCTCTTTATTGTGGCATGACCAGCTAATTTTCATTTAGCATGAGCATTCGGTGGGGGGAGTTTTCCTTAATCTTCCTGCCTGTCATAAGTAGATGTTTTTCATACGCAGAAATCCATTTTCTCATAGCTCAGGAGGCTGAACGTCAGAATTCAGGGTGTGGACTCTAGAGAAAAGCTCCCTGCTGCCTCTGAAGGAAGGTCCTCCTGTCTTTAGCTTCTGCTTCCTGGTTTTTCAGAACTCCACCAAGTGTCCTTTATCCTTCTGTTTTTTAAGTTATTTATTTATTTATATTTGTTTTTTAAGCTTTATTAGCAGTACTTCCACATACTGTACAACTCAATAGCTCAATCATATCAAGAAGAGTTGTACAATCATTACCATAATCTATTTTAGAACATTATCTTCTTCCTTGTGCTCATTATTAGTGTAATTATTTTTTCAATTGTGGCAATAACATCCACAACAAAGCATTCTCCAATTCAACACCTTTTACATGTATAATTCAGTGCCATGTCTTTTTCTTTGAACAGTTTTATTGGCACATAATTCACATATCATACAATTCAATAATTTAATCATTAAAAAGAGCTGTATAATCATCAGTCTCTAGGTGTCTTACATCTATTTTTCCATCCCTGCTAAGGAATCTTTATCTCAAAAGTGATATAAGACAACCTTACATTAATTCTGTCTCAGCATAACAAAACAACCGATAATATAAACAAACGCAAAGGCCTAGGTCAAGCTAATCTTAACCCTGCAGGCATAACTCCCCTAGGTTGATTCTATACTCCATGGTCATCAAGCCCAAGACTCTTTTTACTGATCTTTGCACCCTTACTTCTGTATCCATGTCCTCGCAGGACCCAGCCAAAGGGAGAGTATGGCCCGGTTTATGATCGGACCCTGAGAAACAGGACCAGTCCCAGGATTGGTCTGTTCCTAACCTCGAGAAGCAGACAGGCCAAGTACCCCAGACCTGATTAAAAAAACAAAAACAACCAGACACAGTTCTTTCAGGGGCAACACACTGGAGTCCCCCACCTGCTCTGTCAGGTGGTTTTCTTTCCTTTCCAAATCAACTCTGCTTTCTGCTGACTGTCTTTTTGTCTGTGAGTCCATTCTTCGGTTAGAGCAGTGGTTCTCAACCCTCCTAATGCCTAGTTCCTCATGTGGTGACCCCCAACCATAAAATTATTTTCATTGCTACTCCATAACTGTAATTTTGCTACTGTTATGAATCATTATATATTTAAATATTTGATGTGCAGGATGTTATTTTCATGGTTACAAATTGAACATAATTAAAGCATAGTGATTAATCACAAAAAACAATTATGTGAAATATTTATTTCTAATTACAAATAAATAAAATTTTTTCTTGAAGCGTGGAGTAACATGGCTAACAGTCTTCACGCCAGGTACTTGTATGTGGACATATCTGCAGATGGCTGGACCCACCTGGAGACTGAGGAGCCGTGTCTCAGTTTCTAGGACCATAGGAAATAGGTGCTTTCTGGTGGTCTTAGACAACACCTGTGAAAGTGTCGTTCGATTCCCAAGGGGTTGTGACCCACAGGCTGAGAACCACTGGTTTAGAGAACCCAAGAGCCCATGGACATACTAGAGCAGTTGCAAAAAGTCATAGAAGTAAGATCACAACACATGTATTGCTATTTTTTGGGGTGGTGGTGGTGCTTGGGGAACACAATTCAGCCATTAAATGTTTATATAATAAAAATCTAAGAACACACTGTATTAATTTCTTTAAAAATCCCTTTAGCATGTTACTTGATACTACCAAATAATAAAAATTCTGAGATTGTGACGGTGGTGGAAGTGTGCTTAGACATGGGGCTTGGGAGAGGAGAAAGTTGGGGGAGCTATAGATAGAGCTGCCTTTGTAAATGACTGCTGAAAAGAGCCTTATTTGGAAATTGACTGACCCAATCTGCAATACAGTGATACCTCAATCTGCAATACAGCTGAACAGCTCCAAACTCACTGCCATTGAGTCCATTGTGATGGCAACCCGTAGGATGGGGCAGAACTGCTTGTGGATTTCTGCGACTGTAACTCTTACTAGAAAGCCTCATCTTTCTCCCAGAGTTAACATAAATATGTAACATATCCATATATAGTTTAGCTTAGTGTCACTGTAGATACAGAACCAATGAAACAGAGTACATGTACTGTGCACCCATGATGTCCGCCACTATGTGAAGAACCGTCGCTTATCAGACATGGCATGGCCTCTGCTCCGAAGGTGTCTAGCGCTTTTGCTAAAACTGTACGTACTGAGGAAATGTTGATTAGAACCAACTTCCTGGGATTTGGAAATATTTATAGAGTAGTTGTAATGTATTAGGAAGTGTATAGATATACAATAACATAAAGGTGCTTGTAACTATTATAACTTTTGCCAATTATTCTTTGAACATACTTGCTGAAAGCATTTGATCTTAGTCCATTTATGTATCTGTCCATTTATATTCAATAATCTATTCATTAGTTTTACATGAAAAGTTGTCAAAATGTGATATGTGCAGTATAGGGGGTAAATCACCAATTTTAATAATTCACTGTCATCAAGTCAATTCTGACTCATAGCAACCCCATAGGACAGGGTAAAGCTGCTCCTGTGTTTCCTAGACTGTCAACTTTTATGGGAGTACAAAGCCTTATCTTTCACCTGCAGAGTGGCTAGTGGTTTTGAACTGCTAACCTTGTGGTTAGCTGTCAAATGTGCAACCTATACCACCAATCACAATATTAATATACATCTAAAATGTAAATATATATATTTTCAACTTTCAACAATTCAAACTCCTAAACCAAGTTGTATTTTTAAACTCTATTTATGTATTTTATAAAACAGTAAAATAAAGTTGTACTAAAATAGTAAAATAAAGTTGTCTATTTTTAAAAATAAGTTATCTTATTCCATATTTCTAATCATGTTCTTTAATTTTAATGGTATATTCTATCATTTTGATTTGACAAATGTTATTAGGTTTTCAAATTACAAAGCATAGCTACAAATGTTTTTCAAAGTCAAAAAGCAGGAAATTTAATGTGTGTCACTTACAATTATATTAAAATAAGTTTATTGAAATCAAGCAATCCAACCAGCACATCTTGTTTTGCTATTAACAAATTTTGTGAAGGAGGCAAATTATCTTTTGTGTACCAGTGCTTTTCTTCGTATGCATGCCTATTGTAAGGATTATTAAATTCAAAGTGGCCACAGTTCGAAAATCCAGTTGCAAATTGCTAATCTGGATTAAAAAAAGAAAGCAACGTGGTTTTGGCTCCAAGAGGAAGCGTTTCGAGAAGAGGCTTTCACGCAGCACCAAGCACGGCCCGGTGGAGCCCTGTATTTAAGTTGTTTGCTACAGGATCTGCTGCTGTGGTCGGGTTCGCCCAGGTTAGGCAGTCTCTCGCAGGCTCCGGGGACTCGCTTTAGGATGCACGGAGAACCGCAGCAGGTGACCAGGCTCTAGCTGCGGTTCTCAACCCGTGGGTCGCGACCTCTTTGGCAGTCGAGCAACCCTTTCGCAGTGGTCGCAAAACGGCAGTGTTGAAGTAGCAACGAAAACAACTTCATGGTTGGGGGGCGGGGGGTCACCGCCACATGGAGAACTGCAAGAAAGCGTCGCGGCCAGAGGCAGGTGGAGAAGCGCGGCCGCCGCCCCAGGAAGGCAGCCGGGCCGCAGTGCGCAGGCGCGGCCGTTGCGCGGCGGCAGTGCCTTACGGCCGGAGCGGTTCGTGCTGGGAGTTGGCGGCGCGCGCGGCGCTCTGAGGAAGGAACGGCTCGGGCCCGGTCATCAGCCCGCTCTTCTCCGGGCCCTACGAACCGTAGGTAACTGGGAATACCGCGCAGCTTGTGGAGCCGGTGCGGACGCGCCGTCTGGACGGTCCCGTTCCGCGACTCGACTCCTTCTGGGCCCAGGTGGGGGTGAGGGGCGGGGCCGGGCTGGACTCCCTCCTGGCGTCTCCAGGCTTGAAATCTCCCGGGTAACTCGCGCTGCTGCTTCTTTTCCAAGGCTGGTTTCCGGGGACGGTGGCTTGCAGGGTCCGCCATGGAGCCAGAGCAGATGCTGGAAGGACAGACCCAGGTACCAGGAGGCCCTGGATTCAGGGTGGCGGTGTGCAGGGATGCAGCGAGTAAGGGAGCTGACGTTTCTGGCTCGTGTTTTGTTTTGTAGGTTGCAGACAATCCTCACTCGGAATACGGTCTCACGGACAATGTCGAGGTAACTCGCTCAGTCCTCGTGCCGCGCGTCTGTGCGTGTGTTTTGAGCTGGAGAAAACTTGTGATCCGTTTTTGCACTGTTGGCTTTGCACAAGGGAAAACTTTATTATCCTGAATGTGACTGCTATCGAATTTTGGGGAGATCATTGTACTCACAGTGCTAGTTCTTTATGGTGTTCAGACGTACGCATTAGTTTTGAGCCAATAGTTGAACTTTAGACATCATTATAAGAAAACCCAAGACTAGGCACCAGAATCCTTTTGCGTGGTGGCTATTCATGCATGTGTTGGGAATATGGCTGTGTACAAACTGCACATAAGGGAATCAAGAGACCCTTTGGTCTTTGTAGTGTGCTGGTGAAGTCAACATGTAATGCTTTATTTCTTTGTGGAGTTTCCTAGTTGGTGCTATTGGAGGCTGTCGTACACTTGTTTATTAGGTTTCGGCTGATTTGAGGAAATCCGTGTGAAAACCATAGACAAGAAAGTATTATTTTTATAGAGCATTCTCATTTAAGTGCTAAGAGTTTTTTGTCTGAAATAAAAAAGGGGGCTAAAAATGAATACATGCTGGGATGAATGAATTAACCAGAGCTGTGTGGAGATAGAAAATTGGCTCTTTGGAAGAAAAAAATCGTTTCCTACTTAACAACGACAAAAAAGACACCAATGATTAAGTTTGAATCAGTTAGGGCAGAACTTTTCCAAGAAGCATAAGTGTGCTAATAATGGCTAGTATTTATTTAGCTCTTTTATTACGGGGCAGATATAGTTTCAAATAATGTAGATATATTTGCAGCCCCGTACGACTTGTAGAGAAATGTGGGGATGTTGTTTCTGTAAAGATTACAGCTCAGGAAAACCCTTTGGGGGCACGTTCATTCTGTCCTATAGACTTGTAGAGAAATGTGGGGATGTTGTTTCTGTAAAGATTACAGCTCAGGAAAACCCTTTGGGGGCACGTTCATTCTGTCCTATAGGGTCACACTGAATCAGAATCCTCTTGATAGCAAAGGGCTCAGAGGCTTACACCAGAAGTATCTTCTCAGCAGACAATAAGTGGGGAGGTGTATTTTCAGTCTAGACAAGCTGACTTCTTTGAAGTAGAGTTAAATTGTATTGCTGATCTTGACTACTAGAATTCACAAATGACTATTGCCAGGATGCTTATTGGTTTGCAGTCAGCATTAGGAAAATCTTCATAGTACAGGTTTCATTTGAAGTGCTGTTTTGAGTCAGATGAACAGACTGTAATGTGTTGTCCTAAGAAAGTTACTTTTTTTCTTATGCATCAGTACAAGCAGTCTTTTCTTGACTTGATAGTGCCTGTATATGTGAAGGCAGAATGATGATGCTCTTATGACCCCCCTTGCTATGGAGTTGATTTTAACTCAGTCTCTAGGACAGAGTATAAAAGCTCTATATGGTTTTTAGGTCTCTATATATTATGGGAGCAGACAGCCTCATCTTTTCCCCTCTGAGTGGCTAATGGGTTTGAACTGTCAATCCTGTTTGCAACCCAGAGCCTAACCCACTGTATTTCCAGAGCTCCATTGTCCTACAGCAGTGCTATTTCATGATAACATGGGCGGGGGAGGGGGAAAGAAAGATTAAGATTTTGATTATGGCAAACTGTTTTGCTATTCAGTGATTGGATTTTCATTCTTTTATAGTTTTAAAATAAAAATTTTTAAAGTTTTTACTTGGAAAACGGGACGTTAATCCTGGTCCCATTAGTCATTTTTTAATTTAATTTTTAATTTTTTAGACAGTTTTATTAGCACTTACTGTATATACTCGTGTATAAGCTGAGTTTCACATTTTTAAATGCAGTTTTTGTGGTAACATTAGGTCCCTCAGCTGATATTCTGGTCGGCTTATACTCGAGTATATATGGTAATTCATGTATCACAATCATTTCATTTTTAATTTCCTTGTTTGTATAGCTAAAATCTAGATCCACTCCTGGTAATTGTTGCTGGAACTTTTTATTTGGCTAATTTTTAAATGATTGCTCTAGGAGTTATAATAAACATCTGTAACGTACCACTATTTATTTTCAAGTAATACATCTCTTCCTGTATACAAAGCTTGCAACAGTCTTCCATTTCCCACCTGCTAGTCTTTGTACTATTGTCAGGGTATTTTGCTTTTACATGTTATAAATCACACAATTCATTGTTTTTAACTTTCTATAAGCAGATATCTTATTTTTTTAATTAGGAAAATGCACACAACCAAACATCAGTTGTTCATTTTCTACATATGTAGTTCAATGACAGCGATTACATTTCTCATGTTGCATAATCTCTGTCCCTTTCTTTTCCCTAAATGTCCTGCCATTGTCATCATAAACTCATTCCCCGACCCATGAAGCAACTCTCCCTCCCACTGTTTCTTCCTCCCTCTGGTAACCACCAACTAACAGGCTTTGGTTTCTGTAGATTGAAGTGAGAACCTACAGTGTTTTTCCCTTGTAGACCTGTGTCACTCAGCACAGTGATTTGAAGATGCTTCCATGGTGTAGCGTGTATCAGAACCTCTTTACTCTTTGTGGTCTATTCATACACTGTTGCCTATGCTGTTGATGGACATTTTGGCTGTTTCCACCTTTTCACTAGTGTGAAAAAAGGACTGCAGTGAACTTTGATGTACAAGTTTCTCTCTATGTTCCACAGTTACCATTAAAAGAGTTAAGCAATGAGAAAAAGGAATATCTTATATTTAACTCTGTTTACCACTTGAGGGGCTCTTTAATTCTTTAATGCAGATCCAGATTTCTGTTTGGTATCATTGCTCTTCTTCTCAAAGGGCTTGTTTGAACATTTCTTGTAGTCTGCTGGTCATAAGTTCTTTCAGCTTTTGATTGCCTGAAAAAGTTGTTTTTTGCCTATATTTTGAAAATGTTTACATAAAAGTATTATTGTTTTAATTACTTTTTTGTTACGGCAGCATAACTTGTTGTAATTCAGCTGATAGAATGCTTTCTCTTCTTACTTTAAAAAGAATCGTTTTATTGGAGGGCTCTTACAAATCTTATAACTATCCATTCAATAGTATTAAGCATACTTTTACATATGTTGCCAGTAACATTTCCAAAACAGTTTCTTTCTACTTGAACCCTTGGTATCAACTCCTCTTTTCCCCCCCTCCCTAAAAATATTATTTTAAATAAATAAATGTATCTAATGCTGTAACATGATAGCCCAGTGTTATATCAGTATAGCAAAAATGAAAATTCTTTGGCTTATGTTGTAAAAAGTATATTTCAGTGTAGAAGTTGCTTCTTGTTACATTGTTTCTGATTAGAAGTATGATAAACTTCTCATTTTAGTTTTTCTATATGTTTGTGTTTTGCTGCCTTTGAGATTTTCTTTTCTTTTTTAGGTTTCCTTTTTCTTTTTTTTAATCATTTTATTAGGGGCTCATACAACTCATCACAATCCATACATACATCAATTGTGTAAAGCACATTTGTACATTCACTGCCCACTTTTGAGATTTTCTTTTATCCCTGATTCTGAGTAATTTGATTATGATGTGTGTAGTTTTCTTAACTTTTTTTGTTTGTTTTTTGTCCTCAGTTGTCTTAGAGTTTTTTGATTCTTTGGACTTAGGGCTTTTTTTTTTTAATTTGAAAATAATTTGATCATTATTTCTTCAAATATTTTGTTAGACAAATTTTCTCACATATGGAATGCATTATGATCACTTTTGGAATGGCCTTTTTTAGCATCTGTATGATATAGTTTCAAAGAATTTGCGGGAAAACGGAATTGGTAGATAATGGAATTTTAAAATGAACTTTTTGAAGTCCCTTTGTATTTTTTCTAGGTCTATTTTAGTGGATTCATTTTTCTCCTCAAAACCAAGTCTGCTAAAAACAAAACAAAAATCCCAAGCCTTCTGCTGTCAAGTCGATTGAGATTCATAGGGACCGAATATTGGATTTCTGAGACAGTAAATCTTTGCAGGGGTGGATGCCTCCATCTTTCTCCCATGGGGTTGGTTGGTGAGTTTGAACTACTGACCTGTGGTTAGCACTCCCACCAGGGTTCCTTTTTCTCCTCCTATTTTCGTGGTTTAGTTTTGCTTTCTTGTAAGTGCTGCACCACAGAGTGAAGCACCGCTTGATCCTGTGCCACATCCTCCCAGTTGTTACGCTAGAGCCCACTGGTGCAGCCCGTGTGCGGGTCCACTTTACCAAGCATGCTGTTCTTTTCCAGGGACTGGGCTCTCCTGATAACATGCCCAAAGTACCTGAGACAAAATCTTGTCATCCTTGCTTCTTTAAAAATAATTTTTTTCATTAATCATTTTATTGGGGGCTCATACAGCTCTTTTCAAAATAAATACATCTATTGTGTCAAGCACATTTGTATGTTTGTTGCCATCATCATTTTCACAGCCTCCTTGCTCCTAAGGAGCTTTTCAGTTACACCTTTTTCAAGGCAATTGTGTCCTTTTTTTTCTCTTCTGAACTTTTTTATTGTGATTTGGGTAAAAGTGTACAGAGCGTATTGATTTTCTGTGTAATAATCCCTACACAGTTTGATCTGCGACACCGACCATCATTTCCATAATATAGCAGTACTCCCCTGCGTTTCTGGTTTCCATTTCTCCCCTCCTGCCTTCCAAGCTCCATCCCTGGGCATCAGCTGCCCTTTTGACCTCATATGGCTGGTGGTTCTAAGGAGTGACTATCTCCCTGGTGGTGGTAAATGTGTTCTTATTAAAGGCAGTGGTTTCCTGCTTCTTTGCCTGTTAGGTGATTCATTTTTTAATTGGATGCTGGCCATTTTCCTCTTCTGAGTGGTAGGAACATGAACTATTTCCAGCCTCGTGTGAGCTCTAAGGATTGTTCTGTCTACTTCTTCTCAGGTGTTATTTTCCCTGGCCTTGGGAACATGTGTGCACTAACAAGTGTTCACCTGAAGACTATCTGTGGTTTCTACCTGTCCAGCTCTCTCCTATCTGTGCAGCTTTTCTTTCTGGCTCTCTGTCCTGCAAATTCTAGTTGTCTTTCCCGTGAATTCTCAACTCTTCTCTCAGGAAGACTGCAGGCTGTGCTTGTGCTCACACCCCTTGTGCTGTGTTCCCTAAAAGCTGCAGCCGGAAGCTGGGGCAATCAGTCATCACTCTTACTTCATCTTTTCCCCCTTTTGTTATCATTGTACTGCGCTCTTTGTTATCAGATGATTCTTTTTCCTTTGTGGTAAT
The DNA here is from genome assembly GCF_050624435.1 of Tenrec ecaudatus. Taxonomy (NCBI): domain Eukaryota; kingdom Metazoa; phylum Chordata; class Mammalia; order Afrosoricida; family Tenrecidae; genus Tenrec; species Tenrec ecaudatus. The sequence continues at coordinate 23,480,068 of NC_134546.1, read as the reverse complement.
TTAGATACTTTATTTTCAGATAACTCAGGATTTTGAACTACCTAAAATGAAGTGTAGTAATGGCACAGGGTGGAGCCTGGCGGCTTAGTGATGCATAAGGATGCAATCCTCAAGGTTAGCAGTTTGAATACACTAGCCTTCAAGGGGGAAAGATGGGGCTTTCTACTTCCACAAGAATCACCCTCTCTGAAACGCACAGGGGCAGCTCTGCTCTGCCCTGTAGGGATGTTATGAGTCGGTATTACTCAAATGGCAGTGAGTTGAGTTTTTGTTTAATTGGCACATAGTAGGTATTCAAGTAAGTGTTTCAATGAAATAAATGGGAGGATTTGGTTAAGAAGTTTATTATAAATATTATAAGCTCTCTAGGAGTAAAAGTTGTGTGGGATAGTGTCTGATCTCTGACTTCACAACGGGTTAGGAAGTATCCAACTCAGCATAAGCCCAAGGCGGATTCCTGTGAGGTGGGGACCAGACCATGCACACCCTTCACCAGTCCCACCCCAACTGTACCTCCAGCTTTCATGTCTCGCCTCCTTTCATTATTGATTGCCATGGCCGGGGACTCACAGATAATACTTAAGATTACAGAATTCATCAGGGAAGGCCACATTCAGGATCAGAAATGCTTAGAACACAGTTCCCCAGTCATGGCAACTTTCTTTCCACCATGCCAGCCGGCATATCTCTCAGTCACACGGCCCCTTGGCTTCTTCCCAGCTCTGGCAGTGTTATCCAAACGAGACCACCCGCCGCCATGGCGTCCACGCCGACTCAGAGTGACCCTATGGAACAGGGTAGAGCTGCCCCTCTGAGTTCCTGAGACTGTAATAAATCTTTTTTCAGACAGTTATTAGCACTTCATCTACATATCAGATAATTCCGTCCCATCAAGAAAAGTTCTACGCTTGTCACCATATTTAGTTCTAGAGCATTTTCTTCTTCCTTGTACTCATTGTTATTCCTGTAATTATATATTTTCCTAATTGTGGCAAAAATATACAGAGCGAAACTTTCTCCAATTCCACAACTTCTACTTGTGTAATTCAGTGCCATTGATTATACTCTTGTGTTGTACAACCATCATTGCTATAGCTTTTGTCAAATTATTCCACTACCTTTGACTTAGACTCAGTGACCCCTCAGCGACCACTCTTTCCTCCTTACCCTGGGTAACCAACCATTTGGTCAAATTTGGTTTCTCTTTTTTTTAAAGTTGTTTTCTTGATAGAGTATTCACATATCATAAACATCCATGGTTAAATCGCTTTTAAAATAAGTTGTATATACATACTCATGATCAGTTCCATTGCTTCCTATCACCTCCCATATTCATTGTTTGCGCCCCAAATGCCCTCACTCACCTGCAGCATCTTACATCCCCCCACATCCCCATAAACCATTGCATCAGTTCTTACCTCTAAGCATCTATGCCTTCTGTACTTCACACTGGGAAGCCCAACAGAAACAATAAAAAACAAAATAAAATGACAAGAAGAAAAGTATCATAATATGAAGACACACATACAAATAAGAAGTAAGAAAAGACCACCATCAATACTTGAAAAGCCAGGGAAGAAATTTTTGTCATGGAACAAGCAAGAAATACTTGAGCCTAGAACAAATTCAGGTTATGTCAAGAGGGAGGTCCACTGACCAAGTCTCAAATAGTACCCTGTTGGATTCAACTTAAGCAAGTTTACAGTAATCTCTGCCTCATAGTAAAGCTGTTGAGTCCCTTGCCTGTGGCTAGGGGATCTTCCAGAGGCTTGATCTGATTGGATAGCGAGCGTACTGATGGATTCTGGGCTCCCACTGTTCTCCATAGCCTTCTGCAAATCGGGTGTTCACAATTTAAGCTGGGATACTTTTCCCTTCGTCAGTGTTGGACTTTGTTAGTGTCATCTTTGGGTCACACAAAGCTGGTGTGCTTCTTCCATGCGGACTCCTCACTTACGTAAGCTGCTTGTTTGAATACAAGCCTTTAAGACCCCAGACACTGTTACGATTTATAGCCAGGCGCCATCTGCTTTCTTCACCACACTTTGCTTTAGCACCTTTCTCTTTAGTCATCATTTCCTGCAGGCGAGTATCATGCAGGGCCATATTATCAGAACCAAATGTTCTTGAATTGGGGCTAGAGTTAAGTGGGAGCCCAGAATCCACCTGCTTGTCCAGGAGATTATGCACGGCTCTGGTTTACTTTGGTGGTCCTATTATGACAAAAACCCATAAGAGCAACAGCAACAACCAAATAAACAACAAAAGGCAGAAAAACAAAAAAATCAAAGAAACAAAACCCAAAACTTAGTCAATCATCTCCCAGGGGTATAAGGCATTGATAACATAAATTATATTTTTAATCACACAGAACTCAAGACTATTATAAGGTCTTTATTCAAGTACACTTCAAACCAAGAGCTGCAACCCATGAGTTTTTGCCCAAGACTAAATTCTTCAAGCCTTTCAGTTCTCCTAGGAGAATAGCTCGTGGTTTCAAACTGCTGACATTGAGGATCATAGCCCAATGCATAACCACTATGCCACTAGGGCTGTACCATGTGGTTTTGAACTGTGGACCTTTTGGTTAGCAGCCATATCCTGTAACTATTATATACAACCACTGGCAGGGTTTTAAGGCCCTTTTAACACAGCCATTAAATGCCCAGAGAGCACTTCACTCAGCCCAAAGCTCAGATTTAGCTTTGAGGATCAACAAACTTAATTCCTCCAGTTAAGTGCCTGGAGGCTGACTACTCTGTAAGCAACCCTCCTACCTAGAGACACAAATCCAGTGCCCCCCAATTATAAAATTATTTTCATTGCTACTTCTTAACTAATTTTGCTAGTTATTAATCGGGCGACCCCTGTTAAAGGGTTGTTTGACCCCCAAAGAGGTTGTGACCCACAGGTTGAGGACTGCTGCTCTAGACAGACAAAACCAGGACACTCATGTTTTTATATATATCTATAGATAGATGCAGCAAGAAGGATTGTAACAGCTAATTAGTACACACAGCGGTACAGAGGGCTCAGTCCAGCTCACTTTTATGATAGATAATATACTGGAAGGCCTTTAACTCATGAGGGCTGCTCCATTCAAGGTAAGGAAGCAGACAGCTGAGTCTTCCATTGAGCAATGCAGGCAGTCAGGTCAGAGGCAGCAGACAGCAGGGCTGGTCACCAACAGTCAGCTGGTTGACAGGTTCTGACAGTCGCAAGCTCAAGTTATGTATACACCAGCAGCGTCAGGAAGCGGGTCTCGAAGGAACCTCAAGCTCTAGAGACACTGGGTTGGGTGTGCCAGGTGGCGTAGTGTGCAAGTTGCAGAGAACTAGCTAAGGCACACTGGTCTGATCACCAGAAAGGAAGAGAGATGAGTGGGGATCACCGAGCCATTTATCGCTGCCCTTCAATCAAACTGCGACCTTATTAATCCCACATGTTCTTATTGGCCAGGGTGGCACAATAAACTTACCTATCACAAGCTGTAATAGCCCCCAATAAAATGATTAAAAAACTGAAACAAACCATATGATCCATAAACAACTCTCCTGTCAGTGCCCTTCCCCCAACTCAGACTAATGGGGAAGGTCATTCATTCACTGGGAGTTACAAAGACTGGTGAGAAGAGCCATCGCCAAGACTTCACTGCACTGCAGGGTCTGAACTTGTTCTATTGGCACAGAGTTTTACACTCCACTACCAGCTTTCCAGTGCATTGATTTGCCTTCTCTGTTAGTGGCATGTTTTCATTAGCTTTTATTTAGTACTCCAAATAATCTAGTTACTGGGATTATTCACACATTGTTTTTTAATTCAATAGAGGATAGTGGAAAATGAGAAGATGAATGCAGAGAAGTCATCCAAACAGAAGGTGGACCTCCAGTCTTTGCCAACCCGTGCCTACCTGGATCAGACAGTGGTGCCCATCTTACTGCAGGGACTTGCTGTGCTCGCAAAGGAGAGGTAAGATGGCAGCTAGTACCTGCAAATGGAGTGAACACAGAAAGCAACTTAACTTTAAACATCAATAGTGTGTGTGTACACTGATTTTTATTGTATAAATCTATGGAAATTAATTTTTTCCAAATGAAATTGGCTGGAATCTCACCACTCGGTTACTATTATTATCTTTGTCTACTTGTCTTAAATCATAAGTATATTTGTAAAGATTTATAATACTGGCATACATACCATTTTGTATCTCTCTGCTCAATAATAATTTTTATTCCTGTTGTCTTTATGATGAAAACATAAATGATACCATTTTAAAATTATTGAGCATTTAAGTCAGATTTTTTTATTAATGTAGGTCACCAGGCAGTTATTTTCTTCCCTCTAACTTTGGTGGTATTTAATTACTTTTTATGATAAATTCTTTTTTGATAAATTCTTTACTAGTTTAAAGGACAGTTTTTCTGGTGTTTGAAACATACGGTCATTTTTGTGTCTGAAAGGGTATCTTTAAAATTCTCCCAATGTTAACCGTAGCCTCCATGCCATTGAGTGTTAAAAATCATTTTGCTGAATTGTTTTAATATACATGCTTTATTAGCAATATTATAGTTCTTTTAATTTTCTCCAAATGCGTTTCCTTGGCATTTGTCAACTAAGTTCTTTTTGTAGGTAACTCCAGCAAGAAATTGTTTTTCGTAAATTTGGTTAGTCAATATTTATTAGGTACATATCGTTTTATTCAAAGGATAATAATGAATCTGTGCCAAACTGACAAATTCAAAGAGAACTTATAGATGAAAATGTGTGTTATTTTATACTAAGTAATTGATTTAGGTCTATTAATTTGATTGTGTAAATGTATCAATAACTGATATAGAAAAAATTGGATTTATGTCTACAAGCTATAATTTGGTGGGTACCACTGGCAGCTCAAATATTGGCATCTTTTATCTTCATGGTTCCATTTGTCTTCTTTCTTTAAAGACAACTACTATAGTACTTGCTGCCATTGAGTCCATTCCGACTCACCGCCACTCTGTAGAACAAAATAGAACTTCCCCTCTGCGTTTTCCAAGAGTGTTCTCTTTATGAGAGTTGAAGCATTTTCTTTCTTTGTGGGGCAGCTGTTGGCTTCAAACCACTGACCTTGCAGTTAGCAGCCCAACACATAGCCTACTTGGAAACCCGTCCTATAGGGTAGGGTCCCTCTGTTAGAATATATTAGAAATAGGAAATATTATTTAAATGGTGAAAGAAAATTTTTTTTTGTAACATGCTATTAGTAAATTGTAGTTTCAAAGTAAAAGTCTTGAAAGTTAACCTTGTTATTTAAAAAGTATCTAATTCAGACAACAAAAGCTTTGTTTGAAGGGGCAAGGAAATGACTTTATAAATTATCAATGTATCTTTTTTTAAAATCATTTTATTGGGGCTCATACAACTCTTAACACAATCCATACATTGTTGCCCTCATCATTCTCAAAATATTTGCTCTCCATCAATGTATCTTCATAGCAGAGTCTGCAATAGATTTTTTTCCTCCCATCTTTTTTTGAACTTGTTTCTTCAGCAATAATAATTTATATAAAATTGGTACAAATGAAATTATACCTCTTAGTTCTATAAGTATGTTTAACTTCTCAGTTGTACCATGTGGTGGCATCATTATAATTACTGTTGACTTAAACTATTTCCAGAAGATAAAGTGACCTGTAAAATCAGAACTTACCAGAACTTGTTCAAATGACTGTTCCTTCTCTTGATTAATTGCCTGGGAAGCTCATCTGTATGTCTTAATGATGCTCCAACCATTGTCTTCTATGTTGAACAATAACATTTACACAGATAATTATACAAATCCTAAGTGTGTAGCTTGTTGAATATTCAGAAAGCAGATACCCATATACCCCATATCCATATTCAGAAACCAGACATTGCCATTACCCTAGGAACCGCCTGTGTGACCCCCCTCTCCCTTCAGGTTATTCCCCCTGAATAATCATCATCCCATTTTCAGTACATTTTAAAAACTCATGATACAGAAGTTACTGTAGAACTAGGTTTAAGTCGAACAGAAATTTCCTTTTTTAAAAGTATATTGCTGTCTTCCTGGCTGGCTTATCTCATATACCATACTTGCTACCTATGACCTTAGAACTATAAAATGAAAGCTTTAAAATTTTAAAAGATGCGTTTTAATTATGTCATAGTACATTTAAATGAACACATCTAGGATATACATTTCTAAACTATGGATTTCTTTTCCCTTACAGACCACCAAACCCTATTGAATTTCTAGCGTCCTATCTTTTAAAAAACAAGGCACAGTTTGAAGATCGAAATTGACTTATTGGGAAGAACAGAAAATTGGTTGCTACTAGAGGTTTACATGATTAAGAGGCACTTTGGGTTGCCGTGATTGCCCCCACCTCTTTTTTCTTTTTTTTTTAAATAGAAGAACGTTGAGGACCAGACCGCTTATATCCGGAATTGCAGAAGAGAACATATTAACCTTGTTTTGGTTGAATCACAATACTTATTTAATGAGCATATTTTATGCAGTATTTTTCTCAGATTGTCTTTAACTTTTGTTTTTAAAATCACCAAAATAAATAGTTAAAAATGTCATTATTTTAAGTAGTTTTTGTGTTCTGGATTTTATATGGTTGAATTGCTTTTTTAAATGACTCCTTTCTTATACCCTAGAATGCTGCAGAGCTTCACAAGAGTGGAAACAGAAAAGTCGAGGATGAAATAACATATCTCAACCAAATTTTCTCTAGGCTGTTCCTTGACCACTTTGAGGGTGGGATCCAGGGATCTTCATTTTTTTAACAAATACTGCAGGTGATCTAAAGTACAATAAGGTTGGAGCACTGGTGTAAGCATTGCAAAGACTACAGTATCCTAATATCAATTATTTATTGCAATCCTGTGTTTCAAGCAGAGTTCTGTTTTTCTTAAACCACCTAATATCACAACTCTGCAGAGTAGATGTTATTCCCATTTTGCTGTTGAAAACACAGACTTGGAGAGGTTAAATCGCTTGCTTGAGACCACACTGATGGTGAGTGCTTGAATGGGACTCAAACCCAGTCTCCTGGAGGTGTTGCTGATAATATTAGGCAGTCTAAGTTTTGGAGAGTAATATTTGCTTGTTCTCTCCCCTACTAAGAAGTTGAGAAAATTCATTAGCTCAGAAACCAGAGAAAATGGTCTGAGGAGGCCCAGGCAGGAAAAACACTCATTAGAAGAGTGGTTCTCAGCAGGGTGTCATATATTGCCTTCTTCCCACTCACATTTTGTGATATCTAGAGAGACAACTGGAGCAGGGTGGATTCACCAAGCATCTGCTTGGTGGAGGCTAGAGATACTGCTAAACATAATGTATAGGAAAGCCGTGCCCCACCCCCCTAATTGTTACCCAGCTCAAAAGGTCACTAATGCCATTTTAGAAGCCAGGCATTAGAAGCATGCTAAAGAATTATATCTCCAATTTAAAAATATTAAGGCCTTCCCAAAGTTAGAAATTAGGAAATTAATGACAATGGGTTTGTCTTACAGTTCTCTTTTAGGCATCAAAACATTTCAATAGGACTGACATTTAGGAATGTAATATTACTAATTTTTGTATTGCAGATTATGGGAAACAAAAGCTATTTTCCACGATGCCCCTCATAATATATGCCAAACCTAAGGTGCTGTTTGCAAACACATGTTCACTGGCTATACACTTGGAGGCCAAATGCTTAAAGCAGTAGTTCTCAACCTGTGGGTCGTGATCCTTTCACAGGGGTTGCCTGAGACACTGGAAAACACATTACGACAGGAAGTAGCATTGAAGTAATTTTATGGTTGGGGGTCACCACAACGTGAACCGTATAAAGGGTTACAGCATTAGGAAGGTTGAGAACCACTGGCTTAAAGGTTGTCAGCCATTGAAGGCAATCAGACCCTATTGTCTGTCCCACCCTAAGTAGGGCCCACTCCCTTCTGATAACCATAAAGGATGGTTCCCTTGACAACTCAGAGGTGACCAAGGTTAGACTGCCATCTTGACTTTAGAACCTATCTTGTGTATGCCTTCCTGTCAGGTGCCTGTTTATTGTACAACCCCTTCCTGTTACACGTAGGGTTACCTCAATTAGGGGGGCTGGCATGTCCCTAGCGTAGTGTGTATGTGAGCCTTGGTTTGAAATATATCCGCGCTCTGCATGGCTCTGGCTCCTGAAGCCATGATGGTCCCAGAGCTGAGCACGCGCATGTTTTATCTTGTTTGATGTCTCTTTAATTTTACCCCTCAAATACAAAACTGCTTATTGAAGCCATTCAATTGTGGAGGCTGGTACCCCACAGCAGATCTATATATTTGAATAGTAAAAATTTGGAAATGTTGGTGTCTTGTTTATGTAAGGTACCGTAACAGAGCATTGATTCAGAGCTTAGCTGCTAACCTACCCAGCTCCTCCACGAGAGAGAGAACTGATGAGCAATTCCTGTAAAGACTGGCCTGCGATACCTTGTGGAGCCTCTACTCTTGCTATGAGATGCAATCGCTTCCTTGGCACTGAGAACAGCGCCTTCATAGAGAACCGTTCAGCATGTATTTTTGTATGAGTCCTTTATTACATGTTGATTGGCCAATGTAATATTTAATTGAACATATAATGGCAATACCTAGGTCAATAGGTAGAAGTAGGTCTTAAGCACAGTTGATCCTGGTTATGATCATCACACTATTTCCATTAGTTTGGATATCTTACAGGTTGATCCATACCAGTCTTTTTAGTGGGTTTTGTTTTGCTGTGTTTTAGCATTTGAGAAAGTGCTGCTTCCCAAAAATTCAAACCCACTGTCCACAGAGTCACTGCTAACTTATGATCCTATATAGGGTTTCTGTGAGTATAAATCTACTGAGGCAGACAGCCTCATTTGCAGATGAATGGTGGGTTTGAACCGCCTTCCTTTGTGGTTAGCGCTCTAGCAACTAACACTCAGGACTATCTTCAAGTATAAGTTACGTAATCTCTTATTATATCAACTATATTGATAGACATTACTTCACACAAACCTGGTCCCTGAAAGCTTGATTCAGTTGGGATAGAACTTGGGTTTGTGTTAGGCAAAAACTTGGAAGGAATTCTGATAAATACTCCTGGTTAGCGACCACTTAAGGGGGAAAATAAACAGTTGTCGACCTAGTGACCCCATGTGTGTAGAGTAGAAGTCTGCTCAGGGATTTTAGTGCTGTGACCTTTTGGAAGAAGATCTTCAGGCCTTTGTTTTGAGACACTTCTGGGTGGGTTTAAACCATCCAGTTTTATTAACATTTTAGTTTTGGAAGTGTAAGTATGTAGTATACTCAATCCTGAATGTGATCCTTTTTACAGTAAGGGTTGAGAATAGTCATGTCTTCTGCTGGCAGTCCACCTGCCACTTGCCAGTACATGCTGTGTGCCAGGCAGCAGGCTAACTATTTTACGTGGCTTGTCATTTAATCCTCACAACTATTTTTAGGTGAGGAAGCTGAACTTTGATTAAGAGGTAGCAAATTATGGACCAGTTACAGCTTGTGTAACTCAAACTCATTGCCTTGGAGAAAATGCTGACGCATAGCCACCACCTATGGGTCTTTGAATAGAAAGCCGTGTCTTTCTAGAGAGGCTATTGGTGGTTTCAAACTCACCCATGCAGATTGCAGCCCAATGCATAACCACTACACCACCAGGCTTCCTCCTACCATTTGTGTAGAAAGCCATTTACCACGGCGTAGGCGGACTCATGGCAACCCATGTGTTTCAGATAGAGCCATTCGCCATAGTTTTCTTTCTTTTTAAAAGTCAATGTGTTGTGGTTGGTACTGGAATTCTGCATCACCTTTTGTCCACAGAACACATCTATAATTTATGATCTAAAATGTTCAGTTTCAGATTTTTTGAAGGTTGAGCAAGATCTTACACATTTAAGAGGTTATTTGTAGAAGCGTCGGTTGCTGTTGTGAATTTGTTTTTGATCCAGTCTTCAGTCATCTTGTTTGCCTCTAATTTGATAGTTGTTTTATTGAGTTGTTCCAAAGCAACCTATATCTTTTTATAAGCTTTTTCATTGTTTATGTATCATCAGTTAGTGTAATATTTAGTTGAATTTTATAATGGCAGGGCTTATGGCAACAAGTAGAGAAATAGGTTTGAGGGTGCAGAAGACACTTACCAGGCAGGGCAACAGTGTGAATTTGCTACCGAGTGTAATCTCTCAACTTCAGGAGTTGAGCCTGCAAGGGGACAGCTTTCATTGTCTTTTACGGAGGCACTTATTCCAGCAAGTTGGTTAAAGGGTATGCAGAGGAGTGGAATCAGGTAGCAGCGGATAATGGTAATAATACATACTAAAAATGAGAACTTACAATTGCAGCATCTTACTAAATGCTTCTCAGAGCAAGACTGCTTCAATTGATGAGAAAACTGAGACTTCAAAAGATTTAATTACTACACACTCATGGTCATATGGTTTATAAGCGACAGAGCCAAGATTCAAATCTGATTTTCTGATGTGAAAGGCCTGAATTATGAAGCTTTCATTGTACTAGGCTATAGGAACAAAAGCTACAATAGTTACAAAAGCAATCACTGTATCAACATTTGTGGTGGGTTTTCTAGAGGTTACAATGGTTGCAACGTTTACTATTTTGCCAATTGTCACTGAATTGTGATACTCTAGGAAGCACCCCATGGAATCAAGAGCTCCAGTTCTTTTGTCATTTCTAAATGGCATCCCCTGCAGTTTTAATTTTTACATATTTAATATTTGCAAAGGGTAGTGGAGCGAGAGGGTAAAGGTTGAGAGTAATGATAGATCAATGTAGACTTTATTTAGCCTAATAATGGTGTGAAGGAGTGTTCTGGAGGTGTTAGGCCTGGACTTTCATACAAAATCCTTGGGTTCTGAGTTAACACAAAACAAAAACGGTGTGATGAGGGAGGCAGCAGTCAGAAACACCCCATCTGTTTCATACATGTTACTGGTTACAGAAAGAATAGATCATGGAAAATCTCCATAAATACTTTGAAAGCCCTATTATCTATAATTTCCAAATTAAAAAATGGTGTATTATCCAAGCACTAGGGAAACGTAAGCTTTTCATAGAAGAGAGTAACCGAGACTTGCTGTATCACACTTCGGTCAGGGAGATAAGCCACATGTCAAAGCCACGTTCGGTGGGACGGAGTGGCCCTGTGAAGAAACAGCATGTGCCAGCGGCCACAGGCACACTTTACTCTGTAGTTGCACCTAGATATCAACTTCCAGGCGTGGCACCCAGTGGTGCCCCTACGACGGACACCTTTGGGGGTGGGGTGGCGAACTCCAAAAGGATTCTCGCGTAAACTGAGGGGGGGGGAGCGGGCGGCTGGTGCGTGCTGGACTTCCTTTGTGGGGAGCCACAAACGCACCATCCACCCAGCGTGCCCTCGGTGCCCAGACGGAACTCGGTTGGGGGAGGGGGCTGGCCTTGCGGCTGCGTCCTGCTCCCCGCCCCTCCCCTCCCCCTCCCCGCCAATGCTGCCGCTAAACCCCGGAGCGCGGAGCGCGCACGTTGAGATTCCGCGGCTGGCCTGGCCGCGGCTGCTGGGCATGCTCAGTGGGCAGCACCCGTTAGAGGGGCGAGGGAGGAAGCGTTGGCTCTACTCCGGCTCTGCTTCCCCCGGTTCAGGCCCCGGCCCTGGGCTTTTGTGCGCGCGCAGCCGCTGCGGCCGCGGCCTCCTCGCGGGGCGGCCAGACCCCCAAATGCCGTCGGGCCTGTCTGGGTTCCGCCGATAACCCCGCCGCCCCGCCGGGAGGAGGAGCGGGCGGGGCGGGGCCACGGGCCCGCGGGCGGGCAGAAGGGCCCAGCCCGGGGTGGGGGTGGGTGCGGGGAGCCCCGTGGGGGTGGGGGGAGGGGCGGGTGCGGAGTCACGGGGGGTGGGGTCACCGGCGGTGGCTCTAGGGCCGCGGACGAGGAGGGGAGGGGGCCGTGGGGGCGGCTGGGCGGAACGGGCCTCGGCGGGGGAGCAGCGGGGGCTCCGGGGGCCGGGGCCAGGGCTTTCCGGGCTTCGCTGAAGCCGCCGCGGGCCCCGTCTTCCGGCGCTCGCCGGAGTTTGTGGTGATTGTTGCCGCCGCCGCCGCCCGGCTGCCATCGCCTCCTCCTCCCGGGCCGCCGCCTCCTCCTCTTCCTCCTCCTCCTGGGCCGGGCCGATCCCCTCCCCGCTGCCGCCTCCTCCTGGGCTGGGCCCGCCGCGTCTCGTCCCCTCACGGAACCCTGCCCGCCGCCGCCGCCTCATTCATCCTCGCGCACCATAGGCGGCACAGGCACCAAGATGTCCAACCGAGTGGTCTGCCGGGAAGCCAGTCACGCCGGGAGCTGGTACACAGCCTCAGGTAGGGCCCCAGGCCGGCCCGCCCGCCGCCGCCTGGCCCCGCGCCCGGCCGGCCGAGGTCGGCGGCCCAGCCCCGCGGCGGCGGCGGCGGCGGCGGCGGGCGGGCCGCGGACCGCGTGGGGAGGGATCGCGCCGGCCGGAGCCCGGGCTCGGCGCCTCCCCCACCCGGGCGGCGTCCCGCGCGGCCGCCCGGGGCCGGCCGCCCTCGCGCGCGCCCGGAGTTGGGCGAGCCGGAGAGTTCCGCCGCCCCGGCCGCCTCCTGCCTCGCGGCACCGGACTCGCCGCGGCGCCGTGCTCGCCGGCCCGAGTGGACTGTTCGCGCGTCCGCGGACGGGGCTCCGGGGAAGCCGGTGGCCGGTCGCCCCCGCCCGCGGGGAAGGACGCTCGGCGACGCTCCGCCGGGCGCCGGAGTCCCGTTTCTCCCACCGCGCGGGAGGGCGACCCTCCGCCCGCGCGCCGGGCGACGGACACGCTCCCTTGGCTCCCCGCCGGCGAAGCTGGAGGCGCCCGGGACCGGAGCGCGTTCTCCGTCTCCAGCGCTCGGCGCGGGAGCCAGCCTTCCCTCCGCGCCCTCTGACAGCTTGCACGGAGAGGCGCGGGTTAGGTGCTCGGGGCCCCGGAAAGTCTCGGGGTGAAAGGCAGCAGTCGTACTCTCTCCCGTTCCCCACGGGGACGTGTCCGCCGCCGGTGAGATCGCTAAGGGGAGGGCCTTCCCCACGGGGTGCAGCTTTGTAGGTGGCGCGGAGGGTGGTAGTCTTGCTCGGAGAGGCCTCGAGTGGCCTCCCAGCTCTTTTGTCACGGTTACATTGTTAGCTGTCATTCACTAATGGGGCAGCCGGAGATGGCATCAGCACTTTTCCAGAGCAGCCTCCCCAGGCTCCAGTCTTTCAGCACCCAGGACCAAGCAGGTGCTGCGACTACCCAAGACCTCAGTCTCACAACTGTCTAAACACACTTTAGAGTTCTGGACTTGAGCATGTGGCGGGGGACGGAACGGGGGTGGGGGGTGGGGGCGGAACGGACGGCTTTCCCTTTAATAAGGCTCTTGTGAGAACAACTTTTCTGGGATTATTTTTTCAGGAGTCATATTTCTGGTATGCTAACAAAGTCCCGGTGTGAGTCCCGAATTCTTCCATCTTTCGGAGTCGGTGTATCACAGCTAGACCCAACTTCTCAGTACCGAATCCGAATCAGTTCTTGTTTCCTCTTGCAAATAATTGGGTTGGTTAGTGACTTGTGACTTGTGAGAAAACGAAGATTTGGAAGAAAATGCATCTCTTTGAGGTTGCTAAACTGGTCTACACTGACTCACTAAATAGAGATTCACTGTATCAAGGAGACATGAAAGGTGTGATGGTTGGATTTACAACCTTTGCAGTTAATTATTAGATGCTTTTTAAATGGATACAGCAGATTCCCTTTATGATCTTTAAAGTACTTCATACATAGTTAATTGACCCTGAGAACCTGAGTTTGTCAGTTAAAAGCTACTCTTGTTAAACATGAGGAAACATGTAGGAGAAGTTAAGTGTTGTGCCCTAGACGAATCTAAGCCAGTGGCAGAAAACAGCAGTTGAGAAATGGGAGTCCTTTGCCTCCTGCGTTTATCCATCAATCACCAGGGCACTAGGGTGTAGTGTCTTAGTAAATTTATCACAGACATAGTTGTTTCTGGGGTGTAAAGAGCAATGTGTTTCTTCTTTGCTTTGTCAAAAGTTATTTTTTACTTTGATGGCCATCTTTATTTCATATTGGTTTCTGTACCTTTCTATAGAAGGTTAAAACTTTTTTTGTTTCAGAGTTTGTCGTAGGCATTGATAAGAGGCATTTGATAGGTTCTTGAACTTCTGGGTGGTAAAATAAGGCATAGATATTATTAGGGGCTTGGAACATCTCCTCTACTATATTTTCCTCAATATAAGATGATCCCTTTCCAGTTAAAAAATTCAATGATAGCCATTTCTATATAGATGGTCAAAATAATGTCCATTTCTTAAATTCCTAATGAAATCAATAATGTCATTTTGGTCACATGAGTTTTCATAGAGGGACCACTACATTTAAAACTATTCAGGCCATGGATGTGTTTTTTAACCTGAGAAATAACCGAGGGCAAATGTAAATATTTATTTGTAAAAGCTTATTTTACATATACATTTAAATCATATAATTGGGAGCTCGTACAACTCTTATCACAAGCCATACATACATGCATTGTGTCAAGTACATTTGTATATTTGTTGCCATCATCATTCTCAAAACATTTTCTTTCTACTTGAGCCCTTGGTATCAGCTCCTTATTTTCCCCTCCCTCCCCATTTCCCCTCCCCTCCCTCAAGAACCCTTGATGATTTGTAAATTGTTATTTTGCCACGTCTTACAGGTCCGACCTTATTTTATACTTTTATAATCAAATGGAGTAAAAGTGTAAGCAACACCTGTATTTAATATTATGTCCTTTACCTACACTAAGGACATTGTTGCAATTATTGTGATATACTGTTGTTTCTCTAGTAAATTTGGCTCCTTTGTTAGGTGTTAGACCCTGTGATAGTAGTATAACCTTTTCCCTATCTTCAAGGAACTGAGTTTATCTAAAGTAAGTAAGAACTCAAGGTTGTGAGAATTCCTTGAAGCTAGGATCTGTTTTATCTTTTGCTTTGCGCTTAGTAGATCCTCAGTAAATATTTGATTAAATATATTTGTTCAAATATATTTCAGGTAAGTTGAGAGTAAAGGCTTTTGTATGAACTCTGCATAGGGAGGAGTCACTTCTATGTAGGATTTGAATTGTGCTTTAGGAACCCTGGTGGCACGGTGGTTACACATTCTCAATCACCCATGGGAGAAGGGTGAGGCCCTCTGCTCCCACAAACTGTGACAGTCTGGGCAGTTCTATACTACCTACAGGATCCCTCTGAGTCAGGATGGACTCAATGGCAGTAAGTTTGGTTGGTTTTTGAAGGAATGGCATTTGGATAATGTGTTGGAGGAAAGATTTTGGGAAAGACCACAAACATGCAGAGGCTGGTAAATGTAAGGCTAGTTAAGAAATAGAGGGTTCACATAGGGGTCTAACCTACAAGTCTGGAGTGGTAGATTGACACGACATTATGAATGCTTGGCTGAGGAATTTGACTTTTTCATTAAGCATTGAGAAGTAATGGAGACATTTCTGGATAGAGGACTAATATGATACAAGTAGCATTTTAGGAAAATCTCTTAAAGTTAGTAACCATTTTATGGGCATACAGAAGGGATCAGCAAACCCAGCTAGGGCGAAATCTGTAGCTTCCTTCCTTTTGTCAGATCCATGAGCTGAAGAGGTTTTTACATTTTTAAAAGCATGTGTTTAAAACAAAACTAAGCAACAGAGATCACATGTGAGGCGCAAAACCTAATTTGACCTTTCCAGAAGAAATTTGTCAGCCCCTAGTGTAGGTCTGTGGTTCTCAAAAGAGTAGAGGAACCAGCAACAAATGTATGTGTGTTCATTCTTTCTAACCCTGTTTTGGCTTTTACTTCTTATCTCTTTAAAAAACAATCATTTTATTAGGAACTCATATGACTCATCACAATCCATACATACATCAATTATGTAAAGCACATTTGTACATTCATTGCCCTCATCATTCTCAAAACATTTGCTCTCCATATTTCTTGTCTCTTAACCATATATGTCATTGAAAGTTACAACTATGTCTGAACTGGCTTTCTTGTTGCTGGTCTTATCACACTTACCATCCATCTGCTCCATTGTTGCCAGAGAATCTGTCTGACCTCACCATTTCTCTGCTGAAAGCCTCACTAACCTGTCATACCTGCTAGATAAGTGCCTTCATGACTTGGCTTCCTCCTGCCTATCTTTTGGGTCACTTTTCTTACCTTATTCCACGTCTTTCCCACCCTGAGGAAACATTGAGCCAGCTGTGCTTGGTTAGTTTAAATGTAAGTACATTAGGTGGTTTTTTGTTTTTTTTTTACCCCTGTGCTTTTTGCTCAAGCTGTTCCTGCTAATGCAGTACATTGCCTGGATGATTACTATAAAAGATCTCATTTAATGACTCAGGTATTACCACCTCAAAAGCCTACCCTAACGTCTTGTCTCCCTAGTAATGTCTTTGATGTTTCTTTGGATCACCATAATTTCCGTACCCAATCATCTATATATGGCCTTTTATAAAATTATGAACTCAAGAAAGTTGCTCTGGTGGTATAGTAATCATGCTTTGAGCTGCTGTGGAGTTAGTTTGAAACCACCAGCCGCTCTACAGGAGAAAGATGTGCTCCTATCAAGAGATACAGCCTCAGAACCCTAAGAAACAGTTCTGCCTTGCCCTGTAAGGTTGCTATGAGTTAGAATTGACTCAGTGGAAGTGAATGAAGTCAAAGACCATGTTTTATTCATATTTTTTGTGCACAGTAGATAACACATTTGAATAAGCATAGCTTATATGTAGTAGGTGACTAACGTGGTAGCTATTGGTAGCATAAGGACAGAGATATTGATGTTTAAATCCTAAAGAGCAGTGGAGGTGATGTACAACTGTTGATAGTTAACTCACTGAGCACGGCTGGGGTAAAATTATTGGTGCTGGGAAAGGATTATTAGAAAACCCTGATCAGTTGGGAACCCTCTTTAAAGTAAGGTAGTCAATGAAGTATGACAGATATGAACCTAGATGAAGCTCCGCTAAATTAGTACATTTCTTGTGGTCAATACGTGGCTCAAAAAAATATAACAGCCAGGATCCGGAGTCCCCTTAAATCTTTGTATTCCAACTATGGGAAAGTTGTGTTTTTTGATTTCACAGACTTGAACCGTATATAAATGTTCTTTGAATATAGCTTCTTTCATTCATCAGTACTTGTGAAATCAATCCATGTTGTGTTTGTTGTATTTTGTTCTTGTCACTGTCTTTTACTGTGAGACTATACCACAATTCATCCAGTCTATTTTTGATGGTCCTAGTGTTTGATTTTGCAGTTTGTTGCTATGGACTTTTTTGGATAGGGTGAACATATGTATGCATTTTTGTTGATGGGTTTCTTACAATAGAATTGTTAGATTATGGCTTGTGCCACAGTCTGAATAGATTCTGCTAATGCTAGATTCCAAACTAATTTTATAAATACTATATATGCAAGTTCTTGTACCACTTCCTTGTCAACACTCGATATTATCAGTCTGTATTTTTTGTTATTTTGGAAAAGTGTGTCATGATATTGCATTGTTTTAATTTGTTTTTCTCTAATAGTTAATCCAAAGGCAGTTATTTTAACAAGACAAGGGAATGCTGCAGGGTTTAAAGTCAGGAAAGGTATGCAACAGGGTTGTATCCTTTTACCATCCTTATCCAATATGTATGCTAAGAGATATTCCGAGAAGCTGGAGTATATGAGGAAGAATGCAGGATCAGAATTGGAGAAAAGCTTATTAGCAACCTGCGGTAGGCAGATGCCAGAACCTTGCTTCTTGAAAGTACAGAGGAATTGAAGACTTACTGATGAAAATCAAGGATTACAACCTTTATGGATTGCAACTCAATGTAAAGAAAACAAAAATCCACACATTGGACTAACAGGTAACATAATAAACAGAAAAGATTGAAAATCAAGGATTTCGCTTTGAGGGCTAGGGCATGCCTGACTCAGCTATGGTATTTGCAATTACCTCTTGAGCATGTGAAAGTTGGGCATTGACTAAGGAAGACCAGGAAAGAATCAAAGCATTTGAATTGTGGTGTTGGTGAGTAATATTGAAAGTATCATGGATTACCAAAAGGACAAACAAATCTATCTGAAAGAAGTACTGCCAGAATGCTCCTTAGATCCGAGAATGATGAGACGTCATCTCAAGAATGTTGGATGTGTTATCAGAAGAGACCAGATCCTGTAAAAAGGCCCATGCTTGGTAAAGTATCGGAGGAGCCAAAAGAGGAAGTCCCTCAGTGAGGTGGACTGATAAAGTGGTTGCAATGGTGAGCTCAAACACAGGAGCCACTGTGAGGAGGGCGTAGGCTTGGGCAACGTTTTCAGAACTGACTTGACAGCACCTAATAACAACTGAGGATCAATGAAATTATGTATCAGCCACTTCATATGTTAGGGAACATATTGGCCTTTTGGGTATGTGAAGTGTCTGTCAGTCTTTTGTCCACTTTCTATTTACTTTTTTTTTTCCATATTGGTTTGAAGGTTTTAATATATCCCTTTTTACATATGTGTTCCAATATATATTTTTTACTGTATGACTAGCTCTTACAGTTCTGTTGGCATCTTGATAAAGTTCTTGAATTTGAAAAAGTCCAGTCTATCAAAAAAAAATTAAAAAAAATTTATTGGGGCTCATACAATTCTTTTCACAGTTCATACATATATACATACATCAATTGTATAAAGCACATCTGTACAGTCTTTGCCCTAATCATTTTTTCTCCTCTTTTCTTTTTTTACATTTTATTAGGGACTCATACAACTCTTATCACAATCCATACATATACATACATCAATTGTATAAAGCACATCCATACATTCCCTGCCCCAATCATTCTCAAAGCATTTGCTCTCCACTTAAGCCCCTTGCATCAGGTCCTCTTTTTTTTTCCCCTCCCTCCCCTTTCCCCCCTCCCTCATGTGCCCTTGGTAATTTATACCTCGTTATTTTGTCATATCTTGCCCTATCCTGAGTCTCCCTTCCCCTCCTTCTCTGCCGTCCCTCTCCCAGGGAAGAGGTCACATGTGGATCCTTGTAATCAGTCCCCCCTTTCCAACCCACTCACCCTCCACTCTCCCAGCATCGTCCCTCACACCCTTGGTCCTGAAGGTATCATCCACCCTGGATTCCCTGTACCTCCAGCCCTCATATGTACCAGTGTACAGCCTCTGCCCTATCCAGCCCTGCAAGGTAGAATTCGGATCATGGTAGTTGGGGGGAGGAAGCATCCAGGATCTGGGGGAAAGCTGTGTTCTTCATCGATACTACCTCACACCCTAATTAACCCATCTCCTCTCCTAAACCCCTCTATGAGGGGATCTCCATTGGCCGACACTTGGGCCTTGGGTCTCTACTCTGCACTTCCCCCTTCATTTAATATGGTATATATATATACATATACACACATATACACATACATACACACACTTATATCTTTTTTTTTCTTTTGCATGATGCCTTATACCTGGTCCCTTGGCACCTCATGATCGCACTGGCCGGTGTGCTTCTTCCATGTGGGCTTTTTTCGCTTCTGAGCTAGATGGCTGCATGTTCACCTTCAAGCCTTTAAGACCCCAGACACTATCCCTTTTGATAGCCGGGCACCATCAGCTTTCTTCACCACATTTGCTTATGCACCCATTTGTCTTCAGCGATCCTATCATGGAGATGTGCAGCCAATGATATGATTTTTTTGTTCTTTGATGCCTGGTAACTGATCCCTTCGGGACCACTCAATCACACAGGCTGATGTGTTCTTCCATGTGGACTTTGTTACTTCTGAGCTAGATGGCCGCTTGTTTATCTTCAAGCCTTTTACACCCCAATCACTATCTCTTTTGATAGCCGGGCACCATCAGCTTTCTTCACATTTACTTGTTCACCCACTTTGGCTCCAGCCATTGTGTCGGGAGAGTGAGCATCATAGCGTTCCAATTTAATAAAAGAAGGTATTCATGCATTGAGGGAGTGTTTGAGTAGAGGCCCAAGGTCCTTCTGCCACCTTAATACTTAACCTATAAATATAGACACATAGATATATTTCCCCATCCTCCTATATATATTTGCATGTATATGTCTTTGTCTAGACCTCCATAAATGCCCTTTGACTCCTAGCTCTTTCCTCCATCTCCCTTGACTTTCCTCCTGCCCTACTACCATGCTTCGTCGCCACCTGGGCTAGAGTATACCTCTTCTCTAAGCAACCTTACCCTTGATCATTTCCCACCAGGCCTGCCACTCCCCCCTTTCTACCATTTGGGGTCCCATGTTTTTCCCTTGTCTCTGTGTTTGTTAACACCACTTCCTTACCCCCCCAACCCCCCACCCCAAGTCCCTCCGGAACTGTCTGTCCCGTTGTTTTTCCTCCAGATAGTTCATCTATCAAAAA
Source organism: Tenrec ecaudatus (assembly GCF_050624435.1). NCBI lineage: Eukaryota > Metazoa > Chordata > Mammalia > Afrosoricida > Tenrecidae > Tenrec > Tenrec ecaudatus. Next base: position 23,459,592 of record NC_134546.1, on the reverse strand, counting down.
ATTTTTAATCGTTTTATTGGGGGCTCATACAACTCTTATGACCATCCATCTATCCATCATTGTGTCAAGCACATTGGTACATTTGTTGCCATCATTTTCAAAACATTTTCTTTCTACTTGAGTCCTTCACATTTTTTTCCTCCCTCCCTCCCTCCCTCCCCCACCCTTCCTCCTTTCCTCTACCATGAACTCTTGATAATTTATAAATTATTATTTTTTTCATATCTTATACCAATTGATGTCTCTCTTCACCCATTTTTCTGTTGTCAAACCCCCTGGGAGGAGGTTAGACAGTCTATCAAATTTTTGTGATGTTAATTTTCATTTGTGTAATTTCTAACACTTAAAGGTTAAGAACACTTTTCAAGGTTATGAAGTTATTCTATTACTTTTGCCTTTCATATGTAAAATCATAAATCATAATTCACTTGATTGATTATTGGGTTTATAGGAAAAGAGAAATTGTTGCTGGCATTAGATGGATGTTTGCTGAAAACAGAGAATACCAGAAAGATGTTTATTTACCAAGAGGCAGCTATTAAAACAGAACAAGGGGCACTGCAAGATTGAAAATCAAGAATGGTGTGTATCAGGGTTTTATTCTTTCACCATACTTAAAGCAATTTGTATACTGAGCAAATAATCTGAGAAGCTAGGCCGCATCAGGATTGGATTTGCAGATGACACAATCTTGCTTGATGAAATCCAGGAGGAGTTGAATCACTTAATTAATGTAAAGACGGCTAAAATCCTCGCGACTGAACTAATACATATCATGAGAGAGAAATGATTGGTGTTTTCAAAGATTTAATCTTACTTGGATTTATAATCCGTGCTTATGGAAGCAGCTATCAAGAAATCAAATGATACATTGCATTAGGCAAAAGCTGTTGTGTCAGATCTTTCTAAAGTGTTAAAGAAGAAGCATGTCACTACGGCGCCCCTGGCCCAAACCGTGGTATTTTCAGTCACCTCATGTGGAGCCCTGGTGGTGTAGAAGTTAGTTGTTGGGCTGCCAGCTGCAAGGTCAGCAGTTCAAAGCCACCAGCCAGCTCCTCCCTGGGAGAAGATGAGGCTCTCTACTCCCATAAAGAGTTACAGTCTTGGGAATTCACAGGGGCAGTTCTACAGAGTCTTAAATGGTCACTGTAAGACGACATCGACTGGATGACAGTAAGGTTTTTTGTGTGTGTGCATGTGGAAATTTGGACAGTGAATAAGGAACAGCAGAGAAGAATTCAATGCCTTTGAGTTAGGGTGTTGGAGAGTACTGAAAGTACCATGGCTGTCAGAAGAACAAACAAGTCTGTCTGGGAAGAACCGCACCAGAATGCTCCTTACAAGGGAGAATGTTGTGACTTTGTCTTAGGTACTTTGGACATTTCATTAAGGAGACAAACTAATAGCATTGAGTTGATTCCAACTTAGAACAGTCCTACAGGACATGGTAGAACTAACTGCCTCTCGGGACCTTGCAGTTAACAATCCAATGCATAACCTACGATCCCACGAAGTTTCCTTAGAGTCAAGACTTTATCTTCTGTACTTGGGACTGGTCAGGAGAGAACAGTCCCTGGAGAAAGACATCAAGTTTGGAAAGTAGAAGGGCAGCAACAAAGAGGAAGGCCCTCAAGGAGCTAGATTGTCACAGTGGCTGCCTCAGTGGGCTTAGGCATAGGAACAATTGTGAGGATGGCACAGGACTGGGCAGTGTTGTGCATAGGATCTGTTATGCATAGGGTCACTAGGGATCAGAGCTAACGCGATGGCATCTAACAACAACAAATCCAAGTGTGAAGCTACTGCTTCTTGATAGAGCATACATCTAGGTATGTACACTTCTGAAGGACAGTCAAAAGGACAGTTTTGGCATTCTCAAGGAACTCAAATTGTGTTTCTTTTCAATAGTCTTTGCATTTGGGGAACAAAAGTTTTTTTTCTTTTTCTTGTAGGCAGAGAAAACTTTATTAAGTATAATTTCAAATGAGCTCTTAAGGTTACTAAATCTGCCTTTTTCTAACTTTATTTGTCTTTGTATCTCAGTTTCTTTTTGGGGAAAAGAAATTTAATAGGCAAACTTTTGAGATCATTGTTTACTACCTGTGGCTTTTTTCGTCTCCCCCCCCCCATACTCAGTATTAAGTCAAAACGAAACTGTATTTCCATGATATATTATCACCTGCTTTTTCTTTTTTTTGCAGGGTGGGGGTAAGCTGTTTCAGAAGTTGATAAAAACCACAAAAAATGGAGATGTCTTTCATTAACTATATTCTGTGGGCACCAGAAACAAAATTTATTGTCATATTGTCGATCCTGCCTCAGTGACACTGTTGGATAGAGTAGATTTTACAGCCTCCTGGACTGTAGAGTAATTGTTTCAGAAGCAGACAGCTTCAGCTTTCTCTTGGACAATGGGTACATAACATCACATTTACCTCTAATTTGTAAAAGGATTCTACAAGGTTGGTATTATTGCATATTTATGGGCTAGGAAACCACTACTCAAAGAGGCCAAGTAACTTGTTTGGGGTGTACAGTAAGTACTCCACAGCCAGTCTGACTGCAAAACCAGTGTTGGGTGCTAGGAGCAGGGAGGTATGGTGACTTGGGTTGACATAAACACGGAACATTTTCTCTTTTGTTTTAGGTTTTTTTTCCCCAAACTACCAGTATATATCTTAAGCTCACAGTGTATCTCATGCATAATTAAAAGGCATTTAAAAGTATATTTTTTATTTTGTAGATAAATTTATGATAGGTGAAGCAGGCAGATCTTTATCATAACCCACCATTTTATGGATGAGATATTAAGTCTTGAAAACAACTAACATATTTGCATCACAAAATTAATAAACGAAGTTAGAATTTGAACTCAGGACTTCTGAGTGAAATATACTATTATATACCATAATAATACCAGAGTAAGTAAAAAGCTGAACAATTTGGAATCAATAAAAAAATATTACTGTAGACACTGAAGATGAATGCTAATCATGTAATGTAACTAATAACAAAAGAGTTAGCATATTTTAATTAAGGCTAATCCCAGAATTTGCATTGGGCTTAACAAAATTTGTTACTTCTGAAAAAGTTTCTGTTTAACATTCAGTGATTCAACATTGAACAAATTGAGTTCTGGGAGGAAGGTATTGCTCTAGGGACCAGTTGTATAGCAAAGGATGAGGCAGACAAAAGTCCTGTTGTAGTTGGAGAAGACAAATTTAAGTCAAAACATAGTGTGTTAGGTATAGGTAAATGCTATAGATAATAATAAAGAAGAGCCACCACATAAGGAAAACTAAAGATTGAAGGGCTTATGTTTGTAGTTTTAAATAGGATGAAAGAGAAGACATTACTGAGATGACAGGAGTAGTCTGGAAGTAGGTGAAAGAACAAATCTTGCATATTAAGTGGTTGCTTGGTAATTATTTCCTGATTATAGCTTGTTCCTTTCTCACTTTCCTCCGGATCCTTTCACAAGATAATTCTTAGGCAGAGGGTATAGCAATTTCAAAGGCCCCGAGACTAGAATAGTCTAGAATATTGGTGGGAGGGGGGGAGGTGCGGGGGTGCAGGAGGTAGGGGGAGACAGAAAACAGGCTATTGTGTGGGGAATGAAGTGAATTTAGAGAGAATAGTGTGGGATACGGTTAAGGGGTAAATGACTGAATCATGCACAAAGGTCTTAAGATATGTCTTGAAGGTTAAGAATTTTGACTTTCACTCCAAGTAAAATAGTCATTAATAGATTTTGAGTAGTCAATGTTGGCTTGTGTTGCGTTTGTCCCAGACTTATGAGAATCCCATATACAACACGTCCAAACCTTTGGGTTTTCAATGCCGATTTTTTTTTTTTTAAGTACATCTCTAGGTTTTTTCTTCCTGACCTGTCTTAGACTGGAAGCTCTGCTGAAACCTTATAGCGACACAAAAGCCTTCACTGAAAGATAATTAGTGACTGCTCTTGAGGTAATTGAATCTCAGTTTCCAATAGGGAAGGTAAAAATTGTGCTACTGAACCACTGACAAGCAGTTGAGATGACATGGTCTCATTTGGTTTAATAGAAGCACCTTGGCTTTCATGTTGAGAGTAAATTAGAGTGGAGAAGTAGTGAGGGGAGTGTCAAGAGCAGAACTGAGGAGACAGAACATAATCCAAGTGAGAGCATATGGTGGCACAGACAGTAACAATGACCGTGGAGATAATGAGAAGTGGTTGGTTTCTGAATATATATATTTGAGGTGAAGATGAGAGAAATGGTAGCAAGTGAAGTAAAATGTGAGTTGAAAAAGGAGTCAAGTCTACCTCTTAAAGGTTTAGCCAAGAGCAGTTGCCGTGGTGAGTTGCTAAGGGAGAAGGTCTGGAGCTCTTACTAACATGGAGCTGTCAGTTACACAGAAAAGTGAACATAAAGAGTCTAGACTGGAAATACAAACTTGGAAATTGTTATCATAGAGATCTGTAAAGCTAAGTGTTTTGATGAAGTCATAGGAGGAGAATAGCTAAGAGAAAGAGGTCAGCCTGAGAATATTTCCAGCATGAACAGGTTGGGGAAATAGAGAGATCCTACAAAGCAGCCCAAGATTAGACATCTCACAGGGACTCAATGTGGACCCAAGTAGGAGTACTACAACTAATGTGTGAGTCTGCGTTATCTAGAGAAACAAACTCATAAACACGCATGTATATAGGTGTTTTATAAAAGAGTAATTGTATATGAAGAAAACATCCCAGCCTAGTCTAGATCAAGTCCATAAGTCTAATATTAGCTCATATGTCTGATACTAGTCCACAAATTCTCCTTTAGACTAGCTCAACACATGCAATGATGCAGAATACAGGAAGATCAGAGACCAGTGGGTGGAAAGTCAGGTGGATCCAGTGGTGATGGAAGCATCTCAGAGCTAGCATGGGTCTCCACGTGGCTCTTCCATCTCTAGGGTTCTGGCTCTATCAGCATTATCTCCATTTGGTTTGTCAACAGGAGTGTCTCGCAGGGAGAGTGTGTATGTCATGCCTCCAGCGAGCTGTTTAGCTCCATAGAGCTGCCAAATGAGGTCATCAAGCTGTGACCTGATTGACAGGCTAAACTCCACCTCTTCATTCTTAATAGGCTCGATTTGACACCAGAGTATGTAACTACCACAATATCTTTGCCTGGGCTTTTTTGTTTGTATATTTGCAGAGTTCTTCTAGTCTTTGTTACTCTGACAAGATTTTTTCCTGATGGGCCTAGGTAAGAGAGGGTGGAGTGATTGTTAAGGTTAATTATTGCCATCCTAGTGGGTATAAAATGAGGCATCTCAGAAGCAGAGGAGCCAGGAGTGGAGCATGTTCTTTCGACCCCAAATTCCTGTGTATTGAACCCCCTTTGATACCAGAGGGGTGGCAACAGCAGAACATGAGAGTTAGAGCATGACAGAGGTGGATATCCTAGCCCACAAAGCAAGTAGATCTGAGTGCCATCAGACAGGAGGCTTGTGGAGTGGGGTACCTCCAGGCACTTACTTGGGGGCACTAGGTTTGTTGACCCCATAGACTCAGAGGTAAGCCTCTTTAAGCTGAGGCTTATGGTAGGGTGGCATGTCATTTGGGAATATATTAGCAGCCCTACAAGCACATGTGGCTTAGGACAAAGAACAGGGAAAGATACACTTGCAGGTTCAGCTGAGAAGGGATTATTCTAAATGAATAACTGCATCATCATTTGTAATCTGTTAACTTCTTAACCCTATAATCATGAGAATTGCCTGTAAATTTTGTGTCACCATTGCCATGAATTATGGAACGTCCTTGAAAAGTAGAGTGCTATGGGAAGGACATTGCTATCTGAATCGGTGGGGTGGTGCATGTACGGGCCTCAGCCTCATAGAGCCATAGGCAATGCTGACGGTAGAGTTTGATGTTCCTTTTCCTTTGCATGAATGCCTAGTGGTGTAGTGGGTTACTGGTTGAGCTACTAATTACAGGGTCAGTAGTTTGTATCCCTGGGACCCTCTTTGGAGAAAGGTGAGATTTACAGCGTCTGTAAAGATAACAGTCTCAGAAATCACAGGAGTCCTGTAGGTTCTCTCTGAGTCAGAAACTATGGCATTGGTTTTTTGTTTTGTTTTGTTTTTGCATAGCTCCAGGAGGTCAAACACCATTGCCTAGTCATTTCTTTTAGACTGCATGTGACAAATGTAAGTCTGGTGTAAGCCATTCTGATGTTGTCATCTTTAGCCCTGCAGCCAGGGCTTTGCAACCAGTTGCCCAGTTTTTATTGTGTTCTCTACACAGCAGTCACAGAGATCATTATATCCTCTTCACACAACACTACTAGGAAATACTATCTAGTAGAAAAAAACTCCAGATTTGGTATTGGGTATGAGATTTTTGTCTCACTTGTACTTCATACTGTACTTGATACTGTGACAGTATAAAATACTAAATTGTTCTTCAAGGAGCCCTGGTGATGCAGTTGGTTAAGTATTAGACTGTTAGCTGTTAGGTTTCTGGAGTGGGTTGTACCTCGGTTCTTTGCACGCTGGAAGAATTCACGCTGAAGTGCCTTTTGTAATCCAAGTGAGTTTTTAGGAAGGAATGGAAAAGTTTCAGGTTTAACAGTCTCAAAAGGATACATGCTATTTCTGGAAAGCGGGCCAAGCCATGCTTAAACTGCACTGGGGTTCACAACTAGGCACAAAAAACAAAACACAAAAAACACGTGGGCAAGAACCCCCACATGTGTGGAACTGGGGGATCCCAAGGACTGAGAGGTCGAGAGAGCAAGTGGGCAAGGGGCAAGAGGGCAAGAGCATGTGGGCCCCGAGTAGACCCCTAGCGGGTCCTTGGGACCCCTCCCTTCAATCTGCCACAAGACTAGAGCAAGAGAGAGCTATTGGCTTTCCCACAGCCAGTTTTTAACACCTCTGGCTTGGGAGGCCTGGTTGAACGTGTTGGTTTACCTTATTGGCTGAGTTAGGCCCACCTGTGTGATGTCATTTGCTGGTACTTAAGTTGGATGTGTCCAAGGTATTGGTTTTACGTGGGCCTAGGGAGCTTTTGTCTGCATGTTCAGTTTGGAGTCTTCCCATAGGTGCCCAATGGGTTGCCTGATTTCTTTCCAACCTCCTCTATTGGGGGCCCTCCAGGCATGGGATGGACCCTCCCCTCCTCCTCATCTCTAAATCTAGCTACCTAACATTAACCTCCAAGTCAATGGTTCAAACCCACCTCTAGGGGAGGAAGGCTACCTGCTTCTGTGAAGATTTACAAACTTGACAATCCTCTGGGGTCTCTCTTTGTGAGCCAGAGTTGGCTTGATGGCAGCATGAAACCCACACAGCAGCACTGTGGGAAAAAAGCCTGGTGATTTGCTTTCATGTGATTACAGCCAAGATTAAATAAACCCTATGGAACAGTTCCACCCTGCAGCACATGGGTTACTGTGAGTCGGAATCTACTTGATGACAGAAGACTTGTTTGTTTTTTAAATTGGTGAACCTCATGATCCCTGGTGGGGTAGTGGATTATGCTGCTAACTGCAAGGCCAGCAGTTTGAACCCATCAGACACCATTGGGAGAAAGATGAAGCTTTCTACTTCCATAAAGATTACAGTTTTTGAAATCCACAGGGACAATTGTAGTCTGTCTTATAGGGTAGCTAAGTGCTGGAACACACTTGATGATAGTGAGGCCTTTTCTGTATATGTGCCACCAAAGCAAGCAAAGAGATTTTTTTTGTACTATTTGGTGTCATTGCTAATAAGCTGCTAGCAGTTTTACTCCCTGTTGCTTTCGATACTTAGGGAAAATACTATTAAAGTAAAATAAGCAAAGAATAAAATGATAATACTGATTTTGGCCTGGTAGATCTGAATGGATTTAATGGATTCCCAGAGGACTGTTGATGTCACTTTGAGAAGCACTAGTCTGTAGAAGTCCTTTCTTCCACAGTCATTTATATGGGGGAAGGAGGTAGCAATCAAGTACTCTCTAGTGAAGTGGTTATCAATCCCAGTTTCTTTCAGTTCCATGTATTTCTACACACATGCACACACATACACACACACCCATTTTGTACACACACGCATTCCCCAGAACAGCCTATTGTGTGGTGCATAGTTAGTTCATTGATTACAGTGTCTCTATGTAGCATGATTCTCAAGAAGAAAATAAAGACATAATTTATAAATCACAGCAGATTAAATGTAATGAAAGGAGATTGGAAATCTATTGAATTAGGATTGCTGATTGGTGGATCCCTGGTTTCTGCATTTTCGACCTTCACTAAAAGTGGTTCTCTTATGCTACACAGATTGAGAAGCACTGCGTGGCCCTGAGGATGAAAACTAGATTACTTAGAGTAGAAGGTGACATCAACCATTATCATCTCTATATTTTCAGCACCCAGAGAAGTGTGTAGCACAGAGCAAGAGCTCACAAAAACTTGAAGATGATTGAATTACCAAGCTGTCTAGATTATTATGTTGTTTGCTACCAATTTTTTCAAATTTTTAATGGCAAGAGTAGATTTAAATTCAGTAGTTAATTACCAAACTGCTATTATAGTAAGTTAAATGTAGTACATTATATTTCTTAGTATTACTCTACCAAATGTATGTTTTAGAACTCATATATTTAAACACATAATTTGCATAATGTGACTTTTCTTAAATTTCAGTGGCTATCTCTTCTATTTAAGCTTCTGAGCACACAACCTACAAGACTTGGTCTGTGCCTGCCTATTCTACCTCATTCTGTCTTGTTCAACATGTTTTAGATTCAAGAAACTTTGGTCTTTTTTATACCTGGTGCCTTTGACGTGCTAATAAGCTCTTCATGTAAAACTCTTGCATTTGTTAATTGTATGTTGTTAGAAAATTTGTCACCCAGCTCTTTTCTTGAGTCTTTTTATCTTTCAGGCCTCAGTTTAGCTGTCTCATGCTTAGGGTCTTCCTTGTCTATCCTGTTTGGAGCAGTCTCTCTTTACACCACATCATGTGGGTATAATCAAGAATTCTGTTGATTTCTTTCAGAGCGCTGTCACAATTAAAACTAGTTTATTACTTAATGCCTGTCTTCCCTCCAGAATAGAGAGAAGACTTGTCTATCTTGATTACTGTTGTATTCTCTTGACATAAAATGGACATTTTATAAACTCTTAAATGTGTAGATGAACAAATGAGTGAAGGAAATATATGGCAGAAAATTATCTTTACTCAGTAAATATTTCTAACACTTAGTGAAGAAAAGTATCAGTTATATATTAAAAAGTAATGGCCTTAATATAGAACGTTGTTATTTGTTAGATTATTAAGTTAAACGTTACATACATTCAGGTTAGAGTGTCTGGTTCTTAAATTTGCCTGTGGGATAATACATTTTTCTATTTATAAATGAAAAGCATGATTATAAATAGTTGTTGAATCCAGAATGAGAGGAACACTAGTTTCTTTTGAAAAATATGTACCGAGAAGAAAAGAGAAAAAAATGATTAGGGCAAAGACTGTACAGATGTGCTTTATACAATTGATGTATGTATATGTATGAACTATGAAAAGAATTGTATGAGCCCCAATAAATTGTTAAAATAAAAAAAAAAGAAAAATATGTACCGTAAGTAAAAATAAGGTAAAACCTTTACTATTTATAACTATTTAAGAAGAAATAATTTTGAATTGCTAAGTATTTTATGCAAATTACCACTTAGAGCATTACAGCTTTTATTTTAGGGATTTGGAAGAACCCTTTACAAATTACATGATATAGTTCCTATTTTTTAAACAGCCAACAGAGACCATGCTTTACTGTGTTGGAAAATAGTAATACCATAAGGGTTTAGTGAACAGTTCCTTGATATGTGAAATTTATCACAAAGTCGCACCAATTACACAGTTTCTGAATATTTCTCACTCAGTTTCCTTGATGTAATCTTACATTACCATGATATGTTTGTCAAAACTAAGAATAGTTAATGGGTGATTGCAAGGTTATAAATTCTACACTTCATTCATATTTCACCAAATTTGCACTAAATATTCCTTTTCTGTTCCAGGATCTAATCTAGGATATCAGATTGCATTTAGTCTGATCTACGACAAATTCTTTCCTTGTTTTTCTTGACCTGACAGCATTGGTTTGCTAACCTCAAGGTTATCGGTTCTAACCCACCAGTTTATGAGGTTATCTCCTCTGCTATCCTTGGAGACGCTAATGAGGGAGCAGTTTTCCTTTGTTCTGTAGGGTTATTATGAGTCAGATGGCAGCTTATTCCCCTGCCCCCCCAAAGATTTTGTAGAGTGTTCCTCAATAGGATTTGTTTGATATTTTTCTCATGATTAGACTGAGATGAGTGAAATTACCTCCTCATATAGCAGTGATTACATTTTCCCCTAGGAATTTTTTGAATGGTGCAGATCTTTAAGTGCTATTAACTAAGGTTGAGTATTAATTAGAATTCACCCAGAGGTGTCTTGGAAGAAAGGTCTGGCGATCTACTTTTCAAAGATCAAACCATTGTAAATCTTACGCAGTTCAACTCTGAAACTCAGTTGTCATGACTTGGAATAAACACAATGGCAGCTGCAATTTAAATTTTAAAGTATTAAAGTGACTTTAACCTTGGTGATACTGATCCTGATCATTTGGTTAAAGTTGTGATTGCCAGATTTCTTTGCTGTAAATGTACTATTTTCTATCACATTGTATTTTTTGGATATGAGTTACTCAAGTTCAGTCTATGGTTAGGGATGGTTGGATCTAAGCTCTAATCTTAGAGGGGGAAGTACTGACTTATGTTTTTTGGAGGCCTTTCCTAAGGAATACTGTCCCCTTCCCCACATATTTATGTTTTCAGTTTTATTGACATGTAATCCACATTATACATTTCAGTCGTTCCATCATGTCAAGAATTGGTCAATTACCACAATTAATTTCAGAACATTTTATTTTTTTACCCCCATGATTAATAATAAATCACCTTTAAAATGAGTTGTGTAATCACATTCGGTTCTAGAGCTCCCTCCCCTTCCTGTCTTAATGGTTTACTCCTGAAATCCCCTCACCCTCCCTTGATAGTTTATAAATTATTATTATATTGTCATGTCCTACATTTTCCGACGTTACCCTTCACCCACCTTTCTGTTGTCCATTCACCAGAAAGGAGGTTATATGTAGATCATTGTAATCGGTTCCCCCTTTCTACCCCACCTTCCCTTCACCCTCCCAGCATCGCCACTCTCAGCACTGATCCTGAAGGGATCATCTGTCCTGGATTCCTTGTGTTTCCAGTTTCTATATGTACCAGTGTATATCCTGTGGTCTAACCAGATTTGTAAGGTACAATTGGGATCATGATATTTGGGGTGGGGGTGGGGTGGGGGGAAGCATTTAGGAACTAGAGGAAAGTTATATGTTTATCATTGCTACACTGAACCCTGACTGACTCAACTCCTCCCCACGATCCTTCTTCTGTAAGGGGATGTCCAGTTGCCTTCAGATGGGTCTTGGGTCCTCAATCTTCACTCCCCCTCATTCACAATGTTTTGCTTTTTTTGTTATTTGATGCCTGATACCTGGTCCCTTCAACACCTTGTGATCACACAAGCTGGTGTTTTTCTTCCATGTGGGCTTTGTTGCTTCTGAGCTAGATGGCCATTTGTTTACCTTACCTTCAAGCCTTTTAAGACCCCAGACACTGTATCTTTTGATAGCTGGGCACCATCAGCTCTCTTCACATTTGCTTATGCACTCGCTTTGTCTTCAGCAATCGTGTGGGGAAGGTGAGCATCATGGAATCCCAATTTAATTGAACAGTGTTCTTAGATTTGAGGGAATACTTGAATGGAGGCCCAATGTCTGTCTGCTACTTTAATATTAAACCTATAAATATATGCACATTTTTTACTGATGAAAAAGAGGATAGAAAACATGTGCAATGTCAATAATTGTTTTTAGTATTTAAAAAATATGTTGTTGAGAATATTTCCTGGAAAACATACAGCGTTTCAACAATTTTTACATTTATCACCTTGATTACATTCTTTAAGTTTTGCAGTTATTTTCACCTCCCTTTCTAAGTTGCTCCTTCAGGAACATAAATTAATTGCTTCTTAAGGTTGTTATCTCATCTTTTGAGTTGCTGTGAGCAATTTGATTCCATAAAAGTTTTAAAAGATAATGCTAAGGCAGACCCTTTTTTACTAGCTGAACAAAATTGTCGCTTGGTTGGAAGTTGATTTCAGGAGGCATTTTTCTTTTTAATATTGAAAGATTATCTCAGGGCAGAAGTTTCAGGGGCCTATCCCAATCTCATGGCTCTGAGAAATCAGGATTCCATAAATATTTAAATGTATGTCCTGTATTTTCACCCTTTGATTAGATTCCTGTAAAGAATCTTAGATCATCATGTTCAGTGATGGTAGCCAGGCACTTTCCAGTTTTGCTGGTTCTTGGAGGCAATTAGCCACATATGCTGTATCTTCCTCCTGTACTCGCCTCTCTTACTTCAGGTAGATAGAGACAGAGACCAATTATTGTGCCTTGGATGTCTGCTCGTAAGCTTTTAAGAGTCCAGGCACTATGCAAATAGCTGGGAGGTAGAAAAGAAGCACTAAACATGTTATTAGGCTAATTACTTGGGATGCCCCATGAAACCATGACCTAAGCCTCTAAACCAAGGCACCAAATCCCAGGAGGGTTTAGTTGTTCATAAGCAGGCTTCACTTGCCCCTCCCCCCAGTGTTGTTGTTTTAACTGTATCTGTTACACAACTTTTGCCAGGTCCATTTTTTTACAGGTGTACAAAGTAAAGTAATATTTTGTTTTTGCAAAGTAACATTTTAAAATATGTCTTTCAGTTTGTTCATCTTATCTCTTAAATTTACATTCCTATTGGAGATTTTGGTGTTTAATTTCATTAGAAAAAAGAAAGGTAGGTGTTCTTAAAAGAAAAACCCAGCTGTGTTTTGTATTGAGCTGCATAAATAAAAATAATTTATTATTGCAGTAATAGTACTATGAAGGTTTAGGAATTAGATATCTCCTTGGCAGGTGACCTTAAAAATGCCTTATAATTAATTATTTGTACTTCAAAGTAGTTTTATTTTAATACCTTATAATAAGTTTGAAAATCTGTCTTTTTATAAGTAGGTCCAGCTTACTTTACTTTATGTTTGAAATGTACATGGGGAAAGCTGTTTAATTTCATCCTGTTAGTGCTATTCATTAGTTATTTTTTGTTTCCAGCTTTATTTAAAATTAAGTTATGTGGCCCCTCCCCCCAGAATAATGTACTTGAGGGGACCACACTGAATTTGCAGCTAGGGGAGGGGGGCATGTCTGATCAGAGCAAACGGGAGAAAAGAAGGGGGAGGAAGAGAGAGTGGAACACATCCTGGCCCATCAGGCCTGGAGGACGATATCCACGCTCTGAACAGCCAATGGACAGAGCTGATCCCACTAGAGACTTACCATACTTTGATGGCCCAGGACCCTAAGGAGGACAACACTGGAGACTCAGGGTCAGGACTGGCCCAGACTGACCCTGTGACACTGAGGCAAACCACTAAAAGTGTGCAACACAGCAACTGTGGGAGCAGAGCAGGGAACCCCCGGGGGAGTACAAAGGACACACTCTGGGGCCAAAGCATGGTTCCCTATTGGACCTGATTGAAGGACATGCCTAGAGATAAAAAATCAGACCTTGATCTATTTACATGGTTTTCTTTCTTTTAAAAATATTTCTCTTTTAATTAATTTATTCTTCTGTGGGTAATTGGTTTCCTTTTCGTTGTCATAGCTGTGTTCTCCCTCGTCACCTTTCTTGCTTGCTTTTGCTTGATTTTTGGTGCATATTATTATCTCTACAGATCTATCCATGTAAGATAGACTGGATGAATAGTCTGGAGGAGAAAACAACGGGACCAATGGTTCAGGGGGGACACGGGAGAGGGTGAGGGGGCAAGGAGGTGGTGCTGACCAGCCCAGGGACAGAGGAGCAATAAGTGATCCAAAATCAGTAGCAAGGAGGGTGTGAGTGGCCTGGTAGGGATTCAGCAAGGACAAGGTAACCAAGAGAAATTACTGAAACCCAAATAAAGGCTGAAGAAACACACCAGCCTGTGTGATCACGAGCTGTCGAAGGCATCAGGTATCAAGCATCAAGGAACAGAAAATCATCATTGAAAATGTGGGTGAGTGCAGAGTGGAGCTCAAGGCCCATTGGTAGCCAGCCAGACACCCCTTACTGAAGAGTTGTGGCAAAGATGAAACATAACTTTCCTCTAGTTCTTAAATGCTTTCTCCGCCCCCCCACGATCAAGATCCCAATTCTACCTTACAAATCTGGCTAGACCAGAGGATGTACATAGGTACAGATAGCAACTGGAAACACAGGGAATCCAGGACAGATGACTCCTTCAGGACCAGTGATGAGAGTGATGATGCCTGGAGGGTGGAGAGAATGTAGGGTAGAAAGGGGGAACTGATTACAAGAATCTATGTATAGCCTCCTCCCTGGGGGATGGACAGCAGAAAAGAAGGCCGAGGGATATGGCGGACAGTGCAACATATGACAAAATAATAATAATTTATGAATGATAAAGGGTTCATGAGGTAGTGGGGAGTAGGGAGGGAGGGGGAAAATGAGCAGCAGATATATATATATTTTTTTCCCCACCTCCCCCCGAGCAGCAGATATTAAGGGCTCAAATAGAAGGCAAATGTTTTGAGAATGATGATGGCAACAAATGCACATATGTTCTTGACACAATGGATGTATGTATGGATTGTGATCGAATTGTACAAGCTCCCAATAAAATGATTAAAAATAATTAACTTGTATGAGAATTTGTCTCCCATCTGCCACTTTGTATTTCTCTCATGTTTAATTGTGGAGTACTAATTTCAGCAGAATTTATGAAAAGTCATTGAAATTTGTTATATTAGTAGTCTGGATGGAACTTAATTACATTCACAATTTATAGACCATTTTACTCCAAAATGATTCATATGTATCAATCCAACTGTACTTTGTGGGCTTTTCTTTTTTATTGTATATATTATAAATGTGAGTTTTTAAATAAATTGTAGGAACTGTGACTGTTGGTGAGCACTAACTAAGGCTAGATCATTATTGTCATACCCTCATAGTGACCCCATCTAGAGTTTACAAGGCTGTATATTTTTTTATGGGAGCAGAGCACCTGGTCTTTCTTCCTCAGAGCAGCTGGTGGATTTGAACTACCAACTTACCAGTTAGTGGATCAGGATCAACCCTTACCTGACAGCACGCTACCAGGGTTCCAGAACATTGTTTTACACACACACACACACACACACACACACACACACACACTGCATTATTTTAAATATTTTTAGTTTTTGCCATGCTTCAGTATGCTTTTTAGTCTCCATTCTCAATTCATCATTGCTAAGGTACTTGCTTTCTTGTATTCTTTCTCTCCAGAGACGGTTTGTTTTTAGACAGACTGCTTACATTTAGTGCTCAGCTGACTTGAAGTGGGAAGAACTACAATTAGGATATCTTACTTTTTTCCAGATACCACTATGAAGATGTGTAGGCTAGTTATCCTTGAAACCTGGGTGGTACCTTTCCCTGTATATTGGACTAGGAGATGGACTTAGAAGTGTAGGCTTTAACTTAATGGAGTCCAGCAAGACCATTTTTGTTTGTACATTCCCTATTGTGACTTCTCTCCTTTCATTTGGTTCTGAAAATGGGACTTTTCCTCAAACTTCACATTTGTATAATTAAAGGAACTTTGTCTCAGGCATGCGTAGTATATTGTTGTTATACTTTCTGAGGAATCCCAGGGTGGTGTAAAAAGTTAACAAGCTTCGCTACTAACCAAAAAGTGGGAGGTTTGAGTCTACCAAGAGATTCCTTAGAAGAAAGACCTGGTGGTGTTCAATTTCTGACAACAAACAGCTTCCTGTGGAGCAGTTAGCCTCTGACATAAGGGATTATTGAGTTGGAATTGACTTGATGGTAACTGATTTGTGGACATTGTTGGCTCAGTGATATGAATTTGTGCCTTTTGTGGTGGAGACTCAGGTTTCAGTCTACAGCTGATGAATAGGATGGCACCAGGTACATGGGGTTACCTTGAGGAGAGGGCCAACTCAAAGGTAGCAATGGCAGCAGGACTTGGGGCACTGCTATGGGCAATATTTAAAAAACACACAATAATCGTTTTAGTATTATTGCTATTTAAAAAACATGTTTTCAATATTTCAATATTAAAGATTATTTAAATAAATAGGAGAAACCTTACTTTTAAAATGATATCCTTCTTAAGAAAAATATAGCATCTCCTGCAACTTTTGTGAATTAGCTGCCCATTTTCATTACTCATCACCACTGTTTTGCTTTTCTATGTGGCATGGAAAGTTGTAAATATTATTCAGTTGCCTTAGTTTTTAGTACTATATATCAGGAGGCATACTTTGTGAGTAGATGCATCCTAAGTTAAATGGTGTGTTGTTGTTAGAGATGTTGGATTTTCAGAGATCTTAAGGCCAGGAGTGCCCACTCCCCAAAGCAATGTCTTCATGGGCATACGTTTTAATGTTTATTTAGATACACTTGTGAGTCTTGGAAAATAATAAAATATCTGAAGTATACATTTTAAAATTACCTTCTTTTATGTATAAACTCACTGTCCTCTATTCGATTCTGACTTATAGCAACTGTATAAGACAGTGAAAATCTGTCCATGTGGGCTTCCAAGGCTTTTAAATCCTTTGGGGGAGCAGAGAAAGACTCCTGTGGAGCAACTGGTGGTTTCGAATTGCTGCCCTTAAGGTAAACAGTGGAGTGTGTAACCTACTATGCCACCAGGGCTCCATGTATTATGTAGTTCAATGTGGCGATATACTTACACATGCATGTACAAGGGCATGCTCTTGTAGCATGAGTTCCTTACCAAAAAATGTGTCTGGAATATAAAAATTAGAGTTAACAGTTTTCCAAACTTGTGTGTTAAATTAATTGAAATGAACTTTTTCTTGTATAAACTTTTGCTGAGCATCTAGTAATACAGTGACCTACCTCCTTTGTTAGGAGTATCAAACAAAAACCTGGAGAATAAATTGTTTTAATAGTAAAAGTTAGTATGCTTTATTAATGTTCATGATAAGACATAGGTACACATTTTAGAGGTAGAGGGAAAACAATGAGCAGTTTCTTTAATGAAATTTCCATTTTTATCATACTTAGAAACTTTCATAAAGAGCCATGGCACAGTGATTGAAGTGCCTGGCTGCTAACCAGAAGACCAGTAGTTGAACCCTACCAGCTGCTCTGAAGGGAAAAGGTGTGACAGTCTGCTTCCATAAAGATTTCTAGTCTGGAAAGTTTCAGGAGACAGTTCTACTCTGCCCTCGGGTTCACTACATCTGAATTGATTTGACAGCAATGGATTAATGGGATGAAGTTCCATAAACTTAGATTTGTTCAACTTTTTTTCCTGTAGCTTCATTTTTACAAATTGAGGTGAAATTTGCATAGTATAGAACATTAGCCATTTGATGGGATTGAATGATTAAAATGTTATGAAACATGACAATAAAACTATTAGAAAAATAAAAGACATTTAAGTACATTTAGTGCATTCATATGTTGTACATCCGCCGTGGGGCTACATCAGGTTATAAAACATTTTCACACCCCAAGAGAAAACCCTTTACTTAGTAAACATCGCTTTCCTTTCCACTCGCCTCCTAGCTGACAAGTACTAAATGGCTTTCTGTTTCTAGGATTTACTTATTCTGGATATATTAATATGTGTGACCTTTTGTCTCGAGGTTCTTTCATTTAGCATAGTTAGCATCATATTCTTGATTCTTCCGAAGTTGCAGTATATATCGCTACTCTTATTTCCTTTTCTGGTTGAATAGTATCCCTTGTATGCTGTAAAATGAGAAAATGAAATTCAGTGTCACTGAGTAGATTCTGATTCATAGCAACACCAAGGACAGGGTAGTGGAAGTGCCCTTTTGGTTTTCTAAGGCTGTAAATCTTTATGGCAGTAGGAAGCCCCAACTTTTGCCCATGGAGCTTCTGATGTAGTTGAACCGCTGACCTTGAGGTTAGATTTTGAATGTATAACCCACTATGCCTCTTGTATGTATATACCACATTTTATTGATCTGTTAATACGCTGGTTGACATTTGTTGTGTGTTTCCATCATTTGACTATTGTGAATAGTACTGCTGTGAACATTCAAGACACGTTTTTGTGAGAGTCCCTGTTTTCAGTTCCCGGAGTGGAATTTTTGGATCATATGGTAATTCTGTGTTTAATTTTCTGATGAATGGCCAAACTGTTTTATATAGCTGTGGCACCATTTTACATTCATAGCAGCAGTACATGAGGTTTCAAATTCCTCTATATTCTGGCCATTAATAGCTATTTTCTTATATCAAATTATTCCAAGCATCTAGTCAGTATCACATTGTAGTGGTTTATTTGCATTTCCTAATGACTAAAGATATTGAGCATTGTTTATTGTTGAGTGTGTGTGTGTGTGTGTGTGTGTGTTAGTGTTAGTTCCTTTGGAGAAACTGTTCCATAGGGTTTTCTTGGCTATCATCTTTATGGAAGCAGACCACCAGTTCTATTTCTTCAGTGGTGCATCTGGTTTGAACCACAAAACATTTTGGTTAGCAGCTGACTACAAAGCATTTATGTCACCTCCCTGATGGGACTGTGGATTAGAGACTAAACTGCTTATCATGATGTGGTGGTTCAAAACCATGAGCCACTTCATGGGAGAAAGTGGCAATCTGTTCCCATAAAGGGTTACAGTCATGGGAACCCTATACAGCAGTGGTTCTCAACCAGTGAGTGGGTCATCTGAGACCATTGGAAAACGCATATTTCTGATGGCCTTAGAAACGAGACACTGCTCCTTTATCTGTCTCCAGGTGGGTCTGCCCACATGCAGATACGCTCACATACGATGATCCAGCGTGAAGACTGTTACCCATGCTATTACCATGCTTCAAGACAAAATTTCATTCATTTATTTGTCATCAGAAATAAATATTTCACAATATATAATTACATATTGTTTTTGTGATTAATCACCATGCTTTAATTATGTTCAATTTGTAACAATGAAAATAGCATCCTGCATATTAGATATTTACATTACAATTCATAATACCAAAATTACAGTTATGAAGTAGCAATGAAAATAATTTCTTGGTTGGGGGTCACCACCACACGAGGAACTCTATTAAAGGGTTGTGAACCTTGCTACATAGGGTCCCATTTGAGTTAGAATAGGATTTAGCTGTGAGGCAGCATTAACTCTCGTGTGTTGTTGGGGAATTTTACAACCGTGTTTAGAAGGACCACTGTTATTAGGATGTCAGTTTGTTGTACTGTGTGTTCCTGTGATGTTGGAAGCTATGCTACTGATACCGTCAATACAGTGGAGCTTTCCGATTAAGAATGGACAGTGACGAAGGGATAAAGGCATAGGTTGTTCACCCGAGGGTTTAACCCCTGCAAACTTGAAGAGCAGTGGGACAACGTTAGGTACAGTGCTGGAGTATGAATTCCTTAGGCTAGAAGGCACTAAAAAAAACAAAAAAACAGGGAAGAGCTCCTGCCTCAAAGTAGAGTTGACATTAATTATGGGGAGGAAATAAAGCTTTGAGACCGTTGCTTGCTGATTGGGCATTACGCAATGAGAATAGCTGCGGACCATTAATAATCAGAACATGGAATGTAGGAAGTATGAACCTAGCAGAATTAGATATCATAACAAATGAAATGGAATACATAAAGATAGATATCCTAGGCATTAGTTAACTGAAATGGGCTGGTATTTGCCATTTTGAGTTGGGCTATCATATGGTTTACTCTCTTGGGAATGACAGATTCAAGAAGAATGGAGCAGACTTCATCTTCAAAAAGAACATCTCAAGATCTGTCTTGAAGTACAGTGCTCTGTGAGAAGATAATACCTGTCCACACACAAGGAATTCCAGTTAATACAAATATTCAAATTTATGCACCAGCCTAAAGCTCTGAAACCAAATTCAACTGCCTTTGAATTAATTCTAACTCATGGTGGCCTTACAAGACAGGGTAGAACTACCGCTGTGGGTTTGTGAAACTTAACTCTTCACAGGAGTAGAAAGCCTCATCCTTCTCCCACAGAGCAACTGGTGATTTCAAACTGCTGCTCTGGTGGTTAGCAGCTCAACACAGAACCATTATGCCACTGGGGGCCCTAACCACTAAAACTAGTGATACAGAAATGGAATTCTACCAATAACTTTAGTCTGAAATTGATCTAATATGCTGTTAGGATGGATTGATAATTAAACTGAAGAACTGTAGGAAACATGCACACCTTGTTTTGTAATAAAGTATTCTATGGGCAAATATTGAATTATTCAGGAAATATCAAAAGAAAAGTACACACAATCACTGTACCAAAAAGAATTGGCTGACACCCAATCACTTCAAGAGAGGTAGCATGTGAGCAGGAGCCAATGGTGCTGAAGGAAGAAGTCCCAGCTGCACTGAAGGCAGTAATCAAAAACAAAAGCAGGCTGATGAAACAGTGGAAAGCACTTACTCACCTATGTCAATAAATTTTCAAGATAACTACCTGGCAAACTGACTGGAAGAGATCCATATTTGCCTATTCTAAAGAAAGGTGACCCAACAATGTACAAATCACAGGACAACAATACTGCTATCATATGCAAATAAACGAGGAAAGAGTGCATTACAGTTGTATAATCTCACCATACTCCAGAAGCTGGAGAAGAGTAGGCATCAGGATTGGGGGAAGGCTTATTAACAGCCTGTGACAAAGCAGATGATACAACTTAGTTTGCTGAAAGTGAGGGGGATTTGAGACATTTGCTAATGAAGATCAAGGATTGCAGGCATCAGTCTGGAATACAACTTAATGTAAAGAAAACAAAAATCCTCACAACCGGACCACTAGGTAGCATCATGATAAACCGAGAAAAGATGGAAGTTGTCAAAGATTTCATTTGCTTTGATTCATTTTCATTGCTCATGGAAGCAATAGTTGAGATCAAACATCAGGACCCATTGCATTGGATAAATATTTAAAGTGTTGAAAAGCAATAATGTTACTTTGATGTCTAAGGTGCACCTGATCCAAGCCTTTGGCATTTTCATTCATTTCATGTCCGTGTGAAAGTGGGACATTGAATAAGGAAAACCAAAGAAGAATCAATGCTTTTAAATTATGGTGCTAGCAAAGAATATTGAAAGTACTGTGGACTGCCAAAAAAGATACAAATGTGTCTTTGAAGAAGTGCAGCCAGAATGCTCTGTAGAGGCAACAATGGTGAGACTTAAGATGTGTTATTAGGGACATCTAGTCACTAGAAAAGTGTATCATGCATGATGTAAAGCAGGGCTGCCAAACTGGCGGCCCTGCGAGGTAATTTTTTTGTGGCCCGTGATGCTCTGAAATAAAAATGAAAATAGAAAAAATTGTTATGAAGAAAATAGTGCTTAGGGGAGTTAGAGGCAATACCGTCTACACACAATTCCTTTTTTTAACCCTTTAACTACTGAAGACGAGTGTACACGTGGCCCGGTGCCTTTCCTGGGGGCTTGTGGACGTGGATGAAATACGCTGACAGTTCTGCTGACGTTTGGAAGCGATTTGTCTGCCATCTCAGTGTCACGTAATGTAAACAGATTCCAGTAGCGAGAAGGTTAAAAAGAGCACTCTGGGTTGGGCTGTTATGAATCCTACCTAGCGGCAGGGCTAGTTAACATTTATAGAGGGAAGTCATTAAGACTGTGCATCGCTTTTGTCAGCTGTCCAACATTTTGTACTTTTTATTAGTTACTTTGTTATAGTTTCCGGTCACAACATAAGAAGTAAGTGAAAACTAGTAGGAGGAAAGCGCTGGCAAGTTTCAGGTAAAAAGAATAACTTTAGTTTTATAAACACCTAAAATAAATGTTTAAATACAAGCAATTATATAGTGTTTTAATTATCCTATCTATATTTCTGAATCCTCACTTCAAATAAAAATTTAACAAAATTTGTAAATGTGATGTGGCCCGTGAGAATCTTGCCTGTTGGACCAAATGGCCCGTGTTTTAATTGAGTTTGACACCCCTGATGTAAAGCAGAGGGGGAGTGAAAAAGAGGTAGCCCTTCACAAGGTGGATTGACCCAGTGACTGCCACATTGGAATTGAACTTAATAACATTGTGAAGATGTTGCAAGGACCAGGCTGTTTCCTTTTGTGCATTGTGGAGTTGACTGGATGGCACTGCTTCTCAAGTGGGTTCATGTAACACTTGTGAGGATGATGCAAGAATGGGCAATGTTTTGTTCTGTTGTTTGTAGGGTTGATGTGAGATGGAATCAATTTGAGCCCGACCTAACAATAGCATGTTTTTAAATAAAGACATCCCCTGTTTTATTGAATTGTGTGCTTCATTGTGCTTTATACAAATAACTGATTTCTCTAAATGAAAACAATTGTGACAACCCCACAAGAAGTCTATTTTGCACCATTTTTCCAACAATATGTGCTCACTTGTGATGTATCACATTTTGGTAATTCTCACAGTATTTTAGACCTTTTTATTCATAGTGCACACTTAATAGGTTACTGTATAATGAAAACCAGAAATTTGGGCAACCAAAAAATTTGTATGACAAAAAAAAATTTGTATGACTCCCCCCTTTATTGTGTTATTTGTTTTATCATGGTGGTCTGGCTCTGAAGACACCTGGTGGCACTGTCGAATAAGCATTAGACTGCTCACCTCGTGGTTGGCAGTTGTTCTAGGGGAATATCGTCATAAGATTATAATAGCGGGATTTCATTCAGCTTATGTGTTAAAAAGAAGAGGTGGGAAACGAACTGACATACCAGCATGGGTAGGTTTGATTGAATCTGAAAAGTCATACAAGATTTATTTCAGAGCTGATAGTTCTTACAACAGAGATAAACAGTAATTTTTGCAAAATGTGACAAATGCTTTATAATGAAAACAGTTGTGAGGGATCTTTTGTTGATCCCTTAGGCCAGAATTGGGGAGGACAAAGGAAGTGGCTTTCCTCTATTTGCATCTCTAGGTCTCCAGGGGAAACTTCCTTCTCTCTGCCCTGATTCTTTAAGGCAGTGATTCTCAACCTTCCCTTTAATACAGTTCCTCACGTTGTGCTGACCCCAACCATAATATTATTTTCGTTGTTACTTCATAACTAATTTTGCTACTGTTACGAATTGTAATGTAAATATCTGATATGCAGGATGTATTTTCATTGTTACAAATTGAACATAATTAAATGTAATTAAAGGATAGTGATTAATCACCAAACAATATGTAATTATATATTGTGAAATATTTATGTGTTTTCCGATAGTCTTAGGCGGACGCCTATGAAAGTGTCTTTCAACCCCCAAGGGGTCGCGACCCACAGTTTAAGAACCGCTGCTTTAAGGGCAGGTACTTTCCTCACCTTTGTCTCTGCTCCTGTCCACTCTGTGTGTGTGCTCCTCTTTCCCCTGCTGTCCTCTGAGTAGCCTGCTCCACCATGCCTTCCAGAATCGCCACCACCAGTAACTCTTTGTGAGAAAGAGTGGTCCCGGGAAGATTTATCGGAACGCTTCGGAACTCTTCATGGCCATTATGAGTTGGAATTGCAGTGGGTTTTTTGGTGGATGCATTCCACTGTACTGATTGTAAATGTGTGGGCAAGCACAGGAACAAAAGAATTACTGTGTGGAGAGAGGGCTGTTTAATGCATTATAAAAGAAAAATGAACTTGTGTTATTCTTATTACAGAAGTAATTCAGGTGCATTGTAAAGCATCTAAAATATTGGTGATAAAGTACAAGTAAATCCTCTGCAATTTTCAAGTTACTTTAATTTTTCTAAGCTTATAATATGAATGTGATCTTTTTTCATGTATAAGCGTACCTTGGAGCTATTGCCTGTTGAGTTCCAGAAAACTGCAGTAAAGCAGACAACACAATAAAATGACTCAGATGATTTTTGTTGTTGTTATAAATGTTATAAATGAAATCAAAACTCTTTCAAGTTTATGAGAAAGAGCTAAAAACTTGCAAATGGTCTGTTTAGAGCAGGGATCCTCAAACCTTTTAAACAGTCACTGTCCCTCAGACCCGTTGGAGGGCTGGACTACAGTTAAAAAAAAACACACTAGGAACACATTCCTATGCACACTGCACATATCTTATTTTAAAGTTAAAAAATACAGGGCAAAAACACCTGGCGGGCTGGATAAGTGTCCTTGGCAGGCTACATGTGGCCCGTGGGTCGTAGTTTGATGACCCCTGGTTTAGAGATTACTTTTACTTACTGATTAAAGTATGGTATATAACAACAGCTGGGGAAACTGAAAAAAACAAAACAAAACCACAAAACAAAACAAAAAACCAAAAAACAAAAGGAGACACTGTTTTATGAATAGGTAGATGGTTTAGTTTATATGTTGGGGATTTTAGGGAATGTGTTTGAAGGTGAGCTCTGGTAGCGTAGTGGTAATGCTGTGGACTGATAACCCACAAGGTCGGTTTAAAGCCCCCTGGTGCTTCAGGAGAAAGAGGAGACTTTCTACTCCTGTTCAGAGTTCAGAGCCTCGGAAATCCACTGGGGCAATTCTACCCTGTTGTATAGGGTTTGCTATGACTCAGAATTGAAATCTCAATGGCTATGAATTTGGTTTGGGTTGGTGGAGTTTATAATCCAACAATATTGAGTGGCAAGTAGTTTTGTAAGTAGGAAGATAACACACGAAGCATAAGGAGGCCTGTGCAATTAATTTGACAAACTTCTTGGAGCACTTACAATATTTTAATTAAAATAATGTGTATTTTATATGGAGTTTACAAGCCACATCACCCCTGTACATTAGTTTGTTATGCACATATGTATATGGGTGTGTGTTACTTGTGTGAACATGTTATATATGGAAAAATATAGTAAGACCTTATGGGCTCAGAAGCCCCGGTGGCAAAGTAGTTACCATACATATTCGTGTATAAGCTGAGTTTTTCAGCACATTAAAAAAAATCATTTTATTGGGGCCTCATACAACTTTTATCACAATCCATCCATCCAGTCAAGTACATTTGTACATTTGTTGTCCTCATCATTCTCAAAGCATTTTCTTTCTACTTTGAGCCCTTGGTATCAGCTCTTCACTTTTCCTCCTCCATGCCTCCTTCCCCACGAACCCTTGATATAATCTATAAATTATTATTTTTTCATGTCTTACACTGTCTAATGTCTCCCTTCACCCACGTTTCTGTTGTGCGTCCCCCAGGGAGGGCGTCATATGTGATCCTTGTGATTGGTTCCTCCTTTCTATCTACCCTTCCCTCCCTACTCCCAGCATTGCTACACTCACCACTGGTCCTGAGGGGTTCCTCTGTTCTGGATTCCCTGTGTTTCCAGTCCCTATCTGTACCAGTATATATCCTTTGGTCTAGCTGGATTTGTAAGGTAGAATTGGGATCATGATAGTGGGGGGAGGAAGCATTAAAGAGCTAGAGGAGAGTTGTATGTTTCATTGTTGCTATACTGCACTTTGACTGGTTTGTTTCCTGCGACCCTTCTATAGGTGGATGTCCAGTTACCTACAGATGGGCTTTGGGTCCCCACACTCTGCAATCCCCCTAATTCACAATGATAAAATTTTTTATTCTTTGATACCTGATTTCTGATCCTTTTGACACCTCATAATCACACAGGCTGGTAAGCTTCTTCCATGTGGGCTTTGTTGCTGCTCAGCTAGATGGCTGCTTGTCTATCATCAAGCCTTCAAGACCCCAGATGCTATATCTTTTGATAGCTGGGCACCATCAGCTTTCTTCACCATATTTCCTTATGCATCGGCTTTGTCTTCAGTGATTGTGTTGGGAGGTGAGCATCATGGAATGTCAGTTTAATGGAACAAAGTGTTCTTGCATTGAGGGAGTACTTGAGTGGAGGCCCAATGTCCATCTACTACCTTAATACTAAACCTATAAATATATGCACATAGATATACTTTCTCATCATCATATAAAATATATTTACATATGTACATGCCTGTATTTAGACTTGTATAAATGCCTTTTGCCTCCTAGTTCTTTCCTCCATCCCCTTTTACTTTCCTCTTGTCCCACTATCATACTCATCCATCTGGGTCTCAGTAATTCCTCTCAGTTACATTGCCCTGATCTAGCCCTACCAGGCCTCTGACACCCACAGATTTTTGATCACTTGTTGTTCCCATGACCCTGGTTTTGTTAACACCCACTTCCTCCCCACCCCCCAACCAATGGTCGGTCCTCTTGTTTTCTCCTCCAGATTGTTTAGTCCATCAATCTTATCTGGATAGACCTCCAGAGATAACAATATGCACAAAAACAAGACAGAGCAAAACAAAGCAACAAAACAACAACAACAACAAAAAAAGAATGCCAAAAAAAAGAGAGAGAGAAGCTTGTAAATAGTTCCAGGTCTGTCTGTTGATCTTCATGTGTGTTTTCCCTGAGTCGAGTCTGATGGGGTGCCAAGCCTTGGCCCCAAAGTCTGTCCTTGGTATTCCCTCGCTACCCCCACTGTTCTGCTGCATGCCCCCAGTGTTTTGTCTTGGTGTGGTGGGGTCAGATCGGACACAGTTCTCACACTGTGTCTCCGCTGTTGTCTTCTGTAGGGCCATGGGTCAATGAGGGATGCCATGTCTTGTGGTGGGGCTGGCCATATGGTCCTATCTGTGCATTGGCTGCTCTGAGCAGGGACATCATCTTTAAGGCCTGGTGCGCCAGGGTATGCTCCACTCTCTCTTCCTCCCCCTTCATTTGCTCCCGTTCAGCACATTTTAAATATAGTTTTGTGGTAAAATTAGGTGACTTGGCTGATATTTGAGTCAGCTTATACTTGAGTATTTACAGTACTTGTTGGGCTTGTAGGTCAGACTTTGAAACCACCATCCACTGCACTCCATGGGAGAAAGACTCTGCTTTCTACTTCTGTAAAGAGTTACCGTGCTGAGAGTGGTGACACCGGGAGGGTGGAGTGGAGTGAAAAAGGGGAACCGATTACAAGGATCTCATATAACCTCCTCCCTAGAGGATGGACAACAGAGTAGTGGGTGAAGGAAGACGTTAGACAGTGTAAGATATGACAAAATAATAATAAATGATAAATTATTAAGGGTTCATGAGGAGAGGGGAAGAAATGAGCTGATACCAAAGGCTCAAGTAGAAAGCAAGTATTTTGAGAATGATGATGGCAACAAATGTGCTTGACATGATGGATGTGTGGATTGTGATGAGTTGTTTGAGCCCCCAATAAAATGATAAAAAAAAAGTTACGGTCTCAGAAACTCCCAGAAGCAGTTCTTCCCTGCTCTATAGGGTTGCTGAGTTGGAATCAACCTGGTTGCAGTGAGTTTGGTTTTAGTTTTTGCTCTTATGGGCTCAAACATGACACCAATTGTGAGGACTGGGCAGTGTTTTGTTTTATTTTACATAGAGACACTGTGAGTTCTGACTGACTTGATGGCACCTAGCAGCAACACATTTGTCTCTAAAAGAAGAGAGACTGTTTGATAACCTGAATACTTCCTACAGGAAATGTCTATAATACTAGAAACCTGCTGCTAATATTGTTTAGGAGTAGCAGGTGGTGCTTTATAGCTAGGTAGGCAAAATTTAGGCTTTCAGGTCACGAGATTGGTTTGAGAGTTCAGGAACATAGTTGGTGATCCCAGGGTAGAAGCTGTTTGCCTTCTTCTCTGTTGGCTGCTAATTGAAGCCAGAAGGAGAAGATGCTGAAGTCTGCAGATGCATCTTCTTGCCAAATGAAGCAGAGTCAGATATTTGGATTACTTCACAAGGTGACATATCTGAAACTGCTAAATTATGTGGGGAGGATAGCTTAATCTTTAAACTATAAACTTTAAACTTGATCCATTAAACTTTAGTGGATCAACTGTGGAGACATTATTTACAAGACCTGTGGACAGAAAATAATACAATCTCTGATGAGGTCCTGCTGTGTGTCTGATCCTTGCTTGATTCTCTTCCTATACGCAGACCATATGTGTGTACTTATATACATTGCAGGGAATGTTGATAACCCTCCACTGCCTCCACTCTTTTTAAATGGATGAAACTGGCTAAGTGATGTTTTTTAGTTCAAGTATTCCCCCACAACTTCTAATTCAGTCTTTATTTTAGGCCTGGGCTTTGGGAGTCTGGAGTTTAGTAAGCATGCCAACTGATTCCTATCCGAATGCTTTTCAGACCACAGATTGTGGAGCACAGGGTCTTTTCGTCTTGGTTGGCAGTTGGGAGTTTGGATTCCTTCTCTGTAACCATGCTGATCAAGCTCTCAATCATCTGAAGCCTCAGATGGCTATCCAAAACAATAAATAACTTGGCAATAGTGGTTAGAACATTAATTTCATAACTACTTTGGTACTTGTTAACTGCTCAAATAACAACCTAGTCCATGTGCTCCATATTTGATAAACTTTTCACAAAGGATTAACACACATTAAGAGAAAAGATTCATGTAGAATTGCTATTGTTCTTCATAACAATGATCACTTCTGATTGTTAATGATTGGGATGTGTTAACATCTTATACACTCCTCGTGGATGTAATGGCAATTCGGAGTGTGTGTGCAGTTCTTGGTTGATCCAGGAGGATGCTGCTTTGACCTTAGGTGGACTAGGAAGGTGCAAAAATGAGGTGAGAGTGGATGTCACTGGCTGCTTGGTGGGAGAAGGATGCTGCCTAGGATTCTGGTCACTAGTAGGATGTAGGGAACCATTGGCAGGCAACAAGATTATTAATCTGTAGTAAATGTTTAATATAAGTGTGTAGGAATATTTTAGAAATGATCTTTCTACCCAGAAATGCACTTTGAGTTTCAGGTTGTTTACTATCTATTTTGGATAAAGCCCCTGAAGCATGTGATTAAGTATCTGAATATTAGATTTTCCAATGACATTAATAAATGGTTCTCTCTGTTATGAGTTATAAAAACATGATTGCTAGTGCCCAAAGTTATATTTCATAAGATGCATTAATTGAGGTGGAGACATTACATAATCTCGAGATGATGCCTTTCGTTTCTTTCTTGGAGAAGTTTTCATCTGCTATTTCCATTTTCTTAAAAATCATACTGCCTGCAACTGCTTATAAACCCAACGTTTACCTTAACCATAGAAACAAATTTCTCTAAAGTTGCTGATTTATTCTAATCACCAAGTCTATTAATTGGCCCTTTCTCCATTCTTATTTTGTTTATTCATTATGGAATATAGAATTTCTTTAAGGATACTCTCTCTTGGCCTTTGTTGTACTCCCATCTTGTTTTCTTTTTCCTCATTGGCTCATTTTCTTCTTTGCCTCCAAGTGTGTATATCATAAAAGTCATATTTTATTTCTCACTTGTGCTGTTATCACTCTACACACTCTGTTGGCTCTTATTGGCTGCTTAATCTGATGACTCCCAAATGGATGCTTCTCTCCTTGACCCTTGTTCCTGAGCTTACGACTCTTAGTCCCTAAGTGCCATCTGAGCTTCTTTACTAGGCAGGTTGCCTCCTTATCTCACAAAAATACCAGCATGTTCAAAATCAGGGTCTTCATCTGAGACCTTCGTGGTCTTCCTTAATTCTGTCACTGGTACTGTCATTCACCTAACCCCCGATTTTGGTCATCGATTCTCTCTCATGCCCTTCTAATCCTTGAGGCAGATGGCTATTCTTTTTTTTAAAAAAATCATTTTATTGGGGGCCCATAAACTCATCATAATCCATACATCCGTCTACTGTGTGAAGCACATTTGTTGCCATCATCATTCTTAAAACATGTTCTTTCTACTTGAGCCCTTGGTATCAGCTCCTCATTTTTCCCCACTCCCTTTCCCTACCCTCCTTCCCTCATGAACCCTTGATAACAAATGCTATTCTAACTTTTGTAAACACAGTTTGGGAGTTACTGCTTATAGACTTAAGGCTGTTTGTTTACTTATCTGTTTTATAAATAGAATTGGCCTAAATGCAGAGGCTTTGGGGCCAAAATTGTTATTTGTTTAATAAAAGTTTTGTGGTGACACTACTAGTTGCTTAATAACTCTCCTGTACGGTCTGCCATAATTTATCTAACCAGTCATCTCCCCGCTTTTAAGTAATATTTATTGTACTTATTGTTCACCAAAAGTACACAGCAAAACTAGGTTCCCCTTTATAATTTTTATACAAACTATTCTGTGCCATGGGATAAAATTTTTACAATTTGTTGGCATTCTGATTACTTACCGTTTATATTCGAGTATAAGTTGAGTTTTTCAGCACATTTTAAATGCAGTTTTTGTGGTAAAATTTGGTGCCTCGGAGGATATTCAGGTCAGCTTATCCTTGAGTGTATGTGGTATGTTGCTGTTTATTGTGTTTCCATTTAGTTTGTCTTTTCCTTACCATCTCATCTTTGCTGTTGGTGTTTAATATAAAGCCAATAGGCACCAACAGGGTAAGAGAACAAGCAATATGATACTGTGCATGTATGATTTTTTCCCTCCCTTTTAATTTACTTTTATGTTAAGGCTTGATTTATATACAAAAGAGGTACATATGTCTTAGAAGAGCACAGGCCAATGAACTTTTCCCCCTTAAGGATTGTAAGTAGTTTAATACAAATCTGAAGGAAGGAATGTTATCAGAGCTTAACTTGTGAACAGGTAGTGTGTAGATGGCTGTGGGTGACAGTAGAAGCCCAAAATCCATCTGCAGGGTCCACACGTGGAATAAGCCTCAGGTGAATCCCCTCTGTTCATGGTTGAGGGATGTGATTAGCTGAGATATGATACAGAGAGCACTGGAAAGTTGATTAAGGAAGACATAACTAAGTAAAAATATAATATCTTATTTGAGCTCCCTTTTGACCAATTTTAAAGCTGTTTCAGTTTTCTGCTTTGTTTTTTACGTGAATGGGGAATACACTGTGGATTAAGCACCAGAGGAATCCCCTCTGCTCAAGGACCAGGGTTGTGAATGGTCTTGCTACCATGCAAAATGCCTTGTAAAGTGGATTGTTGCAGATGCAGTTAGGTTAAAGTTTAACACCCTATCAACTGATCTCCCTTATGATCCACTTAAATGTGTTCTAGTTTTTAATATTTGCTGCTTTTCTTTTTCTTTTTAAAATCATTTTATTGGGGGCTTTTAAAAAAATTTGAGTTTTGTTCCACATTTTTTCTTCCATTCTAACCATCATGTCCGTGGTTAGAATTGTGTTAATAGCTGAACATCATCTAGTTCTTTGGTCCGGTCTTGACTGTGATCTGTGTGGGCTATTAGTCCTGTGGACTAATTTATTTTTTGAGTCATTTGAGTCTTTTTTGAGTCAGTAGCATCATATTCTCTTTAGGAGTAGAGACCAATTGTTGTATATTAAAAGTCCATTCACAAGCTTTTGGGACTCCCTGTACTACTCACTAAACGAAGATGTAAAGCACTCTTATCCTTATGTACTATGTGTTAGCTAAGCTGTCCCCTAAGACCATTGTCCCAAGTCTTTCGACCCAATAAACTAATCCTGAAAATTGTTGGGGTGTGTCTAGAAAGCCTCTCAAACTGTGTATTGTTACATATGTGGATATATTTGCAGTAGACACAAAGGTGTATATATGTATACCTACAGTAATTATATGATATTTCTTCACTGTAAATTGAAACTCCTATGGGTCAGAATCAGTTTGATTGCAGCGGTAGTGATTTTTGTTATTTGTACTTTTGGTTATGTTCAGTAATTGCTTGTTAAAAGTTGTGCTGGACAGCATTGCCCCTTCATTTTCTTCTGATAATTTTATGGTTTTGTTTGCACATTTAGTTCTTTAGTACTTTTTGAATGTGTTGTGTGTGCTGTGAGGCATGGATTCTCTGTCATCTTTTTGCATGTAGCAATTTAATTTTCTGGCAACATTTATTTAAAAAAATCTTTCCCCCACTTTTGAATAGACTGAGTAACCTCGCCAAAAACTAGTTGACTGGCTGTAGATTAGTGAATTTATTCCTGTTCGTTCTGTTCATTGATCTATTTGTCTATTGTTATTCCAGCAACAGACTATTTGGATTCTTGTAGTTGTATCTAAAAGCCTAAACCGTGGGTATCGAGTTGATTTCAACCTTATCTAGGGTTTCTTAGGCTCTTTACAGGAGCAGATAGCTTCTACTTTCTCTCTTTTGGAGCAGCTAGTGAGTTTGAACTTCTGACCGTGGAATTAGCAGTCCAACACTCAGGACTCCTTCATATTTTTAAAAATCTGAACCACGAGCCCTCCTAATTTGTGGTTGCCATTCAGGTTTGCTTTAGCTTCTTGGGGGGTTCTTGTCATTTCCTATAAAATCCAGGATTGGTTTTTCCATTTCTGTAAAGAAGGCTGTTGGAATTTTTGGCATAGAAATTCTTAGCATATGTGTCTAACAGATTTGTAGCATTTTATGTTGGAAAAAACTAAAATGTCTGAGCGGGAGGATTAATACGTAAATGTTGGTATATTCATATAGTACAGTACTATTTAGCTTTAAAAAAGAGTGAATTTGAACTACAGTAAGCTCTAGCAAAGTTTCCAGCTCAAGATAGACAAGAAGAAAAGCCTGGCGATCTACTTCTGAACAATCAGTCAGCCAGGGAAACCCTATGAATCACTGTCGTTCAGTTCAGTTGTTCATGGTGTTGACTTGAGCTCGGAGCCACTCCGATCGTCAGTAAAACAATATATCAACATGAGTGAAGTTTTAAAATAAGCACAGAAGTATTTGTACTCTACGTCACGGGTGTGCAGAACATTACCATATAATATATAATCCCTGTTATTTATGGGTATATGTATAGTAACAGTATGCTGGGTAATCCACACACAAATCTGTAAGTGGTTATCTCTAAGAAAGGAGGTAGTAATTCTCTTTTGAATTTAGGGCGACCAATGCCCAGGTTTACCCAGAACTGAGAGGTTTCCAGGGATGTAAGACTTACAGTGCTAAAAGTTGAAAAGTCCTGCAAACTGGAATGGTTGACCATGCTAATTTTCACTCTTTTTCTTTGGTGAATTAAGAAAACATAGTCACCTGCAAGGAGTTAGAAGAGGATGAGGGACATATTTAAGGTTTAAGGGTAAAGGAAGGGCGGTGTAACTAGGTCTGCTGAAATCTCTTTATAATGTCAAATTGATACCAGTTTGTTTCTCTTTTGTTTTGGTAGAGACATTGACTTAAATATGAAGTGGTTTTAGCTAGTACTTGACTGTGTCAAGGGAAAGAGGAACAGAGAACGAGGCCATGCCGTTGGGAATGATTCTAGTGGATGGATTGTTGAAATCTCA
This sequence comes from Tenrec ecaudatus, assembly GCF_050624435.1. Taxonomy (NCBI): domain Eukaryota; kingdom Metazoa; phylum Chordata; class Mammalia; order Afrosoricida; family Tenrecidae; genus Tenrec; species Tenrec ecaudatus. Next base: position 23,426,198 of record NC_134546.1, on the reverse strand, counting down.
GGTTGAGTAAGAAATGAAAAGGGTGAAGATGAATGACAGTATAGGAAATAATGAGAACTGTTGGATTTAACAAATTTCTGGAATTAAACTGGGAAGATAGGAAGTAAAGAGCATGATATACTTGAAATTGTGATTTTTGAGGTGAAGTAGTTATTGGTAGTTGATCGGATCATGGGAGAAGTAGAGGGTTGAAGTGGTTTGGAAGAAAAGGTCATTGGGTATAAGTTTAATTTCCACATATGTGATTGCGGTGATTAAGTCAGGCAGGCTTGGGGCACTTAAAAACTTCCGCTCAGTTATTTTCCTGGCTTCAAATTTTCCCTTTCTCTTTTTATAGGCCCTCAGCTGAATGCACAGCTAGAAGGTTGGCTTTCACAAGTACAGTCAACAAAAAGACCTGCTAGAGCCATTATTGCACCGTAAGTTTTAGTATCTTTATGCAGAATCTTCCATATGTTTATTGTGAATACAGAACGAACATCTACAAGTTGAACTAAAACGTAAAAGACAAGTGCTATGTTGAGCTGAAAAAAAAAATAGTTGGTAATTTTCTTAATTCCAGTAGTGTTCCCTTTAACTTAGAATTTGGTTACTTTATTTACTTTGATGAAGTAACATTAAAACGTAACTGGGTAATAAAACTGAGTTTCAGAGTATAAGGTTGTTAAGATTGATTATAATTGGTGATTTCAGTGATAATTTGTATAAAATAAGTTCTATTTGAATGATTAAAAAGACCTATTTTAATCTAGACAATTCAAAATTTATAATGGAAAAATGTTTACACATGGCGCAATGTAACATGGAGCAGGATATTAGGGGTAGGGAAGATTCAATTTTTAATGAGAAAAATCTTTGATTATTTTGCCTTTGGGGGTGTTACAGCATTCACTTTTTAGAACTGCAAATTTAAGATATACACAGTTAATGATGTGTGTGTGTGTGTGAACCCAGTTAGTATTTTTGTGTGTGTGTGTGTGTGGGTGAGTGAGAGAGTGAGTGAATTAGTGAGAGTTGAGTGAGTGAATTAATGAGAGAGCGAGTGAATTAGTGAGAGTTGAGTGAGTGAATTAATGAGAGTGAGTGAATTAGTGAGAGTGAGTGAGTGAATTAGTGAGAGAGTGAGTGAGTGAGAGAGTGAGTGAGTGAGACAGTGAGAGAGTAAGTGAGAGAGTGAGTCCCAGTTAGTTTTTATGTGGTTTCTCATGTTACCCTCAAAACACATTACCATGTTAACATTTTTTCTGAGAACAGTAAAGGCTCGAGTTTGTTCCATTTCTCTCATAGTAACCATCTTTCGTTTGATTTTTGAGTTGGTACTCTGTTGATGATAATAATAGTAACCCCTTATTAAATAAATAATTCATGTCAGGAATAGATGAGTAAATACATTTATAGAACTTAGATTAATGTTTGGCACCACTGGGTAAATGGCAGGAAGGCCACATATGACCTCCCCTGGCTCTGCAGGGAGAAGAATCTATTTCCACAGGAGGCCAAGGCCAATTGGTACAAAGCAGATATCAGATATGCTTCTATCTCACATCTCAGTATTAACCTAATTCTAACACCAGCTGTTCCTTTCAAGACACTCTCCTTTTATGCTGGATCTGATGTTTTGTTGCCGTGGCCACAGAGAACTCACAGATCATATGTGCAGTCATGGAGGTTTATTAGGGAAGCTAACAGGCTACCACAAGTCTGGATCAGAAACATTAAGGGTTAAGAAAACATTAAGAATATAGGCATTGGTTCACAGCAACATCTCTGCTTGGTCAGCAGCCAAGTCTCTTTCTCTGGTCCTTAGCCTCTCAGTCATGTGATCCCTTAGCCTCTGCCTCTTTGGATCCGGAATCCTACCTGCCACTCCACCTCAGTGTCTCATGGTCTCCTTGTCTTGGCAACTAGTTTCACCGGGCTTGGCTCCTTCACTTTGTTCCATGATCTCCAGGCTGGTGCCTTTGATTTTGGCTTCCAGGACCGCAGGCAGAAAGGGATCTTGAACATGCTCCATTAGTGGCTCTTCTTCTTTGATGGTTGTGGGGATTCTCTCTGTTCCTACTTCAGAAATGGCTCTTATTATTTTTTAAATCATTTTATTGGGGGCTCACACAACTCTTATCACACAATCCATACATACATCAATTGTGTAAAGCGCATTTGTACATTCACTGCCCTCATTCTCAAAACATTTGCTCTCCACCTAAGCCCCTGGCATCAATTCCTCATTTTTATCCCCTCCCTTCCTGCTTCCCTTTCCCTCATGAACCCTTGATAATTTATAAATTATTATTTTGTCATATCTTACACTGTCCTATGTCTCCACCCACTTTCCTGTTGTCCATCCCCCAGGGAGGAGGTTATATATAGATCTCTGTAATCAGTTCCCCCTTTCTACCCCACCCACTCTCCACCCTCCGGGTATCGCCACTCTCATCACAGGTCCTGAAGTGACCATCCATCCTGGATTCCCCGTGTTTCCAGTTCCTATCTGTACCAGTGTACATCCTCTGGTGTAGCCAGATTTGTAAGGTAAAATGGGATCATGATAGTGGGAGGGCAGACAGGAAGGTTTGAAGAACTAGAGGAAAGTTGTATGTTTCATCGGTGCTATACTGTACCCTGCCTGGCTCCTCTCCTGCCTGCGACCTTTCTTTAAGGGGATGTCCATTTGCCTGCAGATGGACTTTGGAGGAGTTACTATTTTAGCTTCCTGGTTAGACAGGAACCTCAATGATGAACCTCAATGATATGAGAGGGGAATTTATGTAGCTATCTTGGGAAAGAGGGTTTCAGGATAGGAAAAGCCAGTGAAGTGAAGTGATGTGGCTAAGGCAGCAGTTCTCAACCTGTGGGTTGAGACCCCTTTGGGAGTTTTACGATCCTTTCACAGGGGTTGCCCAATTCATAACTTCATAATAAAATTAGTCACGAAGTAGCAACAAAAATAATTTTATGTTTGAGGGGTCACCGCAATATGAGGAACTGGGTTAAAGCGCCTTGGCATTAGGAAGGTTGAGAAGCACTGGTCTAAAAGTGTTAGATGAGATTGGTAGTAAGGGCTAAATCATGGAGAATTCCTGTAGATTATCATAAGGGCTTCAGTTTTTATTCTAAGGTGGCCAGTGAAAAGATATATTTAGCAAAAGAGTGACATGATACATTTTATCATTTAATAGGCTATTCTGATGCTGTGTAGACCTTATGTTGTATGAGAACAAAGAGTCCTACTTAACAATCTTATTAGAATAACATAGAAAAGAGATGACAAAGCAATTTAGACTTGAGGATAGAAATATGCATGGGAAGCATTGTGTTCATGGATACACCATACACAGAACTAACAAGATAAGAGTCAAGCATGGTTCGTGAATTTTGGTGTATTTGGAAGGATGGAATTACCTTTTTACTGATAAAAAATAAATAAATCAAACCCACTGCCATTAAGTTTACTCTGAGCTACCTTATGTAGCAGTGGTTCTCAACCTTCCTAATACCCACAGGTTGAGAACTGCTATATAGGATTGTCAAAGTTGTAAATCTTTATAAAGAAGTAGATAGCCTTAGCTTTCTCCTGTGGAGTAGTCTGTGGGTTTGAACACCCAACCTTGCAGTTAGCCAGTCAATGTTTATCTGATAGTATCACCAACACCCCTTTTAAAAATTAATAACAAGGAGATAAAGGTAGAGGTAGGGAACTAGATTTAGAGGAGTTTATGTAGAATCTAGGTTTTGGTTTTGATTGTGTTATGTTGAGATACTATCAAGTATCCAAGAAGAAAATCCAGATAGTTGGATCTATGAATCTAGAATACAGGAAAGGGCCACACTTGAAGAGAAATGTGGATTTTATTGGTGTATCTAGCACACAGTCTAAACAGGGTGTGGTGCCTCAGGACTAAAAGGATCAGGAAGGAAGGAGGAAAATCAAGAGAGAGTGATGCCTCTGGGAAGTCAAGTATGAAATTATATCAGCGAGGAGAAAACGATCGGCTGCGTCCCATGCTGCCTGTTGGTCAAATAAGACGAGGACTGAGGATTGGGAAGATTAGTAGTTGAATCTGTTGTGGAGATTTTCTGTAGACTGGTAGGGTTAGGCTCACTATTACAGGAATTTACTTTAAACCAGAGAAATAGGGCAGTGGTGTGAAGGGAAGGATATTAATTAAAAATAGAAGACATTAATGTGTTTGTTTATTGATGAAATAATTCAGGAGAGAAAAATTGATATTTGAATAAAAAGGGAATGCAGATTCTTGATAAGGTGAGAGAGTGGATTGATAGTCATCTCCTTACAGTAACTCAAAGTACTGTTATTCTCATTACTTTGCTGGAATTTGATTATTATGTTATGCTGTCTTTCTAGTTAAAATTTTTTCTAAATATGGAAGCCATGCTGATCAACAGATAATGAAGTTGAGATGATTCATGTCAAAGTAGCCTTCTTACAGTGAATTTTAAATTGGAATCATTGACAAGAGACCTGGAAAATGAAATGTTTGCGTCTAGGTTACAAATGATTTCTTAAAAGAGGTTACCAATTAACCTAGGTTTCATGGTGTTGTGCATGTTTTTGTTACATAGTGATTTTGTAGTTATGTTTGTGTATATAGCAATTTCCATTTTTTAACGATAGGAAAGCCTTAATTTTAATAAAGTAAAAATTTATTATCACATGATGTCTAGAAGTATTCTTTCCCAAAGTAGTATTTTTCCTTTCTTTTAAAAAATTTATTATATTTTTTTGTATTTTTCCTTTCTAAAGTTATTTTTTTGGGTGTGTGTGTAGTATGAAAACAAATATTTCTTTGTTATATAGCACACAAAGGTCTTCATAAACACATTCTATGTAGTTTCAATTAGAAAATTTATTTACAGATTCATTTTAAAACATATCTATGAGAAACATACTTTAAACTTATAAATTTTAATTCTCTGGGACAAACCTTTTACTTTATCTTTATAAAGCTGTCTTAATGCTTTAAGACAGGGTAAAATCCAAGACATATTTTTTAACCAAGCAAGCTATATGAGAATAAAAAGAGGGTGAGTGTTGTTACATGTGAAGATTGCAGTCAGTGAGATGAAACACAGTGTGTATGAATTGTTGCCTGGAAAACTGATCTGCTCTGTAAACCAAATCATCATGTGGGAAACAAAAAAGTAGAGACAACATAGAAAACTGTTAAATGTAAAAAAAGAAAGAAAATAAGACATTTGAAAGTCTCTAACAGATTTCTCATTTTAGCCTTGAACCCTGAGGTGGTATAGTGCATGTGTTAGTCTGGGTAGAATAGAGAAACAAAATTCACAGACACTCATATTTTATGAGAGAGTTTTATATAAAGGGTAAGTAAGTGTACATTAAGAAAGTATCCCAACCTAGTGCTGTCCAAGCCTAAGTCCAAGTCCAAGGCTAATGTCCAACATTAGCCCATATGTCTAACACTGCTCTACAAAGTCCTCAATCTCACAAAGCACTGGCAATGATACTAAATGTAGGAGGAAAGCCGAATCAGTGAGCGTGTAAGCATCTCAGCATTGGCAGGGGTCTCCACACGGCTGCTCCAGCACTCAGCGCTGCATCAGGGTAGGTCCATGTGGCTTCTCAGGGATATCTCCCAGGAAGTGAGCCTTGCTAGCTAAGGGAGCCGCACACTGGTCTGGCCATAAGAAAAGAGACAGAAAGGAAAGGCGAGGCTTGCTGAGTTATTTATCTCTCCGCCCTTCGATTAATCCCACATGTGTTCATTGGCCAGGTTGGGAAAATAAACCTTAACTATCACAGTTCATTCATTACCATGGACTTGTGACTGTAGTCAGCCATTCAAAACCACGAGCTCCTTTCTGGGAGAAAGATGAAGCTTTCTATTTCCATAAAGAATTACAATCATGGAAACCCACAGGATAGTTCTACTCTGTCCTATAGGGTCACTGTGAATTGAAAAGAGACTCCGTGGAGGTTAATTTGGTTTGGTTTGTGGTTTTGGCACAGTGGGCTATGCATTGAGTCACTACTAACCTCAAAGTTGGTGATTCGAACCCACCAGTTACCCCGTGGGAGATATATTAAGCTGTCTTTCCCATAAAGATTTTTTTTACATTCAGTAATTCATACACATTTTATTTCATTTCAATTCCCTTAGTATATAACATCACTTCATTCCACTTCCTCCTCCATTTCTTATTTTCATTGCTCTTTTAAAAGTTTTTTTTATTGGGGGCTCAATCAACTCTTATCACAATCCATACATACATCCACTGTATTAAGCACATTTGTACATTTGTTGCAATTATCATTCTCAAAACATTCTCTTTCTATTGGAGTCCTTGGTGTCAGTTCCTCATTCCCCCCCCCTCTCCTACCCTGCCTTTCTCCCTCATTAACCCTTGGTAATTTATAAATTATTATTTTTCCATGTCCTACACTGCCCGATGTCTCCCTTTTACCCACTTTTTGTTGTCCGTCCCCCAAGGAGGGGGTGTATGTATGTAGATCATTGTGATCGGTTCCTCTTTCTCCCCTACCTTCCCCATACTCTTCTGGTATCTCTACTCTAATTATTGGTCCTGAGGGGCTTATCAGTCCTGGATTCCTTGTGTTTCCTGGCTCTGATCTGTACCAGTGTATATCCTCTGGTCTAGCTGGATTTGTAAGGTAGAATTGGGACCATGATAGTTGGGGTGTAGGAAGCATTAAAGAACTAGAGGAAAATAGTGTGTTTTATCGTGGTGCTAATACTGCACTGGCTTGTTTGCTCCCCATGACCCTTCTGTAAAGGGATGTCCAGTTGCCTACAGATGGCCTTTGGGTCTCCCCAAAATCTTGGCTATCTAAAGAGCCAGTTCTACTCTCTTAAAGGGACACTATGACTCGGAAGCAGTTGTTGCAGTGAATTGAGGTAGTATAAATAAATAAAGAGCTGTAAATTAACTGTTGAGAAATCCTAACCTCTATGAGATGTAGACATCGGGTGGAAGAGTACTTTGCTTAAAAAAAAAAAAAGTATCCCATCATTTGTTTTAGAACTATGTTACTTGAGGTTCAGGAAACAGTATATGGCCTATGGATATGAATTAGTGCCATAGTGGGGGACACCCTGAGCCTACTAACCACTTAAGTTCAGGAGTTCAAATCCATCATCCAGTCTGTGGGATAAAGATGAGACTGTTTGGGCCTGTAAAGATTTCAAGTCTTACAAAGTGGCAGTTCTGCTGTATAGTAGATGATTGCTATGAGTTAGACTGACTAAATAGAAGTGAGTCGAGAGGTTATTCATTGTATCTCAAATCTTATATATTGTAGCATTGAAGAAATCTACATATGCAACATTGTGACTAGACTTAAAAAAAATTGGCGAGCTTTAGTAGCTTTTCTTAGCTGACAGTACTTGTTTACTTATTAGTTTTGAGATTCTGTTTTGTAAAAATAAAATATTCTGAAGAACAACTAACCTGGACAATTTATTGGACATATACACCTATCATTAGGTTTTTTCCCCTAATCATTTTATTAGGGGCTTACACAACTCTCTTATCACAATCCATACATACTTCGATTGTGTAAAGCACATTTTTGCACTCATTGCCCTCATCATTCTCAAAGCATTTGCTCTCCACTTGAGCCCCTGGCACCAGCTCCTTATTTTTTTCCCCTCTTTTCCCAATGCCCCCTCTCTCATGAACACGTGATAATTTGTAGATTATTATTTTGTCATATCTTGCACGCTCCAACGTCTCTCGTCACCCACTTTTCTGTTGTCCGTTCCCCAGGGAAGAGGGTATATGTAGATCCTTGTAATCTGTTTCCCCTTTCCACCCCACCCTCCCTCCACCCTCCCAGTATTGCCACTCTCACCACTGACCCTGAAGGGATCATCTGCCCTGCATTCCCTGTGTTTCCAGTTCCTATCTGTACCAGCGTACCTCCACTGGTCTAGCCAGATTTGTAAGGTAGAATTGGGATCATGATAGTGGAGGGGGAGAGGAAGCATTTAGTAACTAGAGGAAAGTTGTATGTTTCATCGTTGCTACATTGCACCCCGACTGGCTCATCTCCTGACTGGCTCTCCTCCTCCCCGAGACCCCTCTGTGAGGGGATGTCCAATTGCCTACAGATGGGCTTTGGGTCTCCACTCCGTACTCCCCCTCATTCACAATGATATGATTTTTTGTTCTTTTGGTGCCTGATACCTGGTCCCTTCGACACCTCCTGATCGCACAGGCTGGTGTGCTTCTTCCATGTGGGCTTTGTTGCTTCCGAGCTAGATGGCTGCTTTTCAAGCCTTTAAGACCCCAGACACTATATCTTTTGATTGCTGGGCACCATCAGCTTTCTTCACCACATTTTCATATGCACCCGCTTTGCATTAGTTTTTCTTGAAGTAGAGATTGTGAGCGTCACCGAGGGATGCCCATGACAGAAAAGATTAAAAATACAGCATAATGAAGTTGAGAGGGGCAGTGTGGAGGCTGCTGCTCTGCACACTATTTAGGTTCAGTTGCCATTTAAGTTTGTCTTAAGTTCACAAATGTTTTATAACTCACCTTTTAGATCTTTGCTCAAGCAAATTGTGATTTATAGACTTTTTATTTGAATTACAGACTTCTCGCTGAAATAGATCTTCTCATTTCATCTGGTCCCATATTCCATATAGTTTAATCATTTAGTTTTGCATTTTTACTATTACTGTATAGTCAGCCCATTCAAACCTGATTTTGTCAATATCTATCTAAGTGTTCTTTGATTATTCCCTATATTCTCTTTGAAGAAAAGCCTTACTTAGAATGTGTGGTTGGCTTTTGGATTTAACGTTTACCATATATACTTGAGTAATAAGCCAACTAAAATATCAGCCAAGACACCTAATTTTACCACAAAAACTGCATAAAAATGTGCTGAAAAGCTCAGTTTATACATGAGTATATACGGTGTACTATGCACGTGTGACTTTGATGGTCTCACAGTGAATAAGGGAAAGCCGGTGCCATCACAACACAAAGTTGTGGTGTGAGAAGCCATCACTTAACTAGTGAAGGATCATTGGCTGCACCCTTGCATCATTATTTTTCCCAGCCCTGTGGGAAAGCCCTTCTAAAGAGTCAGGACCCGGGCCTGCTGCTGTTAAGTGGTCTGCTGTGTGAAAGCAGAAGTATTCCTGGTTAAAAGAACGATCAGATTTTAGAGGCATGAGTTTAGCCTAATGACAGAAATGACAGTTGTTAGTGTATAATTTTTTATTTGTCTTCACTAGGTAAATCAGAATGACTTGGACAAGCTTGCAGGCAGGATTTTTTTTTTTCAATTAAGGATTTTAAAACCTTGTGAGAGGTTTTAGTGGGATCCACTTTATAGTGCATATTTGAACACTGTAGAGCTTAGATTTCCATTGCTTTTCTGGCTGATATGCACCATAGGAGCAGTTTTGGTGCCTTTAGTGAAGTTTTTTTTATTACCAGTGAACCTCTGATAGCTGATTTAGTATCTACTTGGTGAAACTTTGTTTCCACATACAAGTAGAACCATAGATTATATTTGCAAGAGAAAATATAGATGGCCAGTGGCAAGATGTGATGATTATTGCTATGATTTCTCCATTGTCATGTAGGTGGACTAGGAAGAAGAGTGTCAGGAAGGTTTGAGACAAACCAGTGGATAGACTAGGTGGATTTAAAGATCTGTTTGGATAGGAACAATACTACACTTCTGAATTGACAAACCCAACCCAAATTTACTTCCATTGAGTTGATTCTTATTCATAGGGACCCTATGGAGGCAGTAGGTCTTTATCGGAGCAGATAGTAGCGTTTATCCTTTGGGTGGTGACAGTACAGTGGAATAATTCATTTGCTTTTTCTGTGGGTATCAAAAGAATAAGTTTCAGTCCAGTTCCTCCTCAGTAACCTTTCCTGTTCTGGTTTAAAATGACCAACTATTTGTTTCAATTTTAAATGCTAAACAAATTGCTGTAACATTTTATAAAAATGTTACTACTTCTTAGCCCACTCTTAAATTATTTTACTGTAAATCTATTTAATTCTTTTTACTTAAGTAATTCCAGTAAAAGTTACCTAAATCTAACTTTCAGAAGAAAATAATAAAGGCAAGTTAATTTACCATAAAGTGACCAAAACCCCAAAGCTGGACCACAAAAGCAAGTGAAAGGCAAGAGACTCTAGCAGGCCACAAGGTTTCAGCAGGGTCTTGCAAATTGATCGTCATGCTGGCCCACTAGTCCATTTAACTCATTGTTTCCATGTTTCGTTGATTTTCATCACTTTACTTTTCTCTGGGCAAGGATAGACCAGTACTTGTATTTTAAATGGCCACTCCTGAGTGTTTAAGCCCTTAGTTGCCGCTCATTGTCTTTGTGGATTATGTTATGCCAGTTGAGCATGGTGGCCCTATAGACTATGTTCCCGAACCCTCAGGCCCGGGGACTCATTCTCTCGAGGTGTTTGATTTGTCAAAAAAATACAAAAAGTATTCTCCCCTTTGTGCTCCAAACATGTTCATGGATATGTTTGCAGCACAGGTCTCCAAATGCCTTCTGTCATACCTATCTTTATTTTTAATTTAAATAAAAAATACTTTTATTGGGGGCTCGTACAACTTGTCTTTATTTATGTATGGGTTTCCACTTACTTTTGTCCCACAGCTGTGCATCTTGTGTGTTGTTCATGCTTCTCATAGATCACCAATAGTGCAGGATTGTATATAAATCAATATTTACCTTGAATATCTTTAGCCCTTGCACCCCTCTCAGCATCTTTCCCTAAGCAGTTTTTCTTTCTTTATTTTTTTGCACTTTTTCTTTATGCGCGGGCTTGCCACCACAATTTGTGTTTCAATGAAGTATCTGTTCGCTCTTTTTTTCTTCACGTCTTGTGTTTATTTTTAAAATAATGTTTTTTATTGAAATGTGAGAGTTCTTTATATTTTTATATGTAATTTTTTATCAAATAATATGTTTTAGAATATTTTTTCCTGGTCTGTTTTTTCTTTTTGATTTATAGTACATCTCTTCCCAATTCTGCATTTAGTACTGTCTCAGTTTAGTTTGAAATTGGCCACCGTGGGAATGGTGTACTCCACCAAAAACTAAACCAAGCTCACAGCCAATGAGTCAATTTTCACTCAGTGACCCTATAGGACAAGGTCAAACTTTGTCCCCATCTAACTCTTTATGGGACTAAAAGCTTCATCTTTCTCCCACAGAGCGATGGGTGGATTTGAATTGCTGACCTTGTAGATAGCAATCCAAATGTAACCACCACACCACCAGACTGAAATCAGCAAATACCATAATCAGAGCTAGATTCATTGTCTGTTGATATTGTATAATTAAAGTAATGGAGAGATTGTTAATATGAGTTCAGTTTAAGTTGAATTAACTACATAGCCTTTATATTATGAATAACAGATATAAACATATACACAAAAGGGGAGGAAATACTTCTAGTATTCAAAAATTACTATCCTGTTAATCAGAAAAGCCATTTTAGTTGTTGGTAAATGAGCAAAGCTCAGAAAGATATTTTCGAAAGAACACTTGTTTTATTTGTTTTTAGTGCATCTGTAGATGTACTATAGTTAAACAAATTCAGTAAAAATGTGTGAAAGCACGGAAAAAAAATGAGGAGCTGATACCCAGGGCTCAAGTAGAAAGCAAATGTTTTGAGTATCATGGCAATAAATGTACAAATGTGCTTGCCACAGTGGATTATGTATGGGTTGTGATAAGAGTTATATGAGCCCCAGTAAAATGATTAAAAAAAAGAAACCAAGAGAAATAAACAAAAAAATATTTGTGAATGCATTCTGTGATAATTGGTTATTTGAAATTTGTAATACAGTATTATATTTCATCATTTGTAAGTTATGTTCGTTCTACATCGTCTTTTTGTCTCTTTGAAATTGCTAATAAGTCATGTACCTATGTATAGCCATACCCCCCCCAAAAGCCACCTGTTAAACATTTACTAGTGCACCATGAAATTAAAGTAAGTCAAGAAAGAAATAGGAAACTTGTTGTAGGTTAAGTACTAAGAGAACCAACCAAATGTTGAGACCTGACAATGAGAGGAAAGAATAGTACAGAGAGAAAATGAAATAATATGACATACAAGTCCAGTCAGTTTCCATACTACCAAAGGCCTTGAAGGAAACGAGTTGTTACTGTAAAGGTACCTAATTTGGTTTGGTGAGATTTGACTACTGGACAGTTACATTGATCAGCCAATACTATTAAGGAAGAATACAAATAACTCACATTCTTTTATATATTAATGTTAATAATTAGTCAATAATTTTATAACATTTAAATGTTCTTCAGATAATAAATTTTTAAAACTTAGAGTATAAAATAAGAACACAGTATAAGATGGTATGTATTTTTTATTATTATTTTTATATTGAAAAAGTTTATTTAGCATTAGCCTGCTGGGCTCCGTTTAGATGATTCCAATTTTGCTGGCAACATCTAAAGGGTCATAGTCAGGAGCTAGTCGAACACACGCCTTCTTCCCGTCAGGCCTGATCAAGGTGTTGACCTTGGCTACGTCAGTGTCTTAGAGCTTCTTCACAGCCTGTTTGAGCTGGTGTTTGTTGGCCTTGACATCTATAATGAGCACAAGTGTGTTGTTATCTTTGATCTACTTCGTGGCAGACTCTGTGGTCAAGGGGAAGTGGATGTGGCATAATGGTCCAGCTTACTTCTCCGGGAGGCGCTCTTCCGAGGGTATTTGGGCTGCCCTCGTCCCTGGGTCTTGGGCCACCAGAAGGTGGGTGACGTACGGATCTTTGTTTTTTCTTTGTGACTGTGGACACCTTTCAGCACGGCCTTGCTGGCTTATAAAGCCTTTGCTTTGACTTCAGTTTTGGAAGGGCCTTCGCCTTCGACAAAGGGTCTTTTGAGTCCGTTCCCACGGGCTTATAGAACCAAGTCTCACGGAAAACTTGCGAGGCTTTATCCTTAAAGCGGATTGGGTAATTTATAGCATGGCATCCGCTGGTAGTGGTAGTTAGGTTTCATATTTTTTTAGAAGTTACATAATTACCTTTCTTTCCTTTTAATTATGTGTACATTAAATTGTTACATTTACATTGCTGTTATATTTCCCTCAAAAGAATATTTTAGAATATTTTTATCCTGAATCTGATGATTATGTTTTTTAAATGATGTATATCTTTTTTTTCAGCCATGCAGGATATACGTACTGTGGATCTTGTGCTGCCCATGCTTACAAACAAGTGGATCCATCTATTACGTAAGTAATATAGTTAGATGTAGGGTTTTTTTTTTGGGGGGGGGCGTAGTTTTTTATTTAATGGAAGAAGTTTGGAGAATATATATGATAACTCAAAATGTGGGCAAATTGTATTAAAAAATGGAATTTCAGAGCTGGAGGCACAGGGAATCCAAGGCGGATGATACCTTCGGGACCAGGGGTGTGAGTGGCAATACTTGGAGGGTAGAGGGAGAAGGGGTTAGAAAGAGGGAACCGATTACAAGGATCTACATGTGACCTCCTCCCTGGGGGACGGACAACAGAAAAGGGGTGAAGGGAGATGTCAGATAGGGCAAGATATGACAAAATAATAATTTATAAATTATCAAGGGCTCATGAGGGAGGGGGGAGTGGGGAGGGAGGAGGGAAAAAGAGGACCTGATTCAGGGGCCTTAAGTGGAGAGCAAATGCTTTGAGAATGATGAGGACAAGAATGTACAGATGTGCTTTACACATTGGTGTATGTGTCGATTGTGATGAGAGTTGTATGAGCCTCTAATAAAATGTTTAAAAAAGAGGAATTTCCCCCCGACTTTATGAAACTCCTTTTACAAGAGTAAGTAAACACTTATTACTATAATATCTAAAATCTTAGGAAGATTAAATAATAATACCAAAATGTGAAGTTACTATTTCTTAATAGAGCCTTCACCCTACTCCACACACTTCTGAAGCAATATCTCCACCTATCTCTTTAATCCTTCCTTGAAGAATTCTGTACTCTTCAGTTTACACCTCATCAAAATGGCAGTTTTGGCATCCTCCAGGAATGCAGATTATTTTCCTTTTAAAGAGTCTTTTAGTTTAGGGAATAAAATAGAAGTCTTAAGGGGCAAGACCAGGGTTTTAGGGTGAATGAGGTAAGACGTACAACCAAATTTCCATAGGACAGCCCTTGCTTCCCTCGAAGCAAAACATTACCTTGACAAACAACCTTCTTGGCCTTTTCTCTTACCATGCATTTTTCCAGTTGTTGAAAAATTCTTCCCAATAAGACCTTGTGATCAAGCCTGTGTCCCTTGAATTTGAGAGAAATCTATCAAGATTACTCTTTTGGAATTTCCCCCCAAAGTCACTAGTCTTCTGAGGTGACCTCTCTTCCTTCAGTTGAACTGGCCCAGCAGATCCCCTTGGAAGCCATTGTTCTCTTTGGATCTTGTCTTTGAAGGCAGCCTTATGACACTAAGACAACTGTATTTCCTAGAGAACTGGTCTGCAGCTGCTCACGTACCGCAGAGATATAAAACACGTTTTGTTTGTATTTTAAATGTAGATGCATGAATTGGAATTCTAGTAATATTTTTTTACTTACCCTTGTGTTTTTGCTTTCTAGTCTTTTCTTTGCTATTTTGAATTTGATTTTAGAAATGTTAGGAAGATTAAATATTTCAGTTTTTAATTTTTCTTTGGAAAGGGTTGAGCGAATTAAAGAAAAGCTTCAAAAAGTTTCGATTCAATCATTTTGAATTGTAAATTTATATATCATATGTGTGAAGTTACGGTTAGTAAATGAAGAATAACTTCATTGAGAGAATGAGGTACCTGAAATATTTTAGAATTGAATATGGAATTTAATAATGGTTTTTGAAATATATTCACTATTATAATTTCACGACAGCTTAGACATTCACTTAAAAAAGTCTTGGCAAGTTGAAGGCAATTAAGTAGTATTCTATTATACATTGAGAAATTGTCAACTATTGAAAACATAATTATTACTTAGTTTGCTGACTAGTATTTAAAATTTACATAGTGAGTTTACTATTTATGAGCCATTTTCAGATTCTAGTGTGAATTGTCATATGTAATGCATTGTCTGAGTATATATAAAATATTCTTAATTCTAGCAGATAATGATTGTTAGGTAAGCTTCTAGTAGTGGTGGTTAAGTATAGTTAATGAAAAGAACATCCAACTCTTTTGCCTGTGAGCTATTTTGTTCATATTTTCAAGCTCTCCTTTTTAGTTTTCTGTAGTCTTCTCTGCCACTGTACCATAATTTGATCAAAATGATATGTAGTCTATTTTAAATTAAAGAATAAGATCATAATGACACATTTTTGAGGCTTTAGTGCAGCTTTCTGCCTTGTGAATAATGTTGAGCAGGGTCCAATAAATTTTTTTGGGTATATAGAAAATAAATAGTTTTAATAATTTATTTTATGAATAAGAGAAAATCAAAATTAGATTTTAAGAATTTCAGAAGCTGCCTTCATTTGAGTCTGAACCAATAAGCTACTTAAAATTAAAGGTTAGTTTTTAGAATAACTTCTTAAAAGCCTTTCTTTATTTGGCAGAATTTTTACTAAGACTATGTTCTAAAGGGGTTCTTCAGAATTTGATTTAGTCTAGGAATGTGTAGAGAAGATTATAGTATCTATATTGTTAGGAAGTTGGGGAACAAACTCAAAACTAAACCAACTGCTATCGAATTGATTCTGACTCAGTGACCCTATAGGACATGGTAGACCTGCCCTGTAGGTTTTGAGACAGTAACTTTCTGGGAGTAGAAAGACTCATTTCTCCCGAGGAGCAGCAGCTGGTGGTTCCGAATTGCTGATTTTGCATTTAGCAACCCAACTTGCAACCTACTACTCATCAGAGCTCCTCAGAATTAGAAAAGCCTGTTGTTAAAAAAAGTTATGGAAAAAAAAAAGTTGATGGAGAGAATGGAAGGAAAGGAAAGGAGGCGGGAAACGGAAGAGAGTAAATACAGGAGCAGTTTAGAGGAAGAGATAAGAAAACTAGTGGAAAGAGGGCAAATAATGAGCGAGGATCTCACTTTATTTTTGTAATTAATCATTATCCACTCCTATCTCATCTGACATTTCTCATTTATGACATCTTTGAAAAGATTATTCTCAGATGGCACCACTGGTAGTGTGGGCTCCAATTGGGGCCATGACCAGCCCTGGGGTGTCCACTGTGCACCACCCAGAATAATATACTGGAGTCCCTGGTGATGAGCAGACTGAGAGGGATGCTAGCTAACCACCTGGGGGAACACTTCCCTTTCATTCACAATGTCTCAGTCTGGTCACAAAGGCAAGAAGCCACAGTGGGATGATGTGATACCACAGATGAGCACCTGGAGGTTAGTGGGGGTAGGAAGGAAGGGTGCGATATAGGAAAAAGGATCGTTCAAAGGTATGGGGACTGCTTGAGGTGGGGGGTGTTCTAGCGCCAGGGCAGATGGAAGTTGCTTGGAGAGTCAGGAACACCCCTTATCCCAATCCTTGTGGATTTAACAGTAATAGTGAAGGTTGTTGTGGGGAGCAAGACCCACCATGTCATATGTATTCTGAGATGTGCTGACCAAAATCTTTTCCAGTGAGCAAATCCAGGAGCCACTGGCACATAAGAAGGACTTGGCCCCCTAACTCTTACATAATACTGATTTCACATAATAACTTGGTCTTTATTTATGTGAGGTGGTTTAATGGAAAAGACATGTTCTAATATCTGCTTTCAATCTGTTGTGATAAATTGTTTTGATCGAAAACATCTAGCCTCCCACAAATGTATAAAAGGGGGCTTCAAAGAGTTCCTGGGAAAATGGAATTAAAAGCTAATGGAATGTTTTCAGGAATTTTCTTAAGCTCCCTGGTATGTAATTGGAGAAAAGGAAGAGGAGTATTGTTATAATCCCCCTACCTCACCAGATTTTGTGAATATTTTAATTTAATATTTAAATATTACATCCCAACACATTTTATTTTCTTTAAGGTTTGTTTTGATGTGAAATATGACAGCATGTCAGTGAATCTTCTGTATGCAGTTAAAACTTTTATTGTCTGTCCTGGCTCTTTTACTAATACATGATTTTGTAACATGCAGGGAATGTTTGGGAAATATCGGCATATCCTAGGTTATATAGGTCTTTCAAATGTTGACATTTTATCTTGCAATGTAAAAAATTACATTGGTTAATATTACTATAATTTCTTAAGAAAAACCATCTTTCATTATTGGAAAGCTGCCAAGCTCAAGAGTCAAGATTTTTCCCCTCAACAAGTAAATTTTACTTGAAAGTTTGGATGGTATTATTGGTCACAAATAAATCAATTGCTTTCTTGAAGTGGCATGCTCGTTATGTTCCTTTCTGCCCCCTCCTTGAGGCACTTTTTTGGTATATAATACATCCCTAGAAAAAATCATCCCAATATTACCCCTCCTGTGTCCTTTCATCTTGCTTCCTATGGTCTGTGCCAGCTGAGGTTGTCAGTACAATTACACCAAACGGACAGGACAGGAACAGATTATTCTGTCACTTTTCTGGGTCTTTTGAGCTGCACATCAAATCTAGGGCTGACCACTGCACACTTGTTTAACCTGTCTGTCTGTGATGGTCACAGCAATTTGCTCAGCTCTGTGATCATTACTGATTTCAGTTTTGCCAATACATCATTGTCACTGTTAGAAACTGGATAGTGACTTTAGAGCTTGTCTCTCATTGACCTTATTGATCCTCTTAGGACATTGGGCAAGAAAGGTCCACATGGAAAGATAGCAGAACGAATGGCTTGGTTCATTTTTGAGAAAATTTCTTCAAAGTATTGAAATGGAAATAACCAAAGTTACTTCATTCTTTGAAGTAAAGAGTGTGTTCTGGGAAAGAATGGTTACTTCAGCTCACCACTTACAGATGCACTAGTTCTTCCCTCCTGCCAAGCTGTATAGCAGAAGTGCTTTATGCTTGCTTGTCATGGCAGTTCTTCTTACGGACTTTTAAGAAAACTTGTAGTCCAGGTTCAAGCTTTAATCAAATTAAGTGAAACAGTTCTTTACCTACTACCCCCATGATTATTGAATTGATGATAGATGCTATAATAAGAAATTTATTGGTGTTAATCACATATTGGTATGGAAAACTCAACTTATTGTCAAAGATTTGACTCATTGGGTGTACCCCGATAGACAGGGTGGAAATTCCTCCTTTAGTTTCTGAGACCTAACTGCCTTGTGGTTAGGAGCCTGACTGGGACCTCCCCAAACCTCCAAGGGCCCTTTGCCGGGGTTGAAGTTGAGCATTTGCTGTGGGACCTCTTAACGTGACTTGGAACTGTAAAATTGAGAAACAAATGTTTTTTATCCATTCATTTTCTACCTACCCATCCCTGATCCCTGCTGAGTAAATAACATGAACCAAGCAATAGTTTTCTTAACTAAAATAGAATGCTATCAAAATAAATACATTGCTGAAGACCACATTACATAGCCTGGAAATATTAGTCTGCATTCACGAATTAAGCAATGAGCATTACTTATTTTTCTAGATAATATAGCATATTATGTATTTTCTCCTTTTATATAGCTTTTCTTCCCTTAAAAAACTCTTTTGGTGGTAGAGAAAAGATGCTTCATAAAAGTCTGGGGAACAAAGAAGATGAATAATTTTGGAATTTAAATGGTAGGGTTGGTTAGAATGTTGGAGATAAAATGAGATGGAGTTCATTTTGCCCTGATGTCAACACACAGGGATTGGAATGGTTTAAGATGCTGTTTAGCCCAGCTCTTTTCTTCGAACTACAATGAAAATAGCCCATAATCAAGTGTCTTTGTTTTTGAGACTGACTTGTACTTGTATGGGAACTGAGAAAGTTTATTACATACAATTCTTTTCAACAAGACACTGTCCCCACCCCTGCCATCAGAAGAAACATAAATAGCCTTGCTGCATTTTATATGGCATTTCATCTTTCTGTGTTTTTAGCTTAGAAGGTGAGTTTAGAATATATTAGAGTGTTGAGATTTCAAGAGCCCCAAATAGTTAAATTTTAATTAAATGATTAAAATAGTGAAGGATAGCGAGAAGCTGCTTCATTGTACACTTGAATATAATAAAGAATGATTTATGCAGTTTGTTTGATTACTATAGATCATCAATAGCAGATATTTCCAGATTAAAAAGATGATTATTTTAAAGGTAGAATCCTTTACTATTGCATCACTTAATGGATTCATCTTCTAACGGAATGAAAGGTTGAAGCCTTTGGAGAAGGTGATCTCCTGCTGAAAAAATTGCCATAGAAAATCTTGTGGAACACCGTTCTGTTCTGTCAAAAATGGGGGTTTGAAAGGCAACCTTTCTTTCCCCCTTTTTTAGCATAAAGACAGGGAAATGAATATAACAGAAGTCGCTAGTTGGTAAGAGTCAATAAAAAGGAAAACATTGCTCTGTAATTTTAACTAACCCCTCCCCCCATTTAATGAGTTTTGCATAGAAGTGCAATTGTTCTGTGCTTTTTTTTTTTTTAATCTAGCCGTAGAATTTTCATCCTCGGGCCTTCTCATCACGTGCCCCTTTCTCGATGTGCACTTTCCAGTGTGGACATATACAGAACGCCTCTGTATGACCTTCGTATTGACCAAAAAAGTAAGTATGTAGAAAGCATGTAGCTTTGAAGTAGCTGGAAAATTTTCAGTAGAAATTATAACTAAAATATAAAATGTTGAATATCATGAGATATACATTTTTATATAAGTTGCATTATTTTGAAAAAACAAATAAATAAAACGAAAACAAACTAAGTGTATCAGAAGAGTTTCTTCCATCCACCAATGATAAATTCTTTCCTGCAAGCTATAGAAATCTCTTAGAGTCATTGTTTTGTTTGCATTTATACGAGGGAATAAATTTGAGAACATTGAACCATAAGAGAAAAGATTAGTACTTGTACCAACTTGATTACCAGACAGAACTCAGAGATTGGTGATTATACCTTTATTTCCTCTCAAGTGATTTTTATGGGAACATGTGGTATTGTATAGTTTTAAAATACCACATCTATTATGTTGTTTTCTTTTTTCATAGTGCTCTAGAGATCACATTTTAAAATTAGATGTGTCTCATTTAGTAAATATGTAATGTAAAATATATGTGACTATGGAAAGTAAATATGTTATATGAAAATACTTTAAAGTATTTTTTGACAGTGGTGCTGAATTTTAAATATCTGGACAGTGCAGAGGCAGAGGATAGTGTAACAAATACTTATGTACTCATGATCCAAGAATTGATCAGATTTTTGTTTCCTTTTCCAGAACTTAGTTTACCTCCCCAGAGCTCACCATCTTCATGAACTTGATATAGGTCTTCCAATTCATCAGATTTTATTTTGAGTAGATTAGGTCTGCTTTTCTTCAAGAAATTCTCAATTCCTTTTGTAGGGTGAAAGAATCCTTTGCAAAGGAAATGATCATTTCTCTTTCCTTATTTTTCAGGACTACATTTTCATAGTACAGAGCTTTTTAAGTATCATAGAGTATTAGCAGTTTTATTGTAGAACTAGCCTTACTTCCTGGGATAATTTTCAGAACACACTCTTTTTGAAACCTCAATGGGGCATTATAGTTTTGGATAGCCTACCAGAAAAGGAATGGATAACATTGAAACAGGTACAATTTTATTGGTCTGTGCGCTATGATTAAAAACAACCCTTAAATCATGCCCCTCCCCATCACAAATTTCTCTTGTGTATTTATTTAATTTCGCTATAAAATAACCAGTTTAAGTATAGTTCATGAAAAGGCATTGAGTTAATAGATCATTTTAACCTGCCATGTCATTTTATTGAGTTTATGTTGTTCTCTCATGAGCTTAATTTTGAATTATGAGAAAATTAGCATTCTTAATGGGAAAGGTAGAAACCTGAGATGTGAGATGATAATTCCTTATGTTTCATTTAAAAACAAACAAAAAATCCTCTTCTAAGACTGCATTATTAATCTCATGAGTAAATAGGCCAGTGAGTTTTTCCCTCCATGTTTCAGTAGCAGTTTATGTATTTTGAACTTGCATGTAGTGACTCTAAGTCATGAAAAATACTTAGAGCCAGAAGTGATTTTAGAAATAAAGGCACTAATGAAAAATTTAAATGATTATTTTATATATAACTATGTAACATATACAAATGGTGAATATGCTATTACATATAATTTTATTTTATTTAGGAAAAGACACGTTTTCCTAAATAAAAATAGATGAGAATGTTTTTGTGTTGCTTCTGTCTTTTGCTAAAACATGTACTTTTATATTACTGATTAGAATCTCACAGGCTTAAGGATATACTTTAATACATATGTTTTCATATATTTGAAATCCCTTTAGTTTACGGAGAGCTATGGAAAACAGGAATGTTTGAACGCATGTCTCTGCAGACAGATGAAGATGAACACAGTATCGAAATGCATTTGCCTTATACAGCTAAAGCCATGGAAAGGTATATCGGTTAATGTAAAACATTACAGAAAAATCAAACACTTAAAGTTTTTGGAATGCTCTTAACCTAGAGTAAGAATCATTAGGGGAAAATGGTTAGATCTTAAATTTGAAATGAAATAAAAATGAGATAGAATTTTAAAATGTAGTTTTAAATTAGTTTTGAGTACTTTGCCTATGAAGGTTGAAGGTATAAATTGACATGGTGATTTTATTAGGTAGGAGGAAAAATAAGCCTGAATGTTTTGCCTGCTATTATCCTCAGTATATTTGTATATCTCACACTAATAATTGCATTCTTTTACGTTAGTGCTAATATTTCAAGATTTGGAAATTGCTTGAGAGCATTATTTATGTCAACTTTATACAAAGTACGTGGATCAGGGGAGGAGGACTGAGAGTGAACACAGTCGAGTCGAGTGAGACTAGTGACAGCATCTCTTTGGTCTCTGCTAATAGCTACCATGACATAATGTCCAACACGTAACAGTTAGTGACTTATTTTGATACAATGAAAAGGCAAAACAGAATGCCGCTGGGGCTTGCTTGCTTCTGTTAGAGGTAGCACTCAATTTTTAAAGAACCTGAGTTTTTCCAGCACATTTTAAAAGCGTTTTTTTTTTTGTGTGTGTGTGGTAAAATTAAGCGCCTCAGCAGATATTTGGGTCAGCTTATACTTGAGTATTTACCATTCTTTTTTCTGATTATCTCATCTTTTATATGAACTTAATATTTGTTTCTTCCTAAACATGGTGCATTTATTTCCTAGTAATGTGCCTGCTACATGGTAGGTTCTTAACAAATATTTTTGTTGAAGTGTTTTAATGAACATTACACATTTTAAAATGCTGCTGTTGTTAGCTGATATTCACTGTGAGTAAACAAAACTCACACCTTCTCAAACTAAGATAGATAGCTTTCTCCTCTTACCCTTTGGTTGTTTTCTTTTTAGCCCTAACTGTGTATGTCCCTCTTGGTTTTTACATTTTTCTTGCTGATTTGTCCATTATTGTTGTTTCAAAATTCATTTTTCACTTTTAATTCTATATACAAAGTATTATTTATCTCAAGTCTTTTTGTCTCTTATCCATTTATAGTGAAAACCACGAGGAATTGTATAAACCCAAAGCAGGTTTCAAAGTTCAGAGTGACATTAAATTATGAGCAGTATAAATTTAAGTTAGTTGTATTTCAATGCATTCTAATTTTTTAGAAATTGTTAAATCACAAATCTTGCCTTGGTATAATCAAAATAACCCATTTCCCAGCCAGGTAATAGGTAAGTTTTGTTGTTTGCTGGGATTTTTACATATTTACATGTATATTTGTTTTCTAAATGCAGATTTAACCAGTTGCAATAAAATAGAACAAATAATTTGTCAATAATATTTCAAGAAGTTTTTAAAATAACTTTGTTGTTTTAAAGTGAAATCACCATGTATTGTGGAAATTTTAAGAAATTAACTGCTAAAAATAAAAAAAAATTTCCGCCTCTGCTAAACGACCTGGTTTTATTTGTGCTGTCAGCGGAGACCTGACTCCTGGCAGCCCTGTGTACATCAGAGCCAACATGGCCTACAGCCGCAGCACTGTTCCTGTTATGCATATCACTTCTTAGGGACATATTCTTTAGTTCCCAAATTACATGGCTGTTGTAGTTTTGTACTACTGAGTTGTTTCTAACACATAGAAACTTTATATGATAGCGCCATCTGTCCCCTAATTTAAAAAAATTTACTATTAATTGGGAATTAATACATATGTTCAGTCACGTCAACAGTATTGTACAATTGCTACCACAACCAGTTTCCAAACATTTCCCCCTAATTCTTACTCTTAGCTAGTACTGTGTATTTTGCTTTTGTAGTATTCTCTGAGTTTACTATCAGTTATCTATTAGTAATAAATTACCCCCAAATTTACTGGCTTTAACTTACAGCTGCTTAGTGCTCACAATCTGGGGACAGGATTTGGACAGGGGACACCTTGCTCTGGTCCACAAATGAGGCTAGAGGATCTAAGATGGCCTCACTCGTGTGACTTGGATCTTAGTGCTAGCTTTTACTTGAGGCACCACAGTTAGTTTTCACCTGGTCTGATTTTTTTATCAGCCAGAGCTTTTCTCTGTTCTTGGGCCTTTTTCTAGACTGGGGGCCTGGACTTCTTTACATCATCTCAAACCCAAACCCTCCACCACTGAGTTGATCCCCACTTGTAGCAACCCTATTAATGGGTTCCCAAGCGAATCCTGTTGGTGGGAGCAGAGGGGAGCTAAACCCAAGTGTGTAACTGTTTAAGGCCTGGAGTTGAAACTACATGGTATCATTTACACATTTTCCACAGCAAATCACAAGATCAGATTTAAAGGGAGGAGAAAGAGATCCCTCATCTCAATGGAAGGGGCAGCATGCACATACAAAAATAGAAGGACTTGTCAGCCATCTTGGCAGGAAGTCTTTTGGTGGCTAGTGTACATCTCTGCAGCCTTCAGTGTATACTCCAAGATTCCCCTAAGTGTAGTAAGGCCGTCATGGTCGAAGTCCATTCATTGTCTTATGGTCTGCATCAGGCTATCACATGGATGGACTTCTTGGGTTTGGCTCCTGGACTTGGAAGCCTGCTAAGTAAGACAAGTTGTATGTTCCCTCTCTTCCCCTCCATATGTTCTCCGTGGGTAACTGTGACACAGGTGCAGTTGAATACATTCCCAACGAACTGTAAAAGAATGGATTCATAACACAGTCTCTGGTCTACAGCAATATGGAAATTTAACAAGGGGCCAACCTTTATTAAGGCTTGTTCATGCTTTAATCACAAGTGACATTATAAGTCATTATTTTCTTCAGATTTTGTTTGGGTCTTGCTTTGTTCTCCTAGTTATTATTTTTCCTCTTAACTAAAATATGGGCCTTATTTGCCCCTGAGTAACATTCTGGGCCCATTCCATATGTGTGAGGAAGACCTCCTGGTTGAAGCGCTCGGCTGTGGGGGAGAGGTGTCGGGCTGGGCCCCTCCCCACTGGAGAAAGATGTGGCACGCTCATATAGGGACACATTGAAGCCTTCTTGATTTGAAACTGTTTCTTTTGTTCCAAACTTCATGGAACGCCTAAAAAACATTTGTGAATTTATGTATCAAATTATAAGTATCGTTTATTAGGGAACCATCTGTCACATCTAGTTTTTTTTCTGAGACCTAAAACCAATCTCCCTATACTTTCGACTTCAAGTTGGGGTACTATAAGTGTTTTAAAAGTTCTTTTTTCTTATCTCAGAGAGTTTACAAGTACTGCTTTAAATCTCTCTGAGGTCTCAATAAAAGGTCTTACCTGTACACTCTTGATTTAACACCTGCTTGACTATTAGTGTTTTGGGTCAAGCGTATTACTTACGTGTCTGGGACCACGGTCCTAGTTGTGAAGGCAGGTACTCAGTTTTGGGGATCTGCTGATGTGCAGTATGGGTCACTGTAGTGACATGACAGTTTCCTCTCTGCTCTTCTACTCTCCATAAATAGTCTTTTTTTGCCCTTTCTTCTTCCACTTGCCTTTCAGTCCTAAAAGCCAGTGTGACATGTTTTAAGTTGCAATTACTCCTCACTTATCAGGTACCTTTTTTTGTTGTTACAGGTATTGCTTGTAGCAGAAAAAAATCACCTTCAAATACCTATCACTTTTATTTTAGTTTCCGGACATTGGTAATTTGACCAAGCCATTGTAGACAATTCATGTCTTTCATATATTGGGATCTCCAAATGTTTATTTATATAATATCAGGGACCATTGAAGTGTCTAATTTCTCCAGTCTTGGTTCTTTCTATTTCCCTGTGTGTGCAGTCATCCTTCCAGGCTTGTTTCAGAATAGTAGTTTCTTTCTGTCAGCGGAGTTCTTCACATGGCAGCTCAGGGGAGCAAGAGCACCATGCAGACACTTCCGAGGCCTCTCACCTCTGCCACACTCTGCTGGTCAGAGCAACTTGGAAGGCTGGATTCATGGGCAGAGGCAGACTCTGCTTTCGTTAGGTCGAGTATTAGTAGGAACATTTAGAATTGGGGGAAGTTTTTAGTGGTCTTATATGTGGATAACCTATCATAATATCACTGCAATTCAGTATTTCTGATTGCTTACGTGATGGCTATCTACTCTGCCTGATAATTCTTTGGTCTGTTAGTTCACTGAGTGTAGCTAGTTTTCTGTTTCTCCTATGTGCCTAGCATAGAACCTGATACAACAAAAAGTGTTCAGTAATTAATTGTTGAATGAATCAAAAACATTTGATCTTTCATGGTTGTGTTAAATATTTGTATTAAATGGGATCAAAATGCTTTTCATTTCATGCTGTTTGTATACTCCATTTTATTGTTTTTCCATAGGACTTTCTAGTCTATGTAATGTTTCAATCAAATCTTACACATTTAAATTTTTGCCCAGTTTTTCACTATATTAAACAATCATGATAAGGTTTGTTTTTTAAACCAGATTTCTAAGGTATTTATAATTCTATGTGTTAGCATAGACTTCAAATTATATTCATTTATTAATATTCTTTTTAAAAAATGTTCTTGTTAAAAAAGTCATGAAGTATCCCATAGTCTTTGTCAGGGTAAGCCTATTGACTGGGGTGGGGTGGGATGGGGAATGCATGTACACAGTGTGAAAATGCATAAAATATCATAAAGTAGAAAATAAAATAGTGAAAGCCTTTCCAGAATTCCTCAATGACAGTTGTTTTACTGCCAACAAAATTTTATGTATATACTAGTATATTTACTTACCCATACTAAGGTAAATTAAAAAATAATGCCACTGCATCAAAAGATGCAGTCCTCTATCTACGTCTGTCCACTGCTGATGGTACTGTTTCCATCTCACCTTTCCCGGAAGAATTCTGCAATCTTGGATTTATTCCTTATTAAAAGAACAGTTTTAGCATTGTTGGGGGACTGATCTTTTGTTTCTTTGAATTATTCTTTGAATTTTAGGGTACATAAAGAAGACGGAAGGGGTCCAAGGCAAGCTTTCTGAAGAAAATTCTCTTAGTATCACCCTTGCTTTCCTTCAAGATCAAGTGTATTGTGATGGGAAAAAAAATCCTCTTTGCAGTTCATCTTTGAGGCCTTCCTGACCTTTCTTAAAATACTTGATTCATCTAAAACAACATTCCTTTAAATGTTGCAAAGCCTTTATTATTTGGGAAGCTGTCCATTTAAGTTTTGTTAAAAATTTTATACCAGCCTTGACCTTGAGATTTGCTTTTTCTATGGCATTAACCACCCCCTCCCAGTTTTTTAAGGCCACCCTAACGAATTTTACCCAGATGTACTAAAGAGAGAAGTTGTTTACTTTCATCTAGTGACTGCAGAAACATATTTAAACACACATCATTTATTTGGATAAATCCATGCATATTCTACTAGAACCCTAGTAGAAATGTTTTTATTTAACTTTCCGTCATAGATACGTGCGCACACACATATATATAGGTGTGTACGTATATATAAAATATATATATTTACACATGTGTATATTAAATATGTACATCATGTTTTATATACTTTATTCCATTCCATTTTCATGTATTTTTAATATTTAAATCCCAAATAATTGTTACTATTACCTGTATTTCATAAAGTTTAACATAAGGTTATGTTAAGATATTCAGAAATGTCTATCTTGGAAAAAAAAGTTAATTCTTAAAACAGCAGTGAATCACAACTTGTTCTTTGTAGCTCATTCTTTTATCTTTATTTGTTTATGTAATCCTCACACTTTATTTACAGTGAAAAATTTAATTTTCTCTAATTTATATATAAATTCCCTCTTTGTGATATACAACTCTTGAGTTTTTACAAATGTATGAAGTCATATCCACCACCATTATCTTGACATGGAACAATTCTCCTTTGCTGTAATTATGATTTTGTTTAACAAAATGTAGAGTTAACAGGATGATATATTATCTTTGAGAGTGTTTGAGTGCTAAATATGACCCTGAAAAACTATTATGTTCAATGTAATATTATTATTTTCTTAACCATATAGTAATTTAATATTGCCAGTATTCTGTAACATAGACAACTCAAAAAATACAGTAGTGTATATTCAAATGTGTTTCACATTTTCTGTGAGTTCTGTTCAGCAAAATTCAGTATGTCTAAAATTTGATAAATTTTGGGAAATTATGAAGAATGCTACCCTAATGACACTCATAATATTAATTCTTGGCCTACCTAGACAGTTAAGAAAATCCTGTTTACCCAGTTTGTTAGGCTCAAAGCATTAAAAAAAATTTTTTTGTCCATATTGACTACAGTTTTTATTTTCCAGTATGAGAATCCTACAGTCAGTACTTTTGTAGGACATTAAAATGCTATTGTTTTGCGATATTTAAAACTGATTAAATTAATTAAAATTTCAAAACTAAAATTTTATTTAATTAAAAATAATTTATTGTGGTTTCAGTAAAATTTAACATAGCAAGTTATGGGCCCACTTGACAATTTCTGTATAAGGTGTTCTGTGATATAAGGTACCTTTTTAATAATTTGTCAACATTCTTATTGTGTTCTTAATTTCCAGTACTCTTAGGTTTCTGTTTTAGTTTCTAGTTTCATTTTTGCTTTAGATTAATTGTTGATCTCATATAGATTTTTTTAAAACTAGCTTTACTTGTGGGAAATATCTTTTATTTTGCCTGTGAATCTGTTATTTCACTAAAAGATGACCTCAGGATTGTTTGTTTTTTCCAAGACAGTTTTATTGGGACATGATCCATAATCAACAAGAGTTATACAATCCATAATCAAGAAGAGTTATACAATCATTACCTAAATCAATTTTTGAACATTTTCTTCATATGCTCCTTGTTATTACCTCTCCACCTCCTCTGCCTGAACCCCAGGAAACCATTAATCCAGTCACTGTCTCTCTAGATTCACCCATCCTGGATTTCATATACTGAAAAGCATACAACAACAAAAAAACAAGCAAAAGTTAATAACAATAACAAACTAAAAAGAGAGAAACCTCAATTGAAAAGAAAGTATAGAATATTAAAAACCAGCACAACTTTAAAATGGGTAAGAGGTGTATGGAATGATGAGGTGTTAAATGTTAACCTAGCGGCATCTGCCATTATCCGTTTTCCAGTACCCTCTGGGTATGCTCATCCCTCCTGGTCTAGTTCAGAGGGGTTACTCCGGAGGTTTAGACTACATGCATTCCCCACTCCCCCACCCCCAACTGCTACAACTTTCAAATGGGTCAAAGATCAAGTAAGATGTAACTTTGAAAAAAAACAATTTTGTTGGGACATAATCCACATATCATACAATTTAAAAGTTTTTGTTTATTAACTGCTGGAACTTTTAGATGTGTCCACAGTGGGATCAAATCAGATATTACATTTTAAGGATGTTACATTTTAACCTAACTATATCTAGTATAGTCATCTCTAATAATCTCTTTTTGTTAACAAGGCTATCCATAGCCCTTGGCTATTGACCTTAAAGGACTAATTTTAACTTTTAGAATTAGTGTCTTCTGTTGGTTAAAGTTGAAATTAAACATTTCTTTTTTTTATGGTAATGACTTTTTTGTTTAATAAAAAAGATTCCATAATTAAAATTTTCCCTACATGAATAATGATGAAGGAACTTAGGTACAGAAATTTGCATCATATCTATTTTTAAATATATATTACATATAAATATATATACATATTTACATATATTATGTGTATATGTATATAGTCTAATTTTGAAATGTGTATTTTTATAATTAGGTTTATTACTTTATAGGCTTATCTTCTTTTTTTTCTTAAATTATTTTATTAGGGGCTCATACAACTCTTTTTACAATCCATACATACATCATTTGTGTCCAGCACTTTTTTTTTTTATCCCACCTGTAATTAAACATTTCTTCAGATTACTTTAAACCAGTGCTTCTCAACCTGTGGGTCATGACCCCTTTGGGGGTCAAATGACCCTTTGACAGGGGTTGCCCAGTTCATAACAGTAGCAAAATTACAGTTATGTAGTAGCAATGAAAATGATGTTATGGTTGGGGGGGTGTCACCACACATGAGGAATTGTATGAAAGGGTCGTGGCATTAGGAAGGTTGAGAGCCAGTGCTTTAAAGTACAACTATAACAAAATTTATGAATTGATTTGATGTATTTGTAGGAAACTTTAGAAACAATTACATCTCTGATTTTCTGGTAATTTTAAGATCTTTACATTAGTGATCAGTTCTAAGAGTTCTAGACAATATGAGAAGCCAGGAATATTCCTGACAAAATCCACATCTAAGTACTTACTTAATCTCTTTTAATAATTTTAGTTCAATATAATTAGTATATTGTGCAATTTAATTGTTTAATTACATTAAGAGTTGTGCAGTAATCCCTACAAACAATTTCAGAACATTTTTTCCTCTCCTACTTCTTGTTTTCTTCCCCCCAACTTCCCTTGCCATGCCCTAAGTAAACATGAATCTAGTTCCTATAGCTATAGATGTACCTATCCCAGATTTCATATACAAAACACAAACAGGAAGCGAACAAACAAAACCCAACAATAATGAAACAGAAAGACTTCAATAGAAAAGAAAGCAGAAAACATAAAAATCTTAAACAACTTTAAAATAGATGGAAAGGGAGATCAAGTGATAGGTGTTAGCACTATAGCCCAATTACATCTGCCATAATCAACTGTACCTTACTCTTAGTCTGATAGCAAGACCTCATATCCTGGGACTACTAGGCTCAGAGGGGATTCAACAAGGCTTAATCCATGTGAGGACCCTGCAAATACATTTTCAGCTTCCATAGTTATCCATAGCTTTCTGCAAACCAGGTGCTAATAGTTTTAACTCTTGATACCGCCCCTTCTTCCAATTTGGATTTTATTATTGACAATCTGTGGATCACACAGGCTGGTGTGCTTCTTCTGTGAGTTGACTCTTGCCTTTAGGTGGCTCTAGTTTGAAGACAATCCTTTAAGATCCCAGACTATTCTTTCTGTTGCCTGAGCACCACCTAATTTCTTCACCATACTTGGTGAGAGCATCCATATATATCTTAAGTGATCTTTTCATGAGGGCAAGCATCTCCCAGGGCCATGTTCATTAGAACTAATTTTTCTTAGACCAGGACTTGAATTAGGTATGGCCCCCAAATCCATTCATAGATCTATGGTTTATATATGCCTCTGATTCACTTCCATCATTAGCATTTTATGAATATTTCAGTTCGATATTGGCTCTTCCACTCCCTGTTGCCTAATCCTTCGTTTCCTTTTTCACCAATTTATGCCGCCAGCTTGGGGACTGGAGGTATCTTGAGTAGGTGATCTGTAGAGACTTAACCTTAAGAGTGGTAGGATTCAGAAAATTGAAAGATTGTGATAAGATTACAGAGGCCATAGAAAGCCATTTTAAGGTATCTATCTAGATTTTGTTCTTTGATCAGCGAACAGTTCGTAAAAATTAGGTTACTCGATTAGAACTGGGCTATAATAATACTCTTCCTTGATTGTGTGATTGCAGAATGAAGATGAGTTAGAGTTGCAAAAGACTGGTAGAAATAGTCAAGTCACAGGGGCTTTGAATTAAGGTAGTAATTAGGGGTAGGACACTGAGCAGATCAAAAAGATACTTAGGGTTAGAATCAATAGGGTTTGATAAATATCCCTATCTGGGGGTGTAATTATCATTTGATGAAAACACAAAAGTTTTAAGTCCTGTTAATATTGCTATGATCAGCAATACTAAAGTCAGAAGTAGTGGAAAGCTTAAGACAGAGGGTGTGAGAATCTTGATTTATTGAATAAAATACTGGAATTTCTTTATAAAGGTGAAGCCAAATTGGGCCTATTTTGATACGATTTTTGTAGTTTCAAATAATTGTGTTTCCACAATGAAGCCTAGAGTGGCTTTCTGTTATTAGTTGCTGTCAGATTGCCTCCTTTCATGAGTCGAACGTCTCCCTAGGGTTCTTAGGACTGGGCCTTTGGAAACAGGGCACCAGGCGTCTGGTGGACACTTTGATCAAGAGAACGTGGATCGAGGTGAGAAACTCTCTTTTAAGGAACTACGTAAAGCTCTGCAGTTACAGTTAATTCAGCTCATGTTGCCTTTTCCACCTGTTCTGAGGGTCCTACCGCTCCTTCACATTTAGTGACCCACAGGACTTGAGGCTACTTGGACTCACGGCTGTTTTTTAGTAGAAAGAGTCAGATAAATAGCAACTGGCAAGGGATAAAAAGGTTCAAGAGGCAGAGTCTGTGCTTGAGCAGTTCAGGTGCATCCATTCCCCACTTGCTTCCCAGAGGGATGGCGACATGAAGTGCATTTCTTGTTCTAGCAGCATAACATATGCATAATGTTTCTGTTCAAGGAAGCTTGTTTATATGATTCAAAGTCCAGGACTTGTTGGGGGTAGGTGCTAGTTATATAGGCACTCTGCTTATGTAACTAGCTACAGCTTTCAAATATCCAGACTCCCAAAATAAAAAACAGAAATTACATTATTAATAAAACCCAGGCAAGCTTGCAAGGAAGGATTCAGATCCCAACCAATAAAACAACCTTGTCAAAATGAGGGTTGCTTAACACTGAAAACCATTGTCCCAGAATGCAGTCAAGAGCTAATCATACAAGCACATCCTACTAAAGACAATAGATATGTTGACTTACCCATTCCTCTTTTCTAGTTCAAGTTACAATAATTTATGCATCTTTGTAATTCAATTAATTGCCATCCTGAATCTTACTGTAGCTTAGGTTGCGTGATACCTTAACATTTTACCTTGCCTTCTGATTTTGTTTTCTATCAGGATCTGTAAATATAAGAAATGGTCATAGAAAAATATAGTTTACTGTTATATGGGGTGGGGTTTAGAAAGGTTGTGGGAAAATTTCATTATCTTTAGTTTCCATTTTTCCATGACATTTGTGAAGCCTTTTTGTATAGTTGGGTTATTTTGAGTGGTTTCCATAGCAGATTGTTTTTCCATTTAATTCATACACATTTGGTTTCATATCACTGATGGCAGTTCCCACACTATAGCATCACTTTGCCAATTCCTCCCTGTGTGTCCTGTTTCTGTTCTTCCTTTTATGGGCGCCCTGGCGGTGTAGTGGTTATACATTGGTCTGATAACCACAAGGTTAGTAGTTCAAAACCAAGCCCTGGAGACTTTCTACGAAGAGTTACAGTTTCAGAAACCTATAGGGGTAGTTCTACTCGATCGTACAAGGTTGCTATAAATCAGAATCAACTTGATGGCTGTGAGGTGTTGGTTGTTTTTTATTAACTTGTCTGCACTTTACTAGTATTCCATTTCCTTTATAAACCTGCCTATTAATCAGCTGAAAATCGAGCCACTTTGTATTGAGTCCATTGTTCCATGACAGGAGTGGCTAGGGAAAGAGGATGACTGGTTCCCCTAGAAAGCTATCATCCTATCCACTTGATATTTAACATTCTCCTCTGTTGAAGTCATCCTTTGGTGAGCATTCTTGGAAGATCTAAATGCTTCATGACCTTGGCTCATTCAGAGATAGATGTCTATCTCTATTTTATAGATGTGTCACCAACTTACCATTCGTGTACCTTCCGAGTCCTTGACCATTCAGCGAAATCATTGTTCCAAGCCATGAACCAGCGTATAATTACATATCTGGCCATTTCTCCTTCCACAAAAAAGAGAACCAATACCCCTTGAAATGCTGCCCTTCGGGAGGATTTCCTTTCACCACCATTCTTCAGGAAGACCCGCAGGGATTTGTAGTGCTGTTGCCACGCACGTTTTAAGTGGTGTCTGACTGTCACACAATGGTTTGCCACATTGCCATGAGTTTTCTCTTCCTCACTCAATTTATATTGAACTTTCCCTAGACCATCGCTGCAGACTGCGAGAGGGAGGTAAGGCGACAAGAGTGTAGACTCTGGTCCAGTTCCTCTGAAACTTGCTGTTGTACTCACACCTAATCTCACATATGCTTGGTAAGCGTGCTAATTTAGCATATGATGGGGAACCACCCTCCCAAAATGGAATTTTTTCCCCAAAAGCTATGTATTTAAATTTTTTTTTACAAAACCTTATCACCTTCAAATTACTCTCCATTACACTTAATACATTTGTCATATCTGCAATTCCATTCTTGGGAACATTTTTCAAACTCATCTGCTTCGATGGCTGACAACAGCTCCCTTACTCTCTCTTCACCTCTTCTGTGATATCAAATCGTTGTCCTTTCATGTCCCTCTTCATTTACAAAAACAAAAAAGTTGCACAGGTGAGGTCAGGTGAGTAGAGTGCATAGGGGCAAGAAAGGCATGCGGTTAATTATTGCCAAAAATAGAGGCACTGAGATGGCAGCAGAAGCAGGTCCATTATTGTGGAGGCAAAACCAGTAAGTACCCTGTCTGCCACAAATCAGACTTCTTTTTTTAAAAAAATTGTTTTATTGGGGGCTCGTACAACTCTTACTACAATCCATACATACATTCATTGTGTCAAGCACAATTTGTACATTTGTTGCCGTCATCATTCTCAAAACATTTTCTTTCTACTTGAGCCCTTAGTTTCAGCTTATCCCCCCCCCTACCCAGCCCCCCCCCCACGAACCCTTGATAATTTATAAATTATTAGGTTTTCATGTCTTACACTGACCACTGTTTCCCTTCACCCACTTTTATGTTGTCCCTCCCCCCTGGGAGGGGGTTTTATGTAGATCATCTCCTGTAAATTGGATGTCCAGTTGCTTACAGATGGGCTTTGGGTTTTCTCTCCTCACTCACCCTCATTCACAATGATAAGATTTTTTGTTCTGGGTCTTTGATGTCTGATACCTGATCCCATTGACACCTCATAATCACACAGGCTGGTGTGCTTCTTCCATGTGGCCTTTGTTGCTTCTCAACTAAATGGCTGTTTGTTTATCTTCAAGCCTTTAAGATCCCAGACGCCATATGTTTTGATAGCTGGGCACCATCAGCTTTCTTCACCACATTTGCTTATGTACCCACTTTGTCTTCAGCGATCGTTTCGGGAAGGTGAATCTCATGGAATGCCAAGTTATTAGAACAAAGTGTTCTTGCATTGAGGGAGTCCTTGAGTAGAGGCCCAAATTGGGGCTTTTTTGTTACACACTGTTATGCAATCTTTTCAGAACCTCTAAATGGAAAGCATGATTAACAGTATGACCTGGTGAAACAAACTCCAAATGCATTACGAGTCGACATTTTCATCTGTTAGGTAAGTTAATGGACACTGGAATGAAGCTTGTCATAATTAACATTTCACTTTTTTGTGAAACAAGAAAACTGGAACCCTTGCGTTTTCCCATAGTGTTGTCCTTGTAAACTGTGTTCAACATCGCAACAGTTTTTGCGGTATTTTCCAAGCAGGAAACGATTTACAGCTGCACACTATTCTTTTAAATCAGCCATCACAAAAACACATGTTCCAGCAAAACTGCTTTTATGAAAACATTCACTGTGAGCAGCGAGAACCTACCCACGTGATGCCACTGGATGTGCTAACGTTGAGTTCCTCGATGTTCGTCCAGTGGGAAAAATGCACACTGTGAAAGCCCCGCCTAGAGCGGAGCTTCTCATCCCCATTTTTTGGGGGGAGGGCTAGTACCCCCTTGTATGTCCATCTTTAGAACTGATTTCATTCGTACACATTCTTCATAATGGATAGCTCGGTCTGCATGGTGGCTTCTTGATGACCTAGCTTGAAACATCTAATCTTTATTAACATCCAGTAAGAAGCCAAAAGGTGTTTCTCAAAAGGAGAGTACTTATCTTTAGAGGACAGCAGGGCTTGGTTCTACAATCCTAAGGGTCGGTATTGCATTTACCTGCCACAAGTCCAATCAGTATCTCTGTCTGCCAAAGGAAATTCACTGCCATTAAGTTGATGCAACTCCGATCAACCTTGTAGGACAGGGTAGAATTGCCCCTGTGAGTTTCTGAGACTAACTTTTAATGGGAGTAAAAAGCTCCGCCTTTCTCCTTCAAAGTCGCTCATGATTTGGAACTGCTGGCCTTGCGGATTGCCTCTGAATTCCTTTCATGATGTTCTGCTTCTATGCTGGCTTCCATAATTGATTGCACTGGTCACACAGAACTCAACAGTACCCACAGGTTTTATTAGGGAAGTGATTTTGTTACTGCAGCAGAGTGAAATTTCTTAATATGGCTCTTCTACCCAAATCTCTGTAACTCCCACCAAATAACTGGATACATTGGTACAAACAACGCTTGTAGGACACCAATAGAAGGGACTGGCCAGTTTTCATGGCCATTCTTCTGGTTATAAAGAATGAGTCTCTTTTAAGTAAAGAGGAAAGAGGGAAATCCTGAGGCCCTTGGGAAAGCATGTATAAGATCTCTGTGTGAAATGGTGGAGGCTGCCTTGACCAGAATTATCCTTATCTGTCTCGAGACTATGGAACTGTAGGATAGAAGACAGAGGGACTGACTTCTTTGGCCCATGGAGACATAGGTCAAGAAACCATGTGACAGAGACTAAGGACTGGACAGAGACTTGGCTGCTGTCTTTGGAGACTAATGACTGCATCCTTAACTGTTTGCTGATCCTGACTTGTAACCAATTGATTTTCTTAATAAACCCCCTTAACTATAAATATTTGTGTGAGTTT
Organism: Tenrec ecaudatus; assembly: GCF_050624435.1. Classification (NCBI taxonomy): domain Eukaryota; kingdom Metazoa; phylum Chordata; class Mammalia; order Afrosoricida; family Tenrecidae; genus Tenrec; species Tenrec ecaudatus. Next base: position 23,390,008 of record NC_134546.1, on the reverse strand, counting down.
TGTGTATTCACTGGAATGAAATTATCAAACCCAGCTAGGTTTGGGGTGCACGCGAGCAATGGTTGGTGTCAGAATAGTTGAAGAAGAAAGGAGCACAGAGGATTCTCTGATCTCTGCCTTGTGGCGATAGGGAAGTCAGAGGAGGTTAGATAGGGTCCCTATTGGGGTTTATTGCAGTTACCACAAGTCAGAATCCAGTCTTTGGCCCACAGGAACACCTCTCCTCAGCCAGCAGCCAAGTCTCTCTGATCCTCAGCCTTGCACCCGTGTAGTTCCCTTGCTCTTTGGTTCAGGGGCCAGAAAGCCAGTCCACCTGGTGCTCTGCCTCCCCTCCACTGGAGTACCCTGTAGTCTCAGTGCTGCTCCTCTGATCCTCCGTGCACAGGGCTTGGTGCATCTGGCCCCAGGGGTCTCTCCCACTTCAGACAGGGAACTGTGTGTATATCTTTTCCTGTTCCCCTGGGATTTCTCTCAGTGACCCAGATGGTTCCAACACACCGAGGAATGACTGATGGAGGTATGGGTTTTGTCTTTTAGCCAATCATATCCCCTGTGAAAATGAAGGATGGTATCTTAGGAAACCTCACGTAAGGAGTCTTAAAGATGCTGCCAAGAAAACAAAAGAGTCTGTCTTGGTTCACATACTCTACTAAGGTCAGGACCTAACCCCACCGCAACAAAGAACTCCCTCCAAAATGGGGCTGTAGCCATAGGCACAGAGTCCAGAATCATATGACATAAGGAATTATGGCTAGAAGGGTCATATTCTTGGACTCTAGCTCAACATTCCTTCTGAACTACCTCCAGTCAGTGTAATATTATTGATGTAATGGACGAGTATTATACATTGTAGTGGGGATTTGATCAGAATCCCTGTAAATGCAATTGTGATGTTGCTGGGGATCACATGCCATTTAGGTCATGCAGTGAATGTGTGTTGCTGGCATTGTCAGATGAAGGCCAAAAGCTTCTGTTGGTTGTGTGAAACGGGTTCAGAGAAGAAGGCATTAGCCCTATCATTGTTATCCATTGTTACATACAACACATTAGTTATTTGAACAGGTACGGAGGTAAAGGCATAGCCCATCAAAGTAATACTCCCCCTCCCCCCCAAAGTAATTCATGTTTTGGTATTGTGTGTGTATACCAGGTGCCAGGAGATGTTTTCATTTGTTCAAGCAACGAAACCACATCTGGAATAGCAGCGTCAATTGGAGTCACTATCTTGTTAAATTTTCAGTAACACTGCCAGTCCTTGGGATTCGTTTAGTTTTTTTGTGCAGAAAAATAGGGAGTTGAATGTGGTGGGAATCATCTTTGAAGCCTTTCGTTGTGGTACAGATCTCTGCAGCACTTCTGGAGATCCCACTGCACCGTCAGAAAGCGTTCTCCTTGTTCTTTCTCCCTAACCAGGTCTGTTGTATAAGTGTAACTGCTGACATTGGTGAAGGAGACAATCAGATGTTTCAGGGATTGCTGGATAGTGCCTCTGAATTGACAATAATTTTGGGAGATTCAGAAGGTCACTGAAGTCTACCAGTTCAGAGTAGAGGTATATGGTATTCAAGGATTTAATGGACTTTTAGTTCAGATCTATCTCACAGTGTTTCCAGAGGGTCCCCAAACCCCAAACCCTAGGTCCTAAGTCTGAATAGACTCATAGTCGGTAACACGTTGAAGTTCCATGTAGGGTCTCTGACATGTGCACAAAAAGCCAAGTGGAAGACCTTAAAACTACACCATTTATTCCCCAGGAGAAAGATGAGACTTTCTGCCCCTGGAAACAGTTAACATCTCTGAAACGCACAGGCAGCTCAACCCTGCCAGCTCGATGGCAGTAAGGTTTGGATTTACCTCAGAAAAGTGCAATAAGGAGTTAGATACAGAAGAGAGATTTTACCAGGACTTCTATACATATCGCATACAGATGTTATGCCAAAGGAAACTCCACCTGTATCAGATGATATAATGGAAGATGATATGAGAGTCATGGTCCAGTCAAATTGACACATAATTTTAGCCATCGCACTCCCCATACCTGTTTTTATTATGCTTTCACTCTCATCAGAGTGTGATAAACTCAGGACTGGTCCTAGAGTCTTTGTGAAATTGTAAAAATTAATTACCCATATTTTTCTGTATTCATTAGGAGAGCGATTAAAATTGATGTCAGAGAAAAATAAAAAGTAACCATTTGGGTATAATATTTCATCCAAGATGATACAGTTTTACAACATCATTTGCTTACCTACCACTAATAAAAATTATTACTTCCAATTAAATTATTTTCTTATCACATAATATTTTAGAATTGGAGTTTTATAATTTTTAATTTTTATATCTGATATTGAGAACAATGGAGATGCTATTACTATTTGTTTTTAAAGAGAGCGCCTCCATTATTAATCTGTTATACAACTTGAGTTTAGAAATTTTCTACAGCATGTGAATTTAGCTGTAAGATAGAAAAGGAAGGGATAACTTTAAATTACTGACTTCCTCTCTTAAGCATGACAACTCTAAACATGACAACTTTTGTTTTTTAAACATTGGAGGCAAGGGAATGTTAGGATAGTTTCATAGCTTTATAGGAGGCAAAGACGGATATTTTCCCAGTAGCTTTATTGAGTTAGGATTTACATACTTTAATGCACATACAGTTCATTTAGTGAGTCAAATTCAGTGATTTGTAGACTTGTGCAACTATGATCACAATCCACTTTCCTCACTCCCAGAAAAAAAACTGAATATTTTTGAGGTTAATCCTGCCTTCTGCTCCCAACTTCAGGCGATCAGTGATATACGTACTTTTATTTTGGCAACAAATTTTTGTGTGTGGACATTTTATATGAATGGAATCATGCGAGATGCGATTCTGTTACAGGTGTACTTTTCCACTTAGCATAATGTCTTGAGGTTTATCTATGTTATTAAATGCCTTCGAATTGTTTCCAACGTACAGCATCTGTGTTAAGCTGGGTTGACTCGAGAAAAAAATCCAGTGACATTTATTTATATCAAGAAGCAATTAAATATAAGAAGGCATTGCAGCTCAGTCCAACTGAAGCCCATAAGTCCAATGCTAATCCGTAAGCCCCTGTTCAGACTCATGTAGTCAGTGACACAGAATGATGAATGGGAGGCAGGAAGATCGCAGACCAGTGGGTACAGCGTGGTGTGGATCCAAATGGCAATGGCAGCATGGCCGGGCACCCACAGCTCTCAGGGTCAGGTGTCCCCATGTTGCTAATCCTGGAGGCAGTGAGTCAGTCAGAGTTTCAGTGAAGTCTCAGTAAGGAGCAAGGTAACATGTCAGAGATAGAAACGTTCCCAGAGGCCCTCACTCAAACAAAAGGCCATCTACCCAAAGAGGTCTCATCAAGCTACCACTTGATTGACAGGTTTGGCTTCATCCCCAGACAGGAGTGACTTGTTGACATAACCCTTGATTACCTCAGCAACCTTATTTATGTACAACAGAAAGAAACGTAGCCCTTTCCGGCACCATCCTTAAAATGTTCAGGTCTTTATTTAAGTTTGACTTAATTTTTGTATGATATATGAGGTAAAAGTTTAAGTAACTTTTAAAAAAACCAAATTTGGTAGGTTTTCAATCATTATTTCTTTGCTTCTCAGTCTCTTTTTGTCAGACTCTCATTACCTGTATGCTTGGATGTACACTTGGTTTTGCCCATGTCTCTAATGTTTTATTTATTTTCCTTTATTCTTTCCCCCCCCTTTGTCCTTCACTTTCACTGGTTAATTCTTAAGCAATATCAAATATGCACTTCAGATTTTCTAGTGAATTTTTAATATATTTATTTCAAGTCTAAAATTCCCTGTTGGCTCTTTTTCATAGCTCTTTTTTTGATATTTCATTTTTGTCATTGCTATAATTCCTTTAGGACTTCCATAATTCTTTGAATGTATTATGAATAACGGTTTTGAAGTCTGTCTACTAACTCCAGTATATGGTCCCACTGGTGTATACTTACTAGTGTTTACTTCCTCTCTGCACCCCCCACTCCCTTTTCCACTAACTGTGAGCTGTATATTCTTGCTTCTTTGAATTGTTCACTTTTTCTTGAAATTGGATATTTTCTAGAACGTAACAAATCTGGAGTCTGACTTCATTCATATTTGTAAAGTCAATCGCATCATCTTAATGTGTGAAAACTCTTCTTCATGGCTGCTGCTTTGTCTCCTCAGTGTTGTGTTTTTCTTTTTTTAAGATTAAAGTGCTAGTGTTCACTCTGCCAGTGGAGTGTGTGTGTGTGTGTGTGTGTGTGTGTGTGTAAGCACATTCAAAGTTCAGGCTGTTTTCCATTTTGACTCTTACTTTCTCTTGGATTCTCTTACACTTTCCACGTGTGCACACAGATTCCTAAGCAGCAGGAGATGTGTGAAATGTTTGGCTCTTCTTGTCTCCCTTCTTAGCTGACCTTGGGACCGTAGGTGTCCCTTCTGGTGTGTGTGCAGTTTTCCAGTCAGGAAGACCTGCCAGAGTGCTTTTATTTCCAGGATCATCCAGCTATTGGATTGCTAGCTAGCCCTTCAGTTACAATTTGCCTGAATTGGTATAAAAATAGTAGACTAAAAGTGCTGTAGGTTTATTGGTTTTCTTCTCGATAATGGTTTTCTGCCCTTTATCACATCAAGGTTAATTCCTATCAGCAGTGAAGCCACTGGTTCTCATTGCCAGCTCACCTGCATGCGTCTCCTAAGTCTGCATGCTAACGTGGAGCATAAAGGCACCAGATGGCACTGTCCTTACCGAGTTTCAGCTGCTTTCCATCAATCTATTCTTTTCACTTGAAATTTTGCCTTGGATTACTTTTCAGAACCCTAAAATTGTTTACAAAGTTTATAATTGTTTTTGTTTTGTGGGAGGAGTAGATTTTATACTCCTCTACTTCAGAACTCAAATTTTAAACCCAAGTTCATGGACTTTTCAAAGATAAATGTTCTTTCCCTTACCTGGTTCTACTTTTCTGTGTGGGGTGGAGAACAAGCACTGTTTTTAAAGAGAGGCATAATGAAGAGGACTGAATAGGTGAACCTTGGTTAGGTCTTCCGTTTCTAAGTATTATGAGTCACTTGCCTGTACCAAAGCAGTTTGTAAGCTCAAACTGAGTTGAATTGAAGGGCTTGGTGACTCTCCTGGCACATGTATTGTTTCCTTAACGTACGTGGTAAAACATTTCTTCCAAGGACAAAGCACTTTCCCCTGTGTTATTCCTTGCTTCATAACAATTTTATGAAATATTGTAATTCTGATTGTTTTACATATAAGGAGGTATATTCTCAGGTGAGGACTTTTGGTGACTTAGTTAACTCTTAGGTCGTCTTGGTGTGTGGTAGAGATTGGACTTGTACCCATTTCTTCTTCTTGTGCTGTACATTTTGCTTAACTGCTGACCTCTCCCCACCATGTCACAATTACTTGAAGATCCCTTGATGATCTTAGTGTATTTACGTAGATAGTACTTGAGGTTGGAGTAATTCACAACAGTCTTCCAATATTTTTATTAGGAGCTCAAATTCTATTTTTCCCCTAAATGCTATTCTTTCTTACTCATTGAAAAGTCCCATGTCATTCAGGCAGTTATTAAGCAAAACTGGTAAGAATCACAGAGAGATGTCCCGTGGCAGTTTCTTCTGCCAGCTTCCTCTTCTTTTCTTGCTCCATAGATGCAGATTCTGCCCAAGAAGCCCCTGCATTGCAGAGGGATTGGAGATCTGTATGATCTGTTTATTTCGCAATTGACAAGGGTAAGGGGGCCTTTCTGGGGGAGGCACTTGGGTGCCCTGAATGTAGCAGTATGTAGCTTGGATAATACTTATTTTGAGGTTCTCAATAGTATATTTAAAAACCCTTAAATTGCCCTACATCAGTTAAATTTCACATTATCGTATTAAAATTAATTTATTATAATGATGATTTTTTTTAAAGTTCCGCCTCAGAATAAATCATACAAACATGATTTATGTTTCTAAAAATTCCAAAGCTGGGATTCATTTAGACTATAAGTAATAATGAATATATGTAAGTAAAATTTCACTGCAATGAAAAACTTTAAGACTTTTAGGTAACCAGTTGTTTTTATAGACCATGAAAGATATGCTCTGTCAATCCGTTCTGTTTCTTTTTCATGTATCTTTCAATCTGTCGAGTTTAAAAGGGACTTGTGCTGCTGCCTCTCTTTTCTTGTAGCTAGAAATTATTATTAGCTCCCTTGAATTCTCGGTCTATCCTATATACCAAAGGGATTTGCATTATACCTGCAGACTGGCCTAGCCTTGTTTATTGCGATAGGTGTAAAAGCACAGTTGGTGTATTTTACAGGAACCAAGCTTAAGATGTAGTTCTGAGAAGATTTACGGAACAGTGCCAGAAATTATGGTGATTATAATAGGATTCAATTAGTTAAATAGTCAAGGGAGGGTGAAATGCTCTAAAGTTACGGAAAGAGTAATTATAGCATCGGTTGATGGTTAGATTCGAGAAGATTTGATGGTCTGATAGCATTATTTTTATTTTTCAGCATATTATAGGTGGTAGTAAAGTAGCTTTGGAAGTAGTGTACCTCTCTATATTTGAATAGTCTATACTTTCTATACTTTTAAATCGTCTTCTTCAAATATGATAATTTTTCAGTTTGAAAGTTTATATTATTATGTATGTTATTCTTAACCAATGTTAATAAATACTCTACTTTCTTGTGCCTACCTATTTGGAACAGTATTTTTATTCTTCAACATATTAAATGAGTTTTTGTTTTTCTTTTCTGTTTTCTTTAAGCCATAAGGATGAGTTTACCATTATTCCTGTACTGGTTGGAGCTCTGAGTGAGTCAAAAGAACAGGAATTCGGAAAACTCTTCAGTAAATATCTAGCGGATCCTAGTAATCTCTTTGTGGTTTCTTCTGATTTCTGCCATTGGGGTAAGTTCTAGATTTTAACATATGGTTGTAGACTCTGTATACTTGTGGTTAAAGGAATCCTTTTCATTTTACGCTCTGATTTTCAATTCTTCATCACTTTTCTTGGGAACTCGTTTACCAACAATGATTAAAAGTGAATATATGTCTTTTGGTCATTTAACAAAGATCAGGTTATAATAGTGGATTATTAATACATTTCCAAAGGCGACTGGTATAATTGGATTCACACTGTGAGGGCACCCTTACTTAGGTAGATATGTTAGTGGGCTTAAAGATCTTCTCAACCCACTTCCAAGTAGAATATGCAGTATAGAGTCTCTGTAATTGGTTTGATGGTAAATAAAACAAAAGTTCTTTGTTCGAAAAGAAGAATCGTGTACTATGCCAGTCCTTTCCCACATTTTCCTTTTTGTAATTAGATTTTCTTTCTTTCTTTTCCTCTTCGTGCATAGTTTTTGTCCACAGTTGCCACCAACCTAGAACTATCCTCCAAAGGTAGCACATCGGTTATTATTCTGTTGTCTGTATTGGTAGTGGTTTGTAAGGATGAGGATTCTTCAACGACTATTGTGATCATTATGAATCTGAAGAGTAATAAATAATGAATATGTCACAGAGTAAATGAAGCTTTTTGGATACTTCTCTTACACTTCTCTTTTTGGATTCTTTGGTTATACTTAATCTCTCTTATCCAGTACTATCCTATCATATTTATTAGTTCCAGTGCTTTTAAGACCCATTTATTCATTGTTTAAGAATACCAATATCTTTCTTTTATCAACGATTTCTTTGTTTACAGAGAAAACATCAAAGTAGAAGACTATAATTTATTTTTTGACTATAATTTTTTAAGGTAGGAAAACAACCTTAAGGAGCTATCTGGAGTTTGGGCTTTTAAAAGTCTTACCCATTGAGTACCAACATTGATTGAATATCTCTAGCTTAGGTAGGGTGGTAGTTTTTCTTCCCACCCACTGAGTGGCCTTCTGAAATATGTGGTCTCCATTGAAGAGAACCATTTTCCCCAGTGGTATAATTTTTATTTTATTTCTAACTGGGGTGTATTTTGCCTCCTAGGGGATATTTGCAAGATTTAGAGAATTTTGGGTCATCACAACTTGGGGGTGAGGGGAGGTTTGTGCCCCTAGTATCTAGTGGGTAAAGAAGCCACAGATGTTACTGATCATCATGCTATGAACATGACAGCCCCCACCTTCACCCCAAGAGCTTTTGGGTCCAAAATGTTAATAGTGTTTAAGTTGGGAACTGATAGATTATACGTAGAGCTGGGCTTTCTTGCCAAATTTCAAAGAAACTGCCAAGATTCTTTAGTCACTAATTCTGTTGGCTAGTTTGTGCAGTATATAGACGCTTTTAAATGGATATGAAGACTTGAACGCTAGGTATTTGTTTGTTTGTAATTCTGAAGGTTAGTAATAGTTGATTTTAACCCAGGGCGTATCATTACTTTTAAAAGGACTTTTTTTTTTTTTAGCATTATGAATTGGCTTTGGTAATAAAACATTTTTGAGGTTAAGAGTTCTTAAAGTTGTGCTCCTTTTTCATTTTTAAGGCTGTTATGAATTACTTGATTTAAATACTTAGTTTCTCTGATATTGTTCTTTAGAGTCTAAATTCTCTTTTTAGGTTGGCACCTTATGCAACTGCAACATAAATTCATATAAAACATTAGTCGCTGCCCAAATGCTGTTCTCTTCTTGCAAGTCTTTTTATAAAGGTCTCATTCATGGAGAGATCATCCGACAAACTGAGGATTTTTTCTCTCATAATTCTTAAACAAGCAAGTTCTAGTTCTTGATGATAAATAAGTACAAAGATGTGGGCAGTCGGCGGGGCGGGAGTTCTGTTCTACCTCGATTCTTAGAAAATTGGTTAGGCTGTGTGATCTCTTCCTGATATCTTGAGAATCTTAGCATTTAAATGATAAGATAGAATTTCCATTCTATAATATAAAGAAGAACCTAATTTTTTTTAAAGTTGATGAATATCAGTTGTAAGAATTATTCAAAAATAAAATGTGTTTCTATTGCGTGGTTACATGATAGAATGTTTCCAGATAATCATTTTTTGTGCGTGTGTCATCATCACTAACGATACTCATTAAGTGCTTACTTTGTAATTATGTTGGGCGATTTGATAGAGGGGTTGGAAAGTCATGAGAAATTGTCAAATGGATACCAATCAAAACCAACTGCTATAGAGTCGGAGATCCTTCATAGAGTTTCTGAGACGGTAAATATTTGGGGCAACAAGCAGCCTCATCTTTCTCCCGTGGAGTGACGGAGTGGGTTTAAACTGCTGACCTTGTGTTGCACAGCCCAGTGTCTAACTCACAGAACCACCAGGGTTCCTTTATCAAATGGATACTATTGAAAAATTGACTATTACCAAGAGAATAATAACTCTCATTCTATTTTACATGCTTGCTGAAGTACATGTACTTTTCACTTATCAACCTGGTTATGTTCCAAAGACCAAATTGTTATGTGAAAATTGGTGCCACTCAAAAACTGAGGCTGACTACACTCTCATATAACCTTTGAATTAAAAACTGCCAAACCACCGGGAATACCCATGGCCCAGCTAAGTTGACTCATAACTGTAACCATCCTAGCCAGTGTTGCTCTCACCTCTCCCTGGCAGACAGACATCATTAGTTTCACTATTGTAAATGATAAATGTTGGATGAGATAGTTGATAAGTGAGGAGTAAATTCAGTACGAGTCATTGGCTTACTATGAGTTAAATGATATTTACTTAGAAATTAAGTTTTATATTTTTCAGATTTATGCTCTTTTAGTATTGGCACATCTTTTCTAAATTAGGAATAATGCTTTACTCCGATCTAAAAAATCTAGGGTGTTTTTTTCCTCACAAAGATAATACTTGGGTGTTTTTTTGTGTGCCCCCCTCCCTTTAAGATACCATACCAAAACTAGTCATGACACTCAGTTCTAAATTAATACAGTGGAAGGATTCAGTTCTCTAAAGTATGTAGAAACCTGAAAAGGGTGTATCGAGTTAGGTTCTTTTGCCATAGTCCATATTTCTTAATAGCTGATTTTTAAAGAAAAAAACACATTTAATTGATTATGCCATATTTGACAGGTACTCAGATACACAGTCAGAAGTTCTTTTGTTTTTGTTGTGTGATAGTATATGAGTTACTAATAGTGGCCAACTTTTTATTTGTAGTCATTGGTTTTCTTCATATTTTGTCCAACTTCTATGAAAAATAAAGCCAGAAAGTCAGTGACAAAAGACAGAAGCTCTGTTTTGTAAACTGGCAGTACTTTACCTTGTTGACCTTACTTACTCAGCAGTATCCACTGTAAGAGTAATTTTTAAAATGTATTTTACTTTACGCATGCTAAGCTTTCATAACTCATTTCACTTTATTTAGACTTTAAAAGAGATAGAAGGGAAAGATACCAAAACTAAAAATAAGTTTTCCTTTGGGGTGAGATAAATGAGCCTAGATTCTATTGTGGCATATTTTTTTCTTTCTCTTCATTTGAATTCCGCATAAGGAAACCGTGTGTTTCAGTTTCTTCCTTTTATTTCATCAGTGTTACACACAAAAGGAAATGCTTGCGTTTGCTCCACTAGGATGATGTTTCTGCAACAACCCTTCTCTGTTTCTGCTATTAGCAGAAAATAGAATAAAAGAAAGAACATTTTCTCCTAGTTTTTAAATTTTTCTCATGGTTGAGTAATGTCCTGATGCTTTGTATATAACAAGTTTCACATCCTTTTGAATGATTCTATATAAATGAATTTTATTTGAACCTATTTGAATAGTCTCTAATAAGTCATCAGTAGAATTTCATTCTTTTAAAAGTTTTATTTCCTTCAAATATATTTTTTCTAGTCACTCTGAAATTTTTATTCTCAAGTTTAGTTTATTGGCAACTTTCATTAATATAATATATAATATAACATCATTTATATATTAATATAATATAAATGATACTGAATAAAAGAGAAACTAATTATTTTAAAGTATTTACATACTTTTACTCGATTTGCCATTATGATGGTTTAAATGAGATCCATTTCAATACATTCATTTGACAAATATTTAAGACATTAATTTTTCGAATATGAACAAAATTTACTATCCGACACTCAGCATTTTACTAATTTTAGTAGTTTTTGACATACAGCTCATGTACCATACAATTCAGTGTGTGAACAGATTGAATAATTGTGCAGTCTACTCGGCAATTTGGATTACAGCCATAACCGTCCTTCATCCAGGTCTGCATGGTTCCTTTTTCCTAACTGACACTTGTTAAAAGTGGCATTCACCCCTCTATATTTATAAAATTTATATTTTCAACTGTTTAGAGTTCTCTGAAGATTTATATCAACAAGTCAATATTTATGCAGTCTTAGTCTCTGCTGTATTGCTAGTTTCTAAACAGTTCGTAGCAATTTGAATGTAATTTAGCAAATTCCTCACATATCTTACCCAACCTCGCGTGCTTTTCTTCAAATCTTTGTGCTGAATACTGAATTCACTATATTAAATTTTTTTATCTTTCGCTAGTTTAAGACTTATAGCCCAGAATAAACTTGATTTCCTGATGTGATCCTGCTTAGGTGATAGTTCCATTATGATGTGCTAGCAGCACTGCCCAGTTTAGTTCAGTTGTGGAGTGGCCGAATAGTGGACCTCACAGTTTGATGTGTGGTTAACTCAAATTTTTGAAGATGCTATCACAAGTGATTTACAGTACGATTTTTATTTGGCATACACATGAAAATCGTTCTTATTGATTAATATTGAAGTTAATAAAGTCCCCATTAATAATAGGGCTTTATAGATGAGTTTTTCTAGTCTGCTGTTTATCTGTACAGTTTGATGCATAGTCTAATGTGAGGCATTTTAGTATATATGTATATATATATATATATTTTTTTCCTTTGGAGGGACTTAAAGCAGTGTTGGTTCTTGTACCATTCATTGTTATGTTTGTCCTCATTAGTTGATTGTTGTGTGTTAAACAGACATCCCTGGAGCGTATTCTCCACACTCTGTGAATCCACTCATTAATCACCAGTCACCTTTGGAGATGAGAAAATTACTTACCTGTATTTCTTTTTCTCAGAAAGCGTGCTCTGGAATGGATTCACAAATGAGCTACCCTCCTTTCCTCAAAGAGTAAGGTTTCTGCTTTACAGATTTTTTTCTTGGGTTATTTTTCCTCTCATCTTTTGAGTTTGAAAAGAACTGAGGGAAGGCACCTGAAGACACTACTGACATACTCACTAGGGGACTTCCAAAGCTTGTGCTGTCCCTAGGGGCAGGGACAATGGCTCTTAAAGCTAGAAAGCTCATACTTGGAATTGAAACAGGGGCTCAAAAGAATCCATTTTCCCAGTGTACCTTCTGAAAGGATAAGTTTCAGGTAAGTAATTTTCTCTTACTATGTGATATGCTTTATTCATACTTATAAATATACACCAGTCCAGTGCTCCAGGTACTAAAGCAGCTGTGTGTGCTCACAGTTTAGATTTGTAAGTGTTATTGAATGTTAGAAATATTACAATAAATTATCTCTGCTTATAAGATACATGACAATTTAATTTTTAGGTGATAATAAATGTTTACTGAAATTATATTTGTGATGAATTCATTAATCTAGTTCTTTCATTTTTCTTAGTAAATGCAATCTCAGAGAAAGTTTTACTTTTAAAATAAGAAATAAGTCTTTTGAGCTCAAATTCTAGTGCTTAACCTTAAGTTGTGTGCATGTGTACCTGTTTAGGATGATGACCACTGCTTCAAATTAGTTGTTTTCTGAATGTATATTGGACAAAAGTTAATTGTTCAATTAATTTTAAGAAATTTGCACAATTATAAAAATTCTCAGATAATTTGAGAGCTGGTGTGTGTGTGTGTGTTGGATTTAGCATCTTAACCAGGTACATTGTTCAGCTATTTATATCACTTAAGCTGTTACATGTGAAATGTTAGATGAAAGGGGTAGCAAAAGGTACATAGCAAAATATTGAACCCAAGTTCAAATTGCTTTTCATTGTATTTTTTGTCATTCTTATTAAATCACAGTCTGAGATAATATTTTAAAGTGTTTCACATATTTCATAGCCTGAAATGTTCAAATGCTTGAATGTATGACTTTTATTTAGAAGCTGTTTTTACGTGAAAGTTAGGTTTAAAATAGTCCATATGAACCAGTTTAGCATTTTAAAATATAGTGACTCTTTTCACTTACTATTATTGCAGTCTTGAGAATTTCAACTATTTGAAACATTAGCTTTATATACTTGAAAATAATGCCATCAAAAGGCATATGAACTTTTATCTGCACCCGGGAGTAGCAATATTCATATCGTTCAATTATATGCTAATCACAGGGCTTAGTGAAAGTAGCTAAGGCTATCAGCTATTTCCAGATGCAAAGAAAATAAAATTAGTAGAAATCTCAAACAGCACTGATTAAAAGAATATTTTAATCAGTCAGAATTTATTTTCTAAAATAATTCATTTAATTTTTCGTTTATTTCACAAAAGACTTTTGGCAGCTGTTAGCAAAAGAACTTTGAAAATAGAAGTTGAAATTCAGTATCAATAACTTGAGTCAGTAAGTTGCTGTGATAGAATTTTAGATGGACTTTGAGCCTTGTGGAAGCCATGGAAAGCAGATTGCATTGTTCTCTTTACTTGAAAGGAAGAAATATATATATGCAATATATTCTATTAGGAAAAACAATGCTGCACCCAACTGATTTAAAGGAATTTAATGAATCATTTATTGTAAGGGCAGCAATTGGCTTCTCATTATTGATTTTAACAATGTTTTCTTTAGTTCAAGGGTTGTAGTGCATCTCAGCTCTGAAAACATGCAGTAATTTACAGTGTTTATTTAACAAGGGTTAAGTTTTATTCAGAAAACAGAGACAGCTTCAGAGCTCTTTCGCTTCATTCTAGTACACCATAAACTGTGAAAGGCGATAGTGGGTTAGTAATGTTTCTTGAAATAAGAATGAGGGCGTTTCAAAGAATTAACAGGAAATGGAATTAAAAGATAATGGAATTTTCCACAAACTTAAAAAAAGTCTCCTCATATATATTGTGTATAAAAAGTTGAAATGTGAAAGTCAACATAATATGGTGTATTTTAGAAAAATGACCTTCAGAGATGATCAACAAATGTGTGAATTGTTAAGTTCTGTGATACAGAACTTAAGCTCCCAAGAAAGAATTTTATAATTTTAGATTGCCCATTATTTATAAGAAAATATTTTAAAATGAGATTAACAGAAAACTTTGTGAGAATAATATTTTGGATCCATGGACCTGAAGCATATTGTGTGTACATGTTTGATAGATTCTAATATCTTTAGAAATGAGTCTTGATAAATCTTTTAAGATTAGAAAATATTAAGGTAATACTTCTGCGGGGAGGGTAGGGGAAAGATATTGCTGAAAGATAGGTTTAGGTGTATGTGAAATCCATCTTAGTTCAGTAACAGCCAGACTAGTTATAGATCTGTTTTAACTTGGTTTCCTGTGACTATAATAAGGAACAGGACTGTTTTAGGAGCATTTTGATTTGTCCTCTTTTTAACTTCCTTCATTTTACCCTTTCTGTTCTTTACAGAACAACTAAACATGGAATGCTCTGTGTTTTTGTACCATATTAAGATTTTATGTTAGGGCAGGACAATTACATTTATTCTTTTGCGCCTCCTGCTCCTAACATAAGGTATTTGTACCGATCATTTTCAAATAGAAGGTTTTGCAAATAAAACTTACATCAAGGTCCTAAAATCACACAGCCCACTTTTCTATCTGTGATATAGAGCCAGTCTTTGCATCAGTGCAGCAGGTTAGGCTTCCGATGATTTGTTACACTGAGATGAATTCCTTAAGACACATTTTCTTGAATCATACATATTCTTTGGGTTTTTACTTTATGTTATAGACTGATATAGTATGTTTAACAATGCTTCTGTCTTTATAAATTGTTTGTTTCCTTAACCTCATATATTGCTGATGACTTTAAGGTTCTACTACAACTTGAAACAATTTTTAACATAAAACATCAACCACTGTGGTGATACATCATTTCTTTATTACCTTCCCAAACATGCCTTTATTTTATATACAAGGGCTCCTGGGAATGATTCTCTCAGAGGCATAAGTATTTTGCCTTTATGAGAACTGAAATTATTTGGTAAGCACTTGCTTTCTTTTAGCTTCTAATTTTTCCCTATTTTATTTTGTACATGATATTTGTTTCAAGGTCAAAGGTTCCGTTACAGTTACTATGATGAATCCCAGGGGGAGATTTATAGATCCATTGAGCATCTAGATAAAATGGTAAGTCTTTCAGGTGTGGGGTTTTAATACTGTAAGACTTTATCTCTTAATTTCAGGTTAGTGATTCAAGATGTAATGTGCTGAATTATGTACACAGTGGACTGATAATTTTCCCCAACTCTTAACTAAGTGTGCATAATAGAATTTGTAACTAACTCTATGAATATATTGATTATAACAAGAATTCCTGTTTTCTAGTAGAAATTTTCTTCATCTTAATTATTTTTGATTAAGGAGGCTATTTAAACATAATTAGTTATGAATTAAAGCAATTTGGGGGAGAATCTTAGTTTTAGGGGTACATGAGAATAGGATACTTAAAATAAGTATTTTACCTGTTTCTTCTTGCAACATGTTAACTTAGTGTATCTTTGTAGCAAAGTAAACCACTGGACTACTCTTGAGTAATGCTGGAGAGTTCCTGAATTAGACCATAGTAAAAATCTAAGTTTGTAAAAACAACAACAACAATAACAATGGGATAAAAGAATGTATAAACTTGCAGTCTACATAATCTAAAAATTTTAAACTTCTGACTATAATTTTCTCAATTGCTACCTTTTTTCTTCTAGAAATAATGGCATTAGAGCCCGATTTTGATAAGTTGGAGGAATTCTAGGATGCCTATAATTTAGCTAATTGAAATCTTGTGTGCTGTGCTAATGAAATTTTTAGAAATGTCTTCATGCAAATAATGCATAATGCACACACTGTCTACATGTGTACGTTAGCCAGGCCTACTATGGCGTAATGGTACTTAAAAAAGCACGTCATGATAGAAGGGTACAGTTGGCAAACAAATATAGAAGGAGTGCATTATATGTATGAAAAATACAATAATTTTAGTTTATTTTCATATTTTAAGACTTGTTTATTTTAGAGTTATTTTTTATTTTTTTCAGAATTTTTTAGAACTAAAAAGTACGTTTCGTGAAATTAATAATTTTAAATATAACTTTGTAATACTGGCAATCACAAATTTACAATCTCAAAAGTTGAATTGTTATATATCTACTTGTATTTTTGTTCTGATTTTCATTTCTGATTGCTCACATTATTAAGACTGCAGCTTTAAATTTCACTGGTTTCCAGCTTTCAAAATCTTAAGAAAAAACCAGAGTACTTTTATAAATGCTTCTTTCTGTGCTATCGCTCTTGTTCTTTCTAACAATTTATACCATATAAATTTTTAGCTGTTTGGATTGAAAAATTTGTTCCTTTAGATAGTTAAAATGTGGGTATATTATTATATAGTTTAGTGCAGTAGAAAGGTGAAGCCCTTTCTAGGTGGCATTGGGCTGCTGACCACAAGTCTACCAGTTCAAAACCACCAGCCATTGTACAGGAGAAAGAGGGGGCTTTCTAAGACTGTGCAAATGGTCCAGTCTCAGGAATCCGCAGGCATTTCGACTCTGTCCGGCAGGGTGTTGGAGTCAGCTAGATGGTAGTGAGTGTGGCTTGGAGTCAGTACCGGAATATGGTGCTTGGTACTTGTTTGAATTATGTTTAGAAACCAAACAAACCATTGTAATATCTGCTCATAAACTGAGCACTAGCTACACTAGCTTGCTCCGTGATCTTAGAGAAATCATTCAATTCTTCAGTCCTCAGTTAATCATCTTGTAAGATGAGCGCATCCTACCACTAGATCTCTTAAGTTGTTTTTCAGACCTATCAAGCTTTAAGTCTGTGATCTGTTGAAATAAACTTTACCAACATATATGAAGCTTTGCTATGAGAAGTAAAAAAGTATTGCTGCAAAGTGATCAAGCTCCCCTTCAGCAAAAATACCCAAATGTGAAGCTATTGCTTCTAAGTAGATCCTTCTAGGTCTCTACACGGTTGAAGGTTGAATGCCCATCCCTCTAAACCTCCAAAGAATTTTGCACTCTACAAATTAAACCATGTCAAAATGGCAGTTTTGGCATCTTGAAGAGAAGCAAAGCAAACTCACAAAAATGTGAGTTTGGGGAAATAAAAAAGGCAATCTGAAAGGGAAGAATTGGTGCTGTAGGGTGGATGGGGTAAATTTCCCAACAAAATTCTTGTAGAACTGCCCGTGTTTGCTTCAAAGCATAAGCAGGTGCATTATTATGTTGAGAAGGCTTACCTCAGTGCAACTTTTCTGCCCTTATTCACAAGAATGAAAACTTTATAATAAGCCTTTGTGACCTCCTTGTTTCTTTCAAGAATATCTCATTGGGAATCTCAACAAAACGCCACCCGCACAATCTGAGTTTACTTCTGTTCCTTCAATTGAACTAGGTCCAACAGATCCCATTGGAAGCCACTCTTTGATGTTTTTTAAGGTATCCTAAAAAGACTAAGACAAGTATATTATTATGAGAACTTGTCTGCAGCCAACCACTGATTCCAGAGATATCTTTAAATGACTGAAACCCTTCCTGACTTAGCAGCAGCATTTTTTTTTTGTTGGGGGGGTGGGGATGGCAGGGAAGGAGAACACGGGTGAGAGGGGGCAGCTGAGAAGCTCGCAGCATTTGTTTTTAGACAAGATTATTTAGTATAAAGTAAAACATTTTAGTAAGGAACCTGGATATGAATGGAAAAGTAGAATATATCATATTGCATATCCTACTTAAAACCAATTGGAATGAATAGAAAATTGGTTACTTAAGAAATTTTCTCATATTTGAATTGATCTTGTTTGTTAAATATAATTATCCTTTAATAATTTTTATCTGTAGAGTTTTAGTTGGATTTTAATTTACTGACTTGTTTACCTTAATGTTGTTATTTCTTTTTTTTAATGTTGTTATTTCTATGTGTAATTTAACTCTTTTGATTCCTAATTGTACATTCATTTCCTTTTCTGAGATTTAGTTCTTCATTGCCTCAGAAAATTTCAGATTCGCCCATCATTTATTTTCTTCTTATAGCAAATGTGTTTAGTATGTGTCTTTCCTGTGTAAAAGATTGAAAAGATCAAAAAAGAAAAAACTGAAAAATAGCCATGTTCCCTGAATTAATGGAACTTAGGGTTTTAGTCATCAAACTGAGTAGTAAATACAGAGTAGTAAGAGATATTTAGGGGATAGAATTAATAAGTTATAAGTAATTGATTTGAGCTTCCCCCAAATATGTATTTATCTCATTAGTTACCCTATGGGACAAATGGTAGAACTGCCCTTTTAGATTTTCTAAGGCTTATAGAATCACAAAGCCTTATCTCTCTCCCATGGATGGTCTAGTGTGTTAGAACTACTGACTCAGTGGTTAGCATCCCAACTTTTAACTCACTAAGCCACCAGGGCACTGTGAGTCAGAATTGAGTCAGTGGCAGTTACTTTGGGATTTAAAAAATGTGTGTTGAATTCCTGACCCTTCTACTTCTGGGTCCAATCCTATTTGCTCCTAAGATTTTCTTTGTTAGCAATATCCTACAGGTGTCGGGCACATCCTAAACCGAATCATTTCTAAGTTATATAGGCCACAGCAGTCACCAGCGGGGAAGGGGCATCTAGGTTTCATGTACAAGTTAAGGAACACAAGGAAGATAGTCTCACCTAAGACCTTGATGATTTGGACTTTCAGCCACAGCAACTGTGAGACTGTACATGTGTCTTTCTTAAAGCTGCCATTTTTGGTATTTATGTTACCGCAGCACCAAGTAACTAAACCAAAATTTGGCTCCAAAATATTTGGGTGTCATATCGCAAATTCCTAATATGTGGAACGGGCTTTGAAATTTGGTGATGGGTAGAAGCTAGAAGAATGTTGATGTATACGTAAATAAAAAGAGGCTGTTGGTAGGATTATAGACATTTTGGGTGATATAAAAAAGCAAGAATTGAGAGCCTGTGGGGTACACTTCTGTAGTAATGAACAGAATGTCAATAAAAACGTGGACATGTTCAATGTGCTCGGGTGAACATGTTATTGGACACTGGAGAAAAGGTGGCTCCTATTATAAAATGACCAAGAACATGCCTGAATTATGTTTGATTTGTGAGAATTAAGAGCTTTTAGGTAATGAACTAGCACTTAAGTAGTTTTACCACATCACTGTAAAAACTAAGAACGCGTGTGACTGTGTGACCACTAAGAGGGTAGGCTTGTGACAGAGTCATTCCACAACCTCAGCATAAATCTTAGCAGCCTAGAATGAAAAGGACAGAGACAGGATGAAATAAAGGAAAACCGTCTGCTTTCTGGAATTTGGTTGGATTTGAGTCAGGCAACTACTTGGTTGTAAAGTTTCATTGTCTCTAAAAGAAGAGTGAAGCAATGCTCAGCAATTTGATGACCAGCAGGACTGTCAGAAGTAGCATGGGCAACACTTCTCCAATTTTAGAAGGTAGAGCTTACCATCTCTCTTGGTCTGAAAGGGGGAAGACACTGCCCCTGGAGTTTGCGTCCAGAGGGCAGGGCTGCCATGGATGTGAGCCTGGAGACTAGGGCTGCTGCTCAGAGTTGACCAGAAGACATCTCAGGGCTGAGGGGACTGAAATCACTGTCCCAGTGGGCCTGGATAGCAGGGCTAATACCCAGGGACCTTCTAGAATCCAAAGAAGATGGCCAATGTCCAGATTATTTCCCTTAAACCTGGATGATAATTATTTTAAAGCCTCATTAGCTAATGAGCTTTAGATTCACTCATTGCTTGTGATTTTCTCTTGACCTCCCGGTGATCTCTTTTGGACTGAAAAGGACTACCTTGTGTGTTTCTTCTGCATGTTTCAACACTGGAAGCAGTTTATATGATAGATTTCACAGGTCCATTGGTAAAGAGGAATCAGGCACTAGGATGCAACATGCACAACAGAAGCCATATTCGATTTAAATGATTCCAAGAATGAGATTTTAGACTTCATAGTATAGTGGATAAGTCAAAAGATAATATAGTGAATGTTTTTTTAAAATTAATTTGAAGGATGTCAGTGTTATGGCTTGAGTTGTATCACCTTGTTGATTCCTGGTCCTTGCACCTCTGTGATCCACCTTGTAAACCCAACTCTTTTGTTATGTTAAAGAGGGCAGGTCCCTATAGGTTGGATTTTTAAAAATCATTTTATTGGGGGCTTGTACAACTCTTACCACAATCCATACATCCATCCGTTGTGTCAAGCACATTTGTTGCCATCCTCATTCTCAAAACATTTGCTTTCTACTGGAGCCCTTGATAGCAGCTCCTCATTTTTTCCCCTCCCTCTTTGCTCCCCTCCTTCAGGCACCCTTGATAATTTATAAATTATTATTTTGTCTCTTAGACTGTCCCACATCTCCCTTTACCCACATTCCTGTTGTTTGTCCACTAGCGAGGGGGTTATATGCAGATCCTTGTGATCAATTCCCCCTTTCTATTCTACCTTCCCTCCATGCTCCTGGTATCGCCATTCTCACCACTGGTTCTGAGGGGTTCATCTGTCCTGAATTTCCTGTGTTTCCAGTTCCTATCTGTACCAGTGTGCATCCTCTGGTCCAGCTAGATTTGTAAGGTAGAACTTGGATCATGATAGGGGGAGGAAGCATTAAAGAACTAGAGGAAAGTTGTATGATTTATTGTTGCTATACTGCACCCTGACTGGCTCGTCTCCTCCAGCGACCCTTCTGTAAGGGGATGTCCAGTTGCCTACAGATGGGCTTTGGGTCCTCACTCCGCACTCCCCTCATTCACAATGATTTGATTTTTTTGTTCCTTGATGCCTGATACCTGATCCCTTTGACACCTCATGATCACATAGGCTAGTGTGCTTCTTCCATGTGGGCTTTGTTGCTTCTCACCTAGACAGCCACTTGTTTATCTTCAAGCCTTTAAGACACCAGATACTCTATCTTTTGATAGCTGGGCACTATCAGCTTTCTTCACCGCATTTGCTTATGCACCTGCTTTGTCTTCAGAGATCATGTCAGGAAGGTGAGCATCATGGAATGCCAATTTAATAGAACAAAGTGTTCTTGCATTGAGGGAATAATTGAGTTGAGGCCCAGTGTCCATCTGCTGCCTTAATACTAAACCTATAAATATATGCACATAGGTCTATTTCCCATTATCATATATTAAATGTTTATATATGTATATTCCTGTATTTAGATCTCTATAAAGGCCCTTTGCCTCCTAGTTCTTTACTCTATTTCCTTTGACTTCCCTCTTGTCTGACTGTCATACTCAGCCTTCATTTGGGTTTCAGTAATTCCTCTGGTTACATTGCCCTTTATCAAGCCCTACCAGGTCTTAGACCCTCCTTGCCACCGATTTTAGATCACTTGTTCCCTTGTCCCTGGGTCAACACCACTTCCTTTCCCACCTCCCCCTTTCCTATGTCCCTTTGGAACTGTTTGTTTTCTCCTCCAGGTTGTTTATCCCTCCTATCTTAGCTAGATAGACCTGCAGAGGTAATAAATATGCACAAAGACAAGACAGAGCAAAACAAAGCAACAAAAGAAAACAGAACAACAACAACAAAAATCAATGACCAAGAAAAGCAAAGCCTTTAAATAGTTCCAGAACTGTTTGTTGCCCTTTAGGAGTGCTTTCCGGTAAGAGTGCAATGGGGTGCCACATCCTGGCCCCAAAGTCTGGTTTTGGTATTCGCAAGGGAGTTCCTTGTTTTCCTTCTTGCTGTTCTTTTGCACACCCTTACTGTTTTGCCTCAGTGTGGTGGGGTCAGATCGGGCGCGATTCCCAAACTGTGTCTCCAGTGTTGTCCTCCGTAGGGCTATGGGTAAGTGAGGAATGTCATGTGTCATAGTGGGGCCGGCCCTATGGTCCTCTCTATGGATTGGCTGCTCTGAGCGGGGATATCGTCCTCAAGACATGGTGGGCCAGGAGGTGCTCCACTCACTTCCTCCCTCTTCATTTGCTCCTGTGTGCTCTGATCAGACACGTCCCTCTCCCTGAACTGTTCGTAGACAGGCGCCCCTTCCCCCAGAAACATTTACTTCAGAGGACAGCACTGAAGCTATAGGTTGGATTTTAAAGCTATTCACTTCTCACTTCAGTAAAAGATCAAAAAACAGGAACATACAAAATAAAAGAACAAAAGACCAGAGTAGAAGCAAATACATAAAGAAAGACAGGGAATGAATGTCTCAACACAGCCAAGACCCTGGCTGGACTTGTACCTTTCAAAAGTGTGATAAAATATATTTCTATTTTTTAAAGCCATACACTTTTGGTAATTTTGTCAATAATAAAGCATTATTGTATTATGTTAAAGTTGTATTAATGTACACCATGCCAATCTCTGCCCGAAGCCCTAATGTAATGGTGCCATTCTATTCAGAGTGAATGCTAGCATGCTTATAATAGGCTTTAAGGCCTGGGTGTTGGCAGTCCCCTTCTCTCTCAGTTCTCCTTTCCTTCTGTTGGCTCTGTTGGGACGCCATGGTTTCATTAATGCTTTTTAAGTGCTAAGGACTTAACCAGCGTAGGGCTTTTACTTATTTTGTACTTTATGTCACTTAAGTCATTGCTTAGTGCTTCTCTTCCACGTAGGCCTTCTTGTTTAATTTTGCATTCCTGTACTCCAGTCTCCTGATATTTATAGTCTACCCTGCTCCACTTTTTCTCCAAACTAACTAATTATGTACTATATTTTGGTCAGTGGTTCAAGTGCCTGGCCGCTAACTGAAAGGTTGGTGCTTTGAATCCACCAGCTGGGAGAAAGGTGGGGCACTGTCCCCACAACGGTTGACAGCCTTGAAACCGTGCGGAGCAGTCCCGCTGTCTCCTGTTGGAGTCCACTCGAAGGCAGGGGGTGTTTGTGTTGTTGTTTTGTGGTACTCAGTAAATGTCCTTTTGGATGAAAGAATTAGTACCTATTTCTCTGTGTACACAATAACAATAAAACACACCCTAAGTGTAATATTAAAGAGAAAAGGTAAATAACATAAAAATTTTTGTCTAGGCACAACTATATTAGAAATTCTTCAGAGTATTCAGGCCATCAGGATGAATACAGACTTATTTTCTATATGCAGCTACATAAAGTTCCCAGGAAACTGAATTAAAAGTTAATGTTTTTTTTTAAGTTAATGTTTTTCATGAACTATTTGAAGTCCACAGGATTATTGTTGTTCAGTGCCATCAGTGACCTCCAACCCACAGAAACCCCTATGCACATCAGAACAAAACAGTAGGTAGTTGTGTTAGTCTGGGTTGACTAGAGAAAGAAATTCATAGTCACTTGTGTGTATGAGAAAGAACTTAATAAAAAAGTAATTGTATATTAAGAAAACATCCCAGCCCAGTCCAGCTCAAGTCCATAAGTCTGATACCAGTCTATAATTCCTCTTAAGATGAATGCAGCACATGCCATAATGCTGAATGCAGGAAGAACACAGGCCAGTGGGTGGAAAGTCTTGTGGGTCCAGTGGCGGTGATAAGATCTCAGCACTGGTGTGGGTCTCCACGTGGCCTTTCCAGGGTTAGGGTTCTGATTCCATCAGCGAAACTCCATGTGGCTTGTCAACAGGAATGTCTCACAGGGAGAGTGTGTCCCACTTCCAGGCCAGGGAGGAAGACTGGAGTTCCCAGAATCCTCAGGAGAAGGCCATGCCCACATCAAGGGCTCATTGCCTGTGACCTGATTGACAGGCTAGACCCCACCCCTTTGCTCAAGGAAACAGTAGATTATGTAACTGCCACAATAGTCCTGCGCCATCCACACAATTGTTCCTTTGCCTGAGCCCACTGATAAAGACACTGTCAATCCATCTCATTAAGGGCCTGTCTCTTTTTTGCTACCCCTCCATTGTAGCAAACATGCCATTCTCCAGGGAATGGAGAGCGAGGACTCAGGCACACAATGGTATTCTCCACTGCATCATTCACATGCATGTGAAAACTTAGGCATTGTATAAGGAAGACTGTAGAAGTATCAGTGCATTTGAAATGAGGCGCTGGAGAAGAATATTGACAGTATTGGAAGAATTGGAAGGCCCGAGTGCTCCTTAGAGGCAAGGATGGCAAGATTTTGTCATATACACTTTAGACCTATTGTTAGGAGAGACCAGTTCCTGGAGAAGGACATCATGTTTGTTAAAGTGGAGGGGTGGTGAAAAAGAGGAAGGCCCTTAAATATGATTAATAAACCAAAAATATATATAATTTTGAAGCCCTCATTTGATGCTAACTAAGTAATGTTGTTGGGTGAAATGATTTTCTAAAAGGATAAACATCTCTTAGTTAATGTGTAAGAATACTTTTTTTGAGTACAGTTTATTCCATTTACACTGTTCTTATCCTAGAAAATTTGTGTATTAAAATCATGTAAAAACTATTTGTATTTATATGTAAAATGAAATTAAGTTATAGAAGTAAGTAAGTTTGCCACCTAGATGTGAAACGTTTTGGGGACAGAAGATGATTATTGATATGTGAAATTGTTTCGGACCACTCCAGATGAATCCTGGTAAACAGCACAAAACCCTGCCATTGAATGGATTTTGACTCAGCCACCCTGTCTAGGGTGTTCAGGCTGTAAATCTTAACAGGAGCAGATTTCCTCATCTTTCTCCTTCACTATGAGGAAGAATCCCAGTAACTATGCGCAAGAATCCCAGTAACTATGAGCAAGAGTCCCAGTAACTATGAGCAAGAATCCCAGTAACTATGCGCAAGAATCCCAGTAACTCTGAGCAAGAGTCCCAGTAACTATGCGCAAGAGTCCCAGTAACTATGCGCAAGAATCCCAGTAACTATGAGCAAGAATCCCAGTAACTATGAGCAAGAATCCCAGTAACTATGAGCAAGAATCCCAGTAACTATGCGCAAGAATCCCAGTAACTCTGAGCAAGAGTCCCCGTAACTCTGAGCAAGAGTCTCAGTAACTCTGAGCAAGAGTCTCAGTAACTCTGAGCAAGAGTCTCAGTAACTATGAGCAAGAATCCCAGTAACTATGAGCAAGAATCCCAGTAACTATGAGCAAGAGTCCCAGTAACTATGAGCAAGAATCCCAGTAACTATGAGCAAGAGTCCCAGTAACTATGAGCAAGAATCCCAGTAACTATGAGCAAGAGTCCCAGTAACTATGAGCAAGAGTCTCAGTAACTCTGAGCAAGAGTCCCCGTAACAGGTTCTCATTATTTGAACAACCACAGTTGGTGCACAGTTGTTCTTTAATTTTCATGAGAACACTGGCTTTATTGATTTTACACCCAATGCCTTTGGAGTGGCCTTTACTTTCTCACATTGAATGAATGGATATATGAATTAATGGGTGAATGTTTAGGGGTGTGGTGAGAGATGAAACTCGAGAAACTAACCAAAACAAACAAAACCCAAACTTAATGCTATGGAGTCAGTTCTGACTCAAGGCTTCCCTATGGGCAGGGCAGAACTGCCTCTGTGGCTCCCAAAACTCTAACTTTAATCTTTCTTCCTAGGAGTAGCTGGTTGTGAACTGCTGACCTTGAAGTTAACACATAACCACTAATAGGTTGTTTGAATTTAGGAAATAATAAAGTCAGATTGTGTTTGTATAGATCATATGATTGCAGGATAGAATATAGATTGGAGAGAAGCTAGAGGAGATTAATATAAGTATGAATTAGGTGATAAACCAGATGAAAAATTATATTTTAGAAAGTGAATTGAGATAGCGATGGTGGAAGAAGAGACCGACATAGTTGTTTTCCATATATTGAAACAATTTCAATGCAGAATTCGAATTTGTAAGGTGTGTCAAGATAACTCCTGACTTTGTGTTAGTGTGTTGTGGTTGTATTATTCACTCAGGTAAGAGGCCTGAGAAGAACAGATCAGTATATTTGCTTGGGTTTCCTTCTTGTGGAGGAAAGGTCATCAATGGTATTATGGCTTTGTTAATTATGCCCTTTACTTGTAGTTTTATTCGTGAATTTGTGCTGAGAATCACCTGTCTACTTTCTGAACTACTGATCTTGGATCTGTCGATTCCTCTCTGCTTACCATTAGGCTCTTTTAAAAATAATTTATGTACTTTAATCAGGTATGACACTGTCAGGTAAGCATATTGGACTGCTAATTGCAAGGTTAGTGATTGAGACCCACCCGGAGCTCTGCAGGAGGGTTTGGCTATCTGTTACCCTGCACAGGATTGCCATGAGTCAGAACTGAATCAGGCAGCTGCCTGAAAATCAGCCAAGCCAGGCCAAACTTCGGTTTGAAAATGTAAAAAGTAGCCATGAAGTTTCGCTTTTAACCAAAGGGAAATTAGTTCTCTAGAGCTTTCGTTATCAGGTGCTGTTCATCCTAGTGACTGACTTCATTGACTATGAATTTCAACTTTTTCTTTCTTTTATTTTTTTCAAAATGAAAGTTATCCATATTTGTATACTCATTCATTTTTCTCTTGAACTTTGACCAATAACTACTACTGGTTGTAGGTTTTCAGTCATTATTGGTAATGATAGCTAATTGTTAGTATATTGCTCCTTAGTACTACTGCTTATAGGATTTTTTTTCTTTTTAAGAAAATTTCTTTCACTATAGCATTTAGTTTTAGTATCTCTTAAAGAGACAGACTATTTTCTTTCCTCACTCTTTAACTGTATACCCATCACTCTGACAGAAATGTCCATCTTAAAAAGAACAAGAGTTTCAATGAATTCATAACATTTAGGTTAACTATTGGAATTCAACTGCCCGGACTAGAGCTCCTTACCCAAGTACATATCCTGTAAGACCAGAGATACAAGGCCACAGTCCGAATTCATATACTGCGTCATATTCTGGGAGTTATTATGCACCTGGATATAGTCAGACCAGCTACTCCACAGAAGTGCCAAGCACGTATCGTTCACTTGGCAACAGCCCCAGCCCAGTCTCTTGTTGGTTCTATCCCCAGCAGGACTGCCAAACTGAAGGATCCCCTCGTAGTGGGCAGATACCAGGATATCCTACTTCACAGAAGCCTGGAATGACCCTGCCTCATTATTCTTAAGGGGATGGTAATCGTAGTGTTTCACAATCAGGACCAAGTGTGTGACCACAAGAGGATGCCTGGGCTTCTCCTGGTGCTTATGCAATGGGAACCCACTACCCCTGGCCCTCCGCCACACCCTGAGCCCCACCTGGCAATCGCTACATGACTGACAGTACTTCATCATGGCCTAACAGCGGCTCTCCTCACCCTACTCCTTCACCAACACCTCAGCAGTCCAAGGAGTCTTTGTACTCCTACAATCAGTTGGGTCAGGGTGTGAACCGGCACAGCTCTCCTTGCAGTGTCTATCAGTATGAATCTTCAGGGACGATGAACAATGAAAATTCAGATCTTTTGGATTCCCAAGTCCCATATAGTGCTGAGCCTCAACTGTATGATAATACCATTAACGAACCTCCCAGGAACCAAGATCAAAGTATTAGTCATGCTGAAGAGAGTTTATCTTCAGATGAAGGTCCTCCTCCAAGTATTAGAAAAATCATAAATGTGCAGGAGAAGGTCCAGTATCCTGAGCATGAAGTGGAAGACTTTGTAGGAAAAAAGACAGACAAAGCCTATTGGCTTCTAGACGAGATGCTAACCAAGGGACTTTTGGAGCTGGGTTCCATCGAAACGGAGGGCCAGGAATCTGTCCGACAGGCCAGAAAAGAGGCTGCTTGTCAGATCCAGGCCACCTTGGAAACATTGGGAAAAAAGGGGTTATGAAGGGGTTTAGAACCAAAGCCTGTTACTCACTTGACCAAAGAACTCTGGATTTTGGTTAATAACCCTCTTTTGAGATGGCTGTGGATGACTGGAAGCTATACATTCCACTTTTCCTTTGCTTCTCACACTGCAAAGTCTGGCAAAGGACTTGGAAAAACATTGCAGTAATGAATTGTTTTCAGACCAATGAATGTAGTAGGAAACTACGGAGTTATTGCCAAGGAAGGTTACTCCTTCCCTAGGAAATGTATGGATATTTGCAAGCTGCTGTCAAGCAGGAGGGAACTACTTCATGTAACAGGTTTATCAGAAACATACCAGATGAGACTGATATGATCGGAGACAAACAGGTTCTGTTTTTGTTTTTTTTTAAACAGCTGGATTACTTGTCAATTTTTTGTACATTATGACTGCTTCCCACATACACTTCATGTGTAAATTGCAGCTTGGACTTTAGCCTTCATGGGTCTCTGTTTGGTGTGTTATTTGCAGTTCATAAATAGACTATCATTCTCTACCTTCTTTGAATATTTTGTAGTCATGTTTAATATAGTTTCAAGAGACCATATTGACAGCCAGGAATTACGGCAATTCTGATGAATTTGTATCTTTTCACCACTTGAGTACATTGCAATGTGTCGTGAGTCCCTGCGGTGAGCTGTTTCTCTCCCTTTTTGTATATACACTTCTGTTTTCGTGGCACTAGTGGAACATCAGTGTGCACTGATGCAGGGATGACAACGTTTGTGAACCTTTCTCTTGCTTTTTACCATATTTTAGATAAAGATACGCTTTAAAATGGCTTTTTAAACCAAATTTTCCTTTTACTACTGCTGCTTCTATAGAGAAAGCAATGTGGCAGATGATAAACTGTGGCCACAGTTAGTAGAAATAACTCAGTAAAATACAGGTGATCTGTTTGGTAAGACCATTTTCCATCTACAATCAGTTTCACTTTCCAGGTCCCAGTGAGCAGATTTCAACTCAGTTTGGAGACGAAAACAATGAGGGTAAAGGGGGGGTTCATGCTCAGGGATTGAATCAGCCATAGCTAGAGTGGGAAAATATTTTCTTTTTTTTAGGGTATATTTGATTATTAACTCTATTTCCCTATTGTAAATTGCACAGAGAGAACTGCCTGTTTTATAAAAAGATGTTTATTGCCATTATCAACAATCTTCGTAGAACCAAATTTATGGAAGGAGTGTGAAGCATGGTAGTTGGGCTTGCTAAGTCGTGCTAATGCTGTTCTAGAGAAAAGATTGTGTAAATAACTTACTTTTTACATCTGAGGTGAGTTTTAGTGTACAGTATCTGTTATTGGAAAAACAGCTATTTCTTAATGAGTTTTCAAGTGATAATTTTTTAGACTGCCAAGCCTATACATAATAAATCTATCAGTTATCTCCTCCCTCTATAAACAAAGCCAGACTGATACAAGCACATTGTATGTTGAGAAGAAATTTAGTAAAAATACTGGTTAGGTTTTATAGTTGGGGTGAGTGATTTTAAAATATGTAGTGATAATCTTATTCTAGAGTTTTTATCTTTGACTTAAAGGAACGTTAAAGAAATTTTTTCTGTGAAAATTAAGTTATAATTGAAGCTAAACAGTAAAAGCTTAGTTACATAAACCAGTGAGATGATGACTGATACAGAATAGAACACTGGCGTTTGACTTACCAAGTGCCCAAAATGCCATTTTCCATGAATCTTGATTTGTCTTTATGTATACACAGACACATAAGGCAAAGATAGACATATATTTGTGTGTATGTGTATGTCTAAACAGTTATTTTACAACTTTGGACATAATTTTAGACTACAGAAGAGTTATAAAAATAGTACCGCATTCCTCTGTAACTTTTACCCAGGCTCCCCTTATGCTAACATCTTACGCACCATTGAAAATTTGTCATAATTATGGAATTAATCTTGCTCTAATATTAGCTACAGTAGAAACTTTTAGAGATTTTATTGTTCTTCCCACGAATTACTGTTCCAGCGTCACACATTGCATTTAGTTGTCATGTCTCTGTAGTGTCAGCCACAGTGTAACCTAGTAGGAGGTGCCCATGGTATTGCGATGTATTTTGATGTTGTTAACCTTGATTCCTAGGCTAAGGTGGTGTCTGCTAGGATTCTCTATGATAAATTCTTATGTTCCCCACTGTAACTACTATATATTTGGTAGTGAGATATTTTAGGACTATGCAAATATTTTATTTCTGCCTAAAATTCTTTGCACTCACTTTCGTATATCCATTGGTAAATATTGCTTGTGATAATTACTGTGGTGTTCTAATGGTGATTTCCTATTCAATTATTTCTACATCTGTTCATTGGAATTCTGTAAGGAAAAGTTGTCACTTCTGGATTAATATTTTTCATTCTAATGGTAATCAGGATGCGTACAAGTCTTAGAATTTAAAGATGTTAAACCATGTTAAAGTGATTCAAAACATTTCCGAAAAATAAAAAACTATGTTGGTAGCCTCTCTTGGAAAATATAATAAATATAAGAAGGGTACTTGTATTTATGATTTGTAGAATCGGATCAACTTTTGACTTAATAACGCCAAACTGAACTCAAATTTTTCTTGAAGTTTAACATTTGGGCTTTTTAAGCGTCTACATTTATATTACTTTGAGAATCATTTTTGTCAAAATCTTGAATAAACATACCCAGACTTAGCATGTTAAAAAAAGAGAAAATTTCTTTCACTATAGCATTTAGTTTTAGTATCTCTTAAAGAGACAGACTATTTTCTTTCCTCACTCTTTAACTGTATACCCATCACTCTGACAGAAATGTCCATCTTAAAAAGAACAAGAGTTTCAATGGATTCATAACATTTAGGTTATCAATTTTGCTGTAGTAATTCAAATACATGATTCTGGTTTTTAATACTTAAAGGTCTCTCAAACGGTTTTGCTACTTTTTGTATTTGTCACCTTAGGAAACATTTAGCTTCTGCGTAATATGTTAACTTTTAAATTAACTGTGGTATATATAAGTACAACTTAATGTTTTCCATTTCCGGGTTTTTAGAGAGATCCCCCAGCCCCCACATTCATAGTACGTGTTGGCAGTTACATTAGTACTTCAAACAGAAGTAAGTTAGTTGGCAATATACTGCTATGTTGAGAAGATAATTGTATGAGGAATGGTTATTTAAACCCTTTTTTGGGGGGCCTCTGTTTAGCAAGATAAAGCTTACAAGTATATTTATAATTTCCTCTAGTCTTGGGAGAGTTTGTTCTTTTGGATTAGGTAATAGTCAAGGGGATTTTTCCCCCATGCTTCATCTCACCTGTTCTACCACCATATTTCATCGGGACATATGTGGGTTGAGGCATAATATTTCACAAAATCCATCATAGCCCCACAAAATTTACAAAGACTCAACCATTGAGCATGCATTTCATTAGCGAAATGAAAAACCAAACCTATTATATCTACAGAGTCTTAGAAACAAAGTAATTCTGTAATGAATTGCTGATTAAATAACTTTCATTATAAGTAGATGAACATTCATTTTAAAAGATTAGATGTCCACTCATCTGTGTTGTCTTCATCAGTCCTGATTCTGCAGATCTGTCAGTTAAAACTGCCTGTTCAAAAGCAAAAACACTGCTTATTCGATTTAGGATTGCCACATGGGACTTGTGATCACACATTTACTTATTATCTAGAGTTAGAACACTGATCGATTCCCCCACCGGAGGAGGAATTAACTCAGTTTGAGGAGCACTTACTGAGGTGATTAAGTTTCTCAGAAACCTAGGTTGTGATTGATAACCTTTTGATGCTTAAATCTAAGTGTAAAGGTCTAACAACTTCAGAAAGCTCATGGTAAAATGAAATTCAAAGATAATGGAATTTTTCCACAAGCCTATTGAAAGCTCATATATTTTTGTATAGAAAAGTTTCTTAGTTAGTTTGAATTCTTGAGGATTTCTTTTCACAAATATCATTAGTTTTCTTTAACTCTGCATTTTAAAATCACATTGATTTTGAATTATAGTAACTTTGTTAAGAATGGCTTTTGATTTAATACTAGAACTTCAAATTCAGTTTATGATTATTAAGTAGGACTTCATTCAGAAGCCTTAACATTTGTTTTGCTCATTGTGTGTATAAATATTTGTGTTATGTGATGGTGTTGAAAGAATTGTTAGAATGACTCTTTCTATTGTAATAAAACAGGAGTCACTGCTATAAATGGTTAACAAACTTGACTGCTAACTGAAAGGTCAGAAATTTGGCCATACCAGTCTGAACAGGTCTGATCTTGTCTGCAAGGTTAGAATTTCAGGGATGCCCAGCTCTGCTCTGGCAGAAATCTGGCAGTCTACTTCCAGCTCATCACCCATTGAAAACTGTTCATCACTCTGCGATTCTGACCCCCATGGGGATCCCCATGAGTTGGGATCAACACTACTGCAACTCCTTGTGTAGTCAATGGGAAAGAGGACCTGGGATTAGAAATTTAGTGGCAAGGTTTTTTGGGTTTGCTTTATTCTTCTGATGACTTTCTGTACATCTGAATTATATTGGTTAACAGGGAAATCAACTGAGCATTGATAATGCTGGCTGTGGAGGAAGAAAGGCCTTATCATCTACTTCTGAAAATTAACCCGTGAAAACCGAATTACAATAGATTATTACCTGATATAATGCAAGGAAATAAGCTCCTTAGGTTGGAATTTAGTGAAAATACACATATAATGGTCACAACAATATAGGCAAGAATACCAATGATCGTGAAGCCAGCACCGGATCAGTCAACCTTTCATTCTTTAGTCTACCGACCACATGAGTCAGAGCTGAGCCAACTTGATGACAAGTAGCAGTAACAACAAAAATGTAGTACCAGTACCTGCATTTTTATCAGCGAAGAATAATAGTTTCATTTTAGTGTAACTGATTTACTAAGATTTGAATAACACAAGTCACTTATTAAATTTTATAAGAGAAAAAAAATGATATTCTAGATAAAGTAAAAGTAAACTCAATATCTGGGTTTTAATCCTTAGAAGTCTATAGGTGAGAAATGTTTTCTTCCACAGGAAATAGTAAGTTCAATAGGCTCTTTAAATATTTTATTTTGATAACACTTAAAAAATCATTTTATTAGGCGCTTTTACAGGCATTACAACAATCCAGAATTCAGTTAGATCAAGCACAGTTGTACAATTGCTGCTAAAATCTTTGACGAAAGGATTTTTTGATGCAGTCTGTTATTACTCAGTTTATCTACTTACTTATTTGTTTTTCTTGGTTGAGTTTTTAAAGCTCCCCAAATGCCAAGAACTTTGTGTTTTGTACACTAGTGTGTAGTACAGTCAGAATAGACACATGGGGGCTATTTAAAATTATATGGGAAATTTTACGTGCCGATGGAACCCAGAAGAGAAACCAGGTATCACAAGGGTAGCCTTTTCACTACACATGGAAACATGTACTTTTTAGTTCCAAGGTGGTTTTAACTGCCATATTTTAATTCATGGAGTTAGAATTAGTGAATGTGAAACTTAAAATGACAGGTTTTGTGAAAGTCTACTTAGAGTTTGTTGTTTTGAAGGCACTTGGGAAAATTAGGATTAAATCTGAGTTTATTTTATGAAAACTTGACTATACAGGTATATGCCCATCTTTCAGATATATGTTGTAAGACAGTGTGATAATGTTTATGAGGACTTATATATTCTGAAGATAAAAGATTCTTTGTAAAATCAAATTTTCTTTTTTTTTTTTTGTAAAATCAAATTTTCAAGCTGTTGCTGTAAAATTTGCTTGTCTCCTGTTGATTCCTATCATAGTTTAGAACTTTTATTATAGTGTACATTTGTTTACCACAGGCACTTATTTTATTAAAACACAAAGGACAAAAATAGAGCCACACACAGTAGAACAGTTAAGCACCTAGTTAAGCCACCTTTTACATTTCTCACTGAGGGTACCAATCTAAGTGTTTATTTGGAATAACAAACAAGGTAAGGAATTTCTGGTTTGCTGGTTGATTCTGATGATTTAAAGTTGCTATGTATTAAGGAAATTACAAATATATGGTTTGACATGCATTTGAGGGTACAGTGGTTGGAGTATCCAGGTCATTATTGAATTTAGAATTTTGATTCTGAATTAAAATCTTGAAAATCATGTGTTCTTATTTAAAGAATAATAAAATAAAAACCTTTAATGTTTTTAAAACTTTTTATAATAGACATATTTCTTAAGCCTTTGCCAATATTCAATTAACCGTAGAATAATTGAAAGTATGTTAATGTCCTTTGAATTTGTGGTATTATATTGCACTTTGATAATTACTGGTAATTTTGAAATGTTTAAATGCTGTTGCTAATTTAAGTAGACATTATGCAAGTAGTTAAATTACAATACACTTCATTATCCATGTCAATGATGGGGAGAAATATAGATAAAGAGAAAAACAGCAATAAGTAAAAACATTTAATTTTAGGTTTCATATGAATATTTGTATGAAAGTTTTACTTTGAACATCATGTCAGGAAAAATGAAATAGTAGAAAGTGTAGTAATTTTAGACTAAATGACAACTGGTAAGATGATAATAGAAACATAACAGGAAGTCAGAGAAAAGTAAATTGGGATTCAAAGCTTTTTTACGAAGCATAAGCATTATTGAGAGCTGAATATTTAAGATTACCTTTGATGAATGAATTTGGTGTGTCACAGTTTATGAAACCTATTTTCTTTGCTTTTCCTTAATTGAAAAGTTATGTCTATCTCTAAATAACTTTTAAAAATAAAATTAGTAAATAATATTTTGTAACCCTTTTCTGTCTTGTCCTTCTTTTTGTTGTTGTAGGGCATGAGTATTATAGAACAATTAGACCCTGTATCTTTTAGCAATTACTTGAAGAAATACCATAATACAATATGTGGAAGACATCCCATTGGGGTGTTATTAAATGTGAGTATCCTTATAAATTCTTGACTTTTATATTTGATCCTGTGATGGAAAAAATATCTTAAGTGCTATTAATAGTGGTGCCCTGCTATTCCTGGTTGAATGTACCTTTTAAGATAATATAATTTCTATTATTTTGATTATTTTTAGAAAGTTATTTGTTATTAGAATAATATAGGTCAGTAGAGTTCTTTAGAATAGAGAGTCATATTTTCTCTTTACTCTCAACCAATTCTAGTGTATTATTTTACAACCAAATTGACCTTTCAAGAGATAGGGTCTTATTATTTATTTATTTAGTGTACTACACTGTATGAAGGACAAATGTTAACATTTAATACTTGAACTTTATTTTATTGTTGCTTTATCACTTGAACATTAGAAGTTTTTAACTCATAAAGCAAGATATTTTTCTCTTTATACAAAAATGTTAATCATTTATTTGAAGAAGCAGATTTTTTGGTCAGCTGGATTTGAGAAAGGAATATATTTCCTGTCATAAACAATATTTTGAGTTACAATGTGAGACTTTCAAAGAAAAAAGAGAAATCTGTGTATAACAATGAGAGAAGGAAGCGGGCTCATTTGGTTGGGGAGAGAGAATGGTGAAGTCAGTATCGTCCTTTATAGTCTAGGTTATGATCCTGAAAGTTGGTGCTATTTCATTCTGATGTGAAGGATAGCATATTGTGTGGAAGTTTCGGGAAGATTTTGTCATACGTAATACTAATTACCTGGAAAGAAAGTCAGTCACAGACTTGAACCGATTTCTGAAATTTAAAATGTATTTATCTATATTACTCTTTTAAGCATTGGGTTGTTAACTGCAAGTTCAGTAGTTTGAAACCACGGGAGAAAGATTAGGCTCTTTGTATTTCTTCTCTTCAAAAATAATTTTATTGGGGACTCTTACAGCTCTTATAACGTCCTGTACATCAATTATGTCAAGCATATTTGTACCTAGATGAGGCTTTCTCCTACTATAAAGATTTACACTCTTGTAAGTCCAAAGGGGCAGTTCTAACCCTGGCTTGCTGGGTTGCTGTGAGTTAGAATACACTCAAGGGCAGTGAAACCAAAATTTGCTTTTATCCCTAGATCTGGGTCATAATTCACATGCATTTAAAAATCAGACAAAAAGGTCCCACATATCAAATGAGACAAAATGTCCAATATTTGATTTGGAGGTATTTTATTTTAACCTGGCTCTATTAAACAACTCAGTGAGAGGTAGAGTAGAAGATGGCTGGCAGCGATCAGGAAACCAGATTAAGAGAATTTCTGTGGAAGAATCATACGGGGAATTTTCAGTTTCTTTTTAATACGAGAAATTCAGGAAACAGATGAGTAAAAAGTAACAAGAGATCTAGGTGTCATCAGTGAAGTAGACATTTAGATCCCTAGCACATTTAAGAGTGCTTGCTTTTGTTTGTAATCTAACCAAGATGTTCTTTTTCTAGGCTATCACGGAGCTGCAGAAGAATGGAATGAATATGAGCTTTTCCTTTCTGAATTATGCCCAGTCCAGCCAGTGTAGAAGCTGGCAAGACAGTTCAGTGAGTTACGCAGCTGGAGCACTCACAGTCCACTGAAGCTTTGACTCCTCAGGGGCAGCCCCCGCACATACTCATACCTGTCCGGTCCCAGCCCAGCCCTTACAAAGACACTCTTCTTGGTTTGGAGGAATTCTGAAACCTCAAACTAATACAACTTTCTTCTCTTCTTTTCTAGTAGGTGTAGTCCTTCCTTAATTTCAACTCATTTGAAAAATGCTTTGTTGTTTAGGGCAGTGCAAGGAAGGCTGGCATCAAAATATTTGGGTCAAAAATACGGCAGTGTAAAAGCCCAGTTGTGGCCGTTTGTTGAACGTAACTTTCAAAGCATTTACCATATCCTAAATTTGCACTCTTTGCAGACTTGTGCACATATATTCCGCTTTCAGAATAGTTTTGCAAATTGTACACAAACAAAGGGTGGAAGCTTTTTAATAAAAAATTGCATTTATAAGTGATCTGTATTAGAATATAATAAACCTCCAGTTACAGTCGATTATTACCCATGTTGTACAACAGATACCTTCTATTTTAGTTGCTAATAAAGGGCTACACAACTCAAAATAGTCTGATTTAAACTTATTGCTCTGTGCTATATATGAAAATGGTTTTTAAAAAATTTTATTCCATCTCAGAATTTTTATGTTAAAAGGTAACCCACGCTATTCTGTAAAAAAATATTTTAGGATATATTTTATATTTTACATATTTATGTGATGTCTTTTAATCACAGAAATTAGCATTATATAATTATAAAGTAGCATTTAAAATTACATAGTTTGCCTTTTTAATGTGTGACACCGCTTTGTGTCAAATACTATATTGTAATGGGATATAAATTCATGATTGGAGATTGGTAAAAGAATATAATGTAGTTCCATACTTTCCAAGATCATGCTTGAGAGGCAATAGTCTGCAAATGAGGAAACATTGAAGAAATGTTTTAGTGTTTTCCGCTCACTGCAGACCAGAACTGCTATGCATATGCAGTGCGTCTTGAGATTTGATGCTTTTACTTGAGTATTTAGCAAGAAATCATTAACAGCAGCAACAGATAAAACACACTGGATTTTCTTATAATTCTACAATTTTTTTTTAATTTTAAGATTTTTGGTGCGGCTCTTCCAACTAAAATAATGGTATGGTGTTGTATTACTTTCTTCCTTTTAGCATAGAACAATCCTGTTTACTTTGGCAAACAAATCTGTGGCTTGTTTTGTTTTGTTAATTATTTGGACCACCACTCATGTACTGGAGTCTTAACTATTTCAGCCCAACACTGGGTGTCTACATTGCATTGGAGAGCGTTTATATCTTCAGTGACAAGTCGGAATAGCACAACTTCTAGATGCCTTGCACCACATTTATTTAAAGATTTGCCTTTTTAATTTATTAAATGCCAATTTTTTATACTCAAGAATTGAGATAAAATGTTACTGCCTTTCTGATTAAACCTTATCCACCTGTATGTGTGGAAATTAAACTCTTGCATATTAATGATTTCCCATAATTTAAAAATATTTTTGAGTACTGTAGAATTTATTCTTTGTTTTACAGACTATAGAAATTTCAAAATTACTACGGAATGAATTTTTCAAATAAAGTTTTCTGAGTATAAAACTAATACATAATTATTAGAAATAAACTAAAAATTATTAAGAATTGCAGTCTCACAACCAGAAATAATTGTTAATATTTTGCTATCTTTCTCTTCAGTCTTTGTTTATGCTATATGAGTGTGTGTATATATGTTTGTGCATACTAGCAAACTGGAGGTTATATTGGCCATATAGCTGTGTACCCTGCTCTTTATAATTTTACATCGTATCATTCACACTGCTCATGGCTCTGTAAATGTAAGTTTCATTTTTAACGACTGACTAAATTTTCCCTTGTCTTAACACATTGCAATTTTACCAGCTGTCTCTTGATATTTCTCTTAGGTTGTTTTTCATCTTTTACAATATCAACAATAGAGTGTACATATTTTATGTAAAATTTAAACTCCAATTTGGACTAATTAAGATATAATGGAAAAGGAATGATCGTTTCAACAGTGAGGACTTCTTAGTCTCTTTGAAATGTGGAGTACAGCAGGTTCGGCCTGAGTTAGCAGTGAGTGAGCAGCCGAGTGCACCTCTACCAGTATTACTCTCTGTCTAATACTCGGCAACTTCGGAAGCAATATCACCGACCGTTGCTTTGATCATTCTAATAAGAAGTGCTTTACAATGAATCTGTTTTGTTTAATTCTGAATTTTTTTTAAAAGATAAGAGAATACCTGGGTTGGGTGGATTTACAGCCCTGGAAGTTTGTTTACTGTACTTTGAAAACTCTGGAATATTTCAACATCACCCCACCCTTTTCCAAACGTATCTGAGTCTTTCATTTCTAACTATCACGAAGTGTAACGTTTGGAATCGATTAGTTGCGCGTTGGGTTCCAGTCCTGTCTTTCCCACTAGTTTAGGTGTTTGGCCAGAGATACTTCATGCCACAAGGAAATGATTTTCATCAGTACAATGTGGGGTTGATGGATCTGCTAAGCTTCTTCTAGTTCGAAAGTACTTTGTAATTTTACTCTTTAAAAAATCCTAGTGTCACTTCCTGATGTTAAAAATATGTATGATCGAGTTAGAGTAGAAACACTATCTTTCTGTTTCAAGTCTCGTACATAATCAAAGTTGTTATGTAGCACAAAAGAGAAGTTATTTTGCATTATCTAACCCAGCAGCATTACCTAACTTACTGAACGTAAACTTTCCTTTAAGTGCCTTGAAAAATCTTTTGTATTTGAAAGCCAAAATGTGAAGGAGATTTTCAAGAAGTTCTATAGAATTGCTTCTTTATCATATATTTTTGAGTTACTGCAACAGCTTCTTTCGACCTTAAATTGAACAAAGCAAGATATTCATGGATTCTTCACACCCCACTAGTGAGTTCGAAAGAACTCCCTATGTTAAAGATTGATTAGCTCAATGAGCAGGTAAGTAAATGCTTTGTCTTGTGAGCAGCAAATCTTCATGTAAAAGTAGGATATAGAACTATCAATATATTTTAGTGTTTATATTGATGTATTCCTGAGCTAGGTAATGGTTATTATTACCTATTTCAAATTTTGCTTCATAGCAAATATTTCTTTCCCCTAGATTAGGGGTTGGCAGTGTTCTGTGGGAAACCAGATAGTAGACATCGTAGGCTTTGAAGGCTGTAGGGGTTCTTTCACAAGTATTGGACTTTGCCTTTGTGTCTTGAAAACAGCCGTAGACCATGTGTGTACAAATGAACATGGCTGTGCTCCAGTAATGCTTGCTTTACTTAGACAGGCAGTGAGCTGGATTTGACCTGCCGGCTCTAGTTTGCTATCCTCTGTTGTGCATGATCATGTAATTAACTTGTAATTCATAACTGGGTAGCAATTTAAGCTATAGATACAAGTACTCAGCAACAAAGTCCCCAGGGAATACCAAAAATAGACTTTGGGGCCAGGGATTGGCACTCCATCAGACTCGATCAGAAGACACTGCTAAAGGCCAACAGTCCTTGAACTAAAAAAAGAAAGAAACAAGTACTTCTATGTTTCTGCCATCCTATTCTTTCATTTATGTCATCTGGTTGGTTTAGATGTGAGTGTTCTTTTGGACCATACAGGTAAGTGAAAAATGGATTTTGGAAACGAGGAACCGTCGATAGTGAAACCTTTTATTAGATTTGGTGACTACTAGAAAGTTTATTGCTGCCATAGGTTAATGATGAGCATGATCAATATTGCAGGTATTTAAAGTTATCCTAAGTACTAAGTGTCATCTAGTGATGGTAGAGGGTGTATCGGATGAACTTTTTCTTTTTTGAAATTTACCTGAGTATCTAGAAACTAGACTGGTCCTTTTTAAAAAAAGACAATAAAACATGAGACTTGGAAAAATTATCATCTTCCATTACTATCAATTTACTTTTAAAATGATTCCCACTCCCTTCTACTTAGGAAGGGCATAACTGTAGAACGAAATAATTACTTAACTTGAATAACCTTATCGGTTTTAAAACAATGTTCTTTTCTCTGATCACTCACTTCATTAAGGAATAATGTGACTGGCATTTGGGAAGTGTTCTTAGGCAGTTGCATAGACTAATGCAGTAAAAATTATTGTTAGGAAATTTAACAAGCCATGTATACTCTGCTACAATGATTAAAACGTTCGTGTTGTGGTAACATAAAAGTACACATTCAGAGAAACATTATGAAGTGTGGTATTTGTAGGGAGACAACTGGAATGAAGAAAAGACTGATTTAGAGACCCTGGAGAGTGAAAGCAAATGAAGAAACAGGATCTTTGTTTTGGAGAAGATAAGTTTTAATGAGAACATTTTTTTCAAATATTTGCCTGTAAGAAAGAATGTAATTGTGCTGTTATTCTAGCAAGGAAAAAATAGGAGTAAGGGATGATAGTTTATAATTCCATATTTACTGTTCTTTGTGAAAATGTCTAATAATGAAAATTGTTTCTGCCTCTTAAAATCATGGGCAGTATTTTAAAAATGCTGTGTCGACGGTTCTCAAAATGAGCCCCTAGACTCTTGGCGGCAGGTTCACCTGAGACTAGAAAGTCATGGGTTATCGCACAGAACAAAGGTTGCCCCACATGGTACAAAAGGTTTAGGCATTCAGCTGCCAGCCAAAAGCTTAGCAGTTAAACCCACTCAAACGCACCTTGAAACACAGCCTAGCAATTTGCTTTCAAAACGTCAGAACCGTGAAAATGTTGTGGAGCAATTTTGTGCTCACTTAGATTGTCCTGAGTCGGAATCAACTCCAAAGCAACTAACAACAATAGCAAAGCTGAAAAACTATTTAGTACAAGTAAAATGGAACTTATTTGTGTAAAAGTACTTAGGGAAACTTATTTTAAAATTAGTATTGACTATTCTTTTTGTACTAACTTTAAACACAAATATTATCCATTGACAAAATGGTTGTTAGTATTACTGGTGGAACACCAGCCTTAAGAATAATCAACTTATTTTAGTTAAAACATTTAAATATTAGGTAAAACTTCATTAAAATTAAGTAGATCTCTGAATGAGTGACAGATCTTTCTTCCACAGAGGTGCTTCTTGATTCTAAAACAGAGCTTGTCAGTGCAACAGTGAAGGATGTGCTCTTTTATCCCCATTGCTGTCAAAATACTGGAAGCAGCTTGCAGATAAGATACTTTACCCATCCATTTCCTCATCATCGACTCTCAGCTCACACCCGTAGCTTTACTGTGTGGCACGTACTCTGCCATCAGTAGGCATACGATGTTTTTTTGTTTGTTTTAACAGCTTCCTTCAGTATTAAAACTAGGACCTCTGCCTCTTTAAAGCCATGGTTGGAGCTAGATTTTCTTCCCCTCTCCTGTCTTTCTGAATTCACTGGCAAGATTATGTCTGATGTGTACTATGTGAAGAACTTCAGAGTTTTATATATTTTTTTATTCTATACCCAAGGATTCTCTCGTGCTTGGCTTATACCAGGATATATTACATTTGCGCTGTGTGTGTGTGTGTGTATGTTATCCTAATAGGAGGTTTAGTCCTTAACATAAAAAGTAATGTAAAAGAATTTTTAAAGCCCCTAGTTCCTCTGATTTGAAATCCAAGAGGCAATGCAATTTGTTTTTCATTATAAGCTATAAATTATTAGATTGTACATTTCATACTGCAAAGAAAAGTTTATAATTTATATTAGATGTAGTCATATTGTTTCCTGTCATTCTAATTATGAAACCAAAGAATATAAATATTATTAGAAGACCAAGGATATTTAGCTGTCAATGGAGCCAGTGTCGCCAATGTAAACTTTTGGGAACTACTTTAATTTTTATGATCGTAATATCCTAAATTATTTTCTGACTGTGATGCTACATATACTTGAGTGAAATCACTAAAGCAAGGTAAAAAGGAAGCATCCAGGCATGAATGACAGACTGAATTTGGTCAGCTTTAAAGAACTAAATAGACTGAAATTTCATTTAATAAAAATATTATTAACTTTAAAAATGGGCTTTTCTTTTCCCTGAGAATTTTTTTTCACATAAAATTTATTCATTTGAATCAGGCACATAGTAGAATTCAATTGTTTGTTGAATTTTGAAGCAAGGAGAACAAATCTTCTTGTGAAATGTTTTCTGAAGGCCAACAATGCATAAACCTTTTGGAGGCGCCTTTTTAATTGTCCTTTT
Source organism: Tenrec ecaudatus (assembly GCF_050624435.1). Classification (NCBI taxonomy): domain Eukaryota; kingdom Metazoa; phylum Chordata; class Mammalia; order Afrosoricida; family Tenrecidae; genus Tenrec; species Tenrec ecaudatus. The sequence goes on along the minus strand of NC_134546.1, from coordinate 23,347,361 downwards.
CTTCATTTTCACGTTTCAGTTTGCAGTCACCTTCCTCATTAATTGTAAAAGAGGGCAGAATTTAATACTCCTAGCCCTGATAGAAATTTCAAATCAAGTGAATGGTAATGTAAATGATTTGGTCATTTTAAATCATTGCCCCATAACACCCTGCTCATATTTTGCAATTCCCTGTGGTATTTAGTTATTTTAAATGTATCACAACGTTTTAAAAACACAGTTCATTCAAACGTCCTTCAGTTGTTTGTCCAGGAACATAACCAGGCAGGAGGAAACACAGTGGGGTTTCAGAAGGGGTGTACTGACTCCGCTTTCAACTCTGACAGTGAGTTGCTATTATTTGCTTGATCAACTGCTCTTTGTAGGACAGAGTTAATTTCTTTATTAATGTGAGTTAGAGCGAATAACATGACTGCTAAGGTTCTTTTCACCTTTAATTTTTAATGACATAAAAATACTGTTTCATATGTACAACTTTTCCCTATATATGCTATTAATTTTTAATGTTTCCCAGCTTCTTTATTACTCTTACTGCCTTAATTTTATTGATATAGATCCTGAGACAATACAAATTACGATTTATCTAAGTTTCATGGTAAATGTTTATATTAGTAAGGACAAGAATTCGGTTCTTAAAATTTTCATTCCTTTGTAAATTCTGTATCATGTTGTATTCTCCATTTTGGTTTTGCTGCTGGGTATCTTGGTGAATTCAGGTAATCATGGGATTTTGCAACATTATTGGAAATAGGAATCATTCATAATGACATCTGTTTTGATTTATCCAGACAAGAACATTTCTTTTGGTGGGTTCCAATACTTGTAAAAACCATAGACATCTGGCTTCTCTGGTGGGAGACTTAAGGCCAGAAATTCTATTCTGTGGCTTACTACCTCATTGAAATGCTCACCTTTTATGTAATGGGAGAGTGACAAAATGAAAATTTTAAGTTTTTTGGTACTTGAGTCTGACTGATAGTGACACTTTGTAGCAGGTACTTGACTCACCAGTCTAGCAAACACATTAAGCTTGCTCCAAGCACTTGTGCGTCTGCCTTTGATTTCCTCACAGTGCAGGGTTGAAGTGCCAGGAAGGTAAGACTGGGAGGGCGGCTTTCAACCAGTAAAGGAGGGGAGTTGGAGGATAATTTCTCTGACCAGATCGGTTTGCTCTTTTATAATGTTAATGAGTGGTTACACAGATGATGGAAGTATGAAACAGAACCCCAAACTAAGCCCATTGCCATGGATGTAATCTGAACTTCTAGGGATCCCATAGGACAGAGCAGACGGCAATAGTTTCCCAGGCTAGAAGTGTTCTAGGAAGCCAGCAGCCACATCTTTCTTCTGTGCCGCAAGCTTCTGCCTTCCAGTTAGCAGCCAAGTGCTGAACTACTTACTGTACCACGAGGGCTCCTGTTATTTCTGAACTGTTTACACTCCACCTATTCACAATCAGACACAGGATTAGTGTTGCCTAATTTTTATTGCAAGGATAAACTTGGCCCCTTGATTTCCCCAAAGATTATTTTATAAAAAATTGTTAAGTCAATTCTGAATCAAAGTGACCCTATGGCACAGAGTAGAACTGCTCCTTTGAGTGAATAGTTTTTAAGGCAAGACTTTCTGTGATGGAATGTGGAATTTATAAATTGAACAAACTCTACATTTAGAAATTTACTGCATTCTAAGTAAAGGAAAAAAGGAAATGTAACAAACTCCTTTATGTGGAATATTGCTTGGATTTTTTTAAATTAGTAAAAACATTTTGGTGTATGTGATTTAGGTGAAAGTTGCAGTGGAAATTTAGTTTCCCATTCTATGGTTTGTATGTAAAATGTTCCACAACACTGGTTACATTCCCCACAGCGTGTCAGCACTGTCCCAGTTCAACCCTGATTTCTCACTTCCTTTGTTATGGATTTTCTACCCCTTCCTGCTTTTCATCTTTGCTTTTAGCCAAATGTTTTTACACAACTTTTTGAAAACTCTCGCAGACTTTGGAGTGGGTTGCTGGATCTCAGGGTATGTCTATTTCTTGTCTAGTTGGTCTGGTGAGGGCGTCCACAACAATGTTGTATAAGAGTGGTGACAAAGGGTATCTTTGTCTTATTCCCATTTACAAAGGCAGAATGCTTTCAATCTCTCTGTTGAGATTAATGTTGGCTGTTAGTTTTGTATACATATCTTTCATTATATTGAGGGATTTGTTTTCCTTCTTAGCCTAAGAGTTTTCTTGTGGCGATTCAGTGTTATACTTTGTGAAATGTCGTTTTGGGTAGATTTATATGATCTTGTGGTTATCTTATTTCATCTATGTAGAGGATTATGTTGACTGATTTTTTAAAATATTGAGCCATCCTTGCATGTTTAGTAAGAATTTCATCTCATCATGGTGTCACTCTTGCAGATCTAGTAAGAATCTCACTTGATTGTGGTTTTAAAAAAATTTAATTGTTTGCTCTTTTGTTGTTGTTGATTTGAATTCTATAGGAGCCCTGCTGGTGTGATGTGTATGCATCGAACTACGATCCACAAGGTCGGCAGTTCTAAACCACCAGTCACCCTGAAGGAGAAAGCCGAGGCTTTCTACTCCCTGTAAACAGTTACAGTCTCAGAACCTCAGGGAGGGAGCAGGGGAGGGGCTATTTGCTATGAGTTGGCATTGATGTGGTAGCAATGAGCTTGTTTTTTTAATTGAATTCTGTTGGCAAGAATTTTGTTGAAATTTTTCTGCATTTTAAGACTCATCTGGTTTTTAAAAAATTCCTTAAATTTCTTGTTATCTGAATATGCCCTTACTTTCATCATTGCGTTTAAGACCATTTTTCTGGCTCTGTAATTCTTGTTTGGGAATTTTATTCCTTACTCTATATAGTTTCTGCCAAGTAATTACAGTGTAGTCTTATGGGTTCCCCTTTGTTAGTTGAGCTACCGTCAAGAGTCTTCCTTTGCTTTTTTGGGGGGTAAGTTTTATTATGATCTATGTTGGAGACCCTTTATTGGACTTTATCCTGTGTAGGGTTATCTGATCTTGGATAGATAGCTACTCACCTTTCATGATATTAGGAAAGTTTTGTGGCAGAAAAACATAGACAGTTCTCTCTACGGGTTCTGTTTTAACCTCTTTCTGTCCAGGAATTCCAATCGTGTGTCAGTATTCCCTCTTTATAGTTTATCACATATCTTAGACTTCCTTTTTCTTTTTTCTGATTTTTTTCCTTGAACTAATTGGTGTTATGGAATTTGTTCCTTATTTCACGGATTTAGTCTTCCATTGATTCAATTCTGCATGTATGCTACTCTCCTGAACTGTCATTTTATAAAATTTTATTGTTAACACGTTGTATTCTAGCGGCTTTTAAAATTTGTGTCTAATTGCTTATTTTATTATTTTCCGGAATTCTCTTTGTTTTCCTGTATCTGAGCTGTTTTCTCTGACTTTGCCTGTGCTTGCCTTGCTCTTTCCCTTGGACTCAGAGAGCCCCATGCATCAATTTTTAAAATTCCTTAGCAGATAGTTCCATTTCCTTTTCTTCCTCTGAAAGGTTTTTGGTTCTTTATTATGGTAAGTTGCCGGAACTATCTTGTCCCGTGTCTTCCTGTGATTTGATGTTGTTTGTTGTCACTGAGGCATTAAGGTAATGTATTACTATATTTCTTTTTGTAGGTCTTTATATTATGCTCTGCTTTTTAATGTTGTTTTAAAATAGTTGAATTGGTGGACATATGTGTTACCAGGGCTAGCAAGCAGGTGAGTAAGTAAGGATCTCTGTTCTTTGTCTTGTAGGGTGGTTGAGGATAGCTCACTGAGTTGTCATCCACTTGGTAGTATGGTTTAAATATGCTTTTTTAAAAAAACCCTTTCATTTTAGGCATATAACACCAATTTTCTTTCTTAAAATTTAAAAATTGTGGTTTATTTGTGTAAAATCTATGATCTGTTGAATTTGTGAGGTTTTCTGCTCCTACAAAGATGTATAACCTCTGAAATCCACAGGGACAGTTCTGCCCTGTCCTATTTGGTCACTATGAATCAGAATTGGCTTCATGGCAGTGACTTTTTTTTTTAATTGATCTGGTTGTTAAAATAAAGATGATAATAAATTATTTCTACTTGTAAAACCAACCTAATATGCATAGGATTTTCTCATAGAACAATAAAACATTTAAAAGAACATATCTAATAAGTAGCATCTTAAACATCTCTATATTTTTAGCAATAATACTAAAGACTGTAGATAAGCATCTGATCAAGTAGTTAGTTACCTAGTTACTTTATGATTCTTTTGATTCTGTTTTTTAAAACCATAATAAGACAGTCTTTGGCCCTTGAGGTTGGTTTTGTCTTTTAGAAATGAAAAGTCAATTGGGTGATGAGATTGGATAATATAGCTTTTAAGAGAAAAATCACTAGTTAATGGGAACGAATTTTCCTTTTTTCTGAGACTCGTCAACCTCCTCTGTATTGGAATCCTCAAAATATTTTTCACAGTGGCAACATTTGTTGGGAGGAACTTACAGGAAACTTAAAAGGAAATATTCATTTGTACATCTAAGTTCTGTTACTTAATAATAAACCAAAAATGGGCAATCATGTTGCCTTTTAGACATGTCACATACAAGCAGCCACCCAGTTCATCCCAAAACCATAGATGAGGCTTTTAGCACTTCAAATATCTCAGTAAAATAGGTTGAAAAATCTCTTAAGAACAAAAGATAGACTTTAAAATGTGCCCACAGAATGGACTCTACCTGAATGTTACTTTTTTTTTTAACGTGAGTCTGAGTGATTCCCAAAGGCAGTTGCTATCCGAAAGATTCACTGTTCACATCCATCTAAAGGCCCCTCAGAAAGGTCTAGCAATCTACTTGTAGGAAAAGGGAATTGAAAGCTCACTGGAGCAGAGTTCTACTCCTGACTCTCAGAGAGTTCTACTCTACACTGTCTGTCACGATGAATTGGAACTGTTGTTAACTATTTTACCACCTTTTCTAAAGAATATTAGGTGAGAATTATTTTAAAATAAGGGATGTACTTAGTTTTTCTTTTTATAAAGTTGAATTCTTAATTGTGAACAATCTCATGATAACTTGTTATCAACCAAATGTTTACATACTTTTTTCATCATGAAGTGCTCCCATGACTTCTATTGACATCAAGTACTTACATTTGACCACATTTTATCTGTGAATACTTGCTATTTTGATGAATCTTACAGGATTCACTAATTCCTGTACATTTTACTTGATGCTGTTTTCTGAGAAAAACCACTTGAGTGAAACAAAGATGTGTGCTTTAACAATTAAAATAGTTTAAGGTCTAATTTAAAAAATGTCTGTAGTTATAGATAATTTTATAATTTTTGCTTAATTGTTTTTGTGTTAGGATGATATTATACCTAAATGCAATAATCTAGCCTCTCATTTATTCGGTTTGTTTGCACATTTAAAAAAAGTTTTTAAATGGAAAATATAAGACCAAACTTAATATGAATAGCTGAATGTTTTTGAAAATCTAAACAACTGTTGAAGATATATTAAATTGGTTATACCTAGAAAATGATACTATAGGAGCCATTGTAATAGATTTCTACTTTTGGAGTAAGAACTGTAACACTTCAGTATTCATACATGATGTTCGTCTGTGCCAAGTAGGACCGTCTCTCCCCCTTTTAGTTAATGGACATAGACAAGTTAATAGTAGTGTCACTGGTTAAATTCTATTATGCTTACTATTGCTTACTATTTCCTAACATATTAAAAGACATTTCCCCATCACCCACACCCAAAAAGGAATACTGGTCTAAAAATAAGAGACTGGAATAAAAGTTTTCATCTCTTTTTCCTCACTTTGTTATATCTTTCCCAATATATGTAAGGGAAACACAGACAAAAAAACCATGCTTTTGTAGAACTAAGCAGACTGTGGTTACCTGGGATTAACTGTTAAGTTTTCTCTTAAAGCTAGCTCCAATCTTAAACCTTCCTGTAGTCAACAGTCTTCATTCTCTAGTGTCCTTAGCCATGACTTTTAAAAAGTGGACACTGAAACTCAGGGGATTTAGTGTTCCTCGTATGGCTGCCCCGCGACCACGCACAGATGTACCTGGGGCGCATTCTTTCCTCACACTAGTAGGAGTCCAGCGTGCTTTTTGTGCCCAGACCTGCCCATCTCCTTTTGTCCTTTTCTGCTCTCCCTTTTCTGCTCTGCCGCTTCTCTTTGAAACACAGTAAGGAGAATAAAATCCTATAAATATGCAATTACTGTATTTCATACTCTTAATTATGGCTCATGACAGTAGCGACATTAGTATTATCTCCCAACAGAAGAGTCTTGACTTTAATCATATTAATACAAATTATTTTATTCTCATTCATAACTGTCGGTGTCAATTGTATTGAATTTAAGAACAATAGCGAGGAAATATCCATTTAATAAAGATACCAGGTTAATTGCTTATGGTAAACAATGTTTTAATCTTTTTGCCAAATGAAAAATCTTTAAAACAAAGGAACAAAATATTTTATACAGTTGTTTGTAAGCATGTATGTAAATATGTTGTTTACTTTTAAATTAATAAAAATGTTTTTTAGTTTTTTCATGAATGGGATTCCTTTGTGTATGGTGGGGATGTTCTGTAAATTCCACACGCACTTCAGTCTGTGTTTTAGTGTGGGATGTAAGTAGGACACACTTTCCATTTTATTGTCATTTTGTATCCAGTGTCTTTGATTTCCCTTTTGAGAGTCATTTGTTTTCAATTTATATTTGTGTCGGAATTAGATGTCTAGTCTGATTGACCAACAGCAATCAGACTAACCTTTGTAAAAACTAATGAAATCTGGCCTTCATGGAAATCAGTGAGATCTCAAAAAGAGAAATGAATATGAGCACTTTAATGACAATTAATAAGAACTTTGCCTATTGGCATTCCCTGGTTGAGCTTACATACAAATGGGGCTGGGAATAGCAGCATGCAGACACCGTGTTTCCTCGAGTCCCTACTCATTGTGCTCTATCTTGTGAGTCTTGATGGGCCTTTGTGATTGGCTTGGACCCCATGTTTAGAAAAGCAGAATAAAAAATGGAGAGGTGTCAGACATGCGTAAGGACTCAATGAAATGGGATTTGGAGGAAGTGTCAAACGTTTGATTAAGCAAGTAGATAATAACAGCATTGATTATATCGAAGTAAGAGGCAGAGCAAGCTCTAATTTACTGCTTAGGACCCTACTGGAGCCCACGATCATGACACAAACAAGGTAGGTAATAGTTCATCAGGAGTGGTTTAGATGAGGTGCTGTCGAGGGATAGTTTCAGAAATTGTAACTGTAAGGAATTTTTTTCCCGACAACGTGGGATTGTAGAATTGAGTATTGCAGGTAATGTTGCAAGTACCTATGTTGTGTGTGTGGTGAATGTGACATGAGGTGAGAAAAGCAAGAAGATGCTGCACAACCAAACGTTTTAGGATCATTGCTTTTTATTCTTAAAATACATAAGCAGGATGATCAGGATTTTAACTTCATGGTTGAATGTTAGACCTTGGAACATACAATAATCCAAATTACATGACTAGAGAATACTTATGTGAAACTTAAATTGTAATAATACAGCCTTTGAAGATAAAACGGTAGATTTTTTAGTAATACAACTAAAGTTATTTACAGGAATGAATTTAAAGGAATTGGAATTGGTATAGAGAAAATCTCAATTTTCATTTCATTAACATTTAAAATTTTATTTTAAAAATTATTTTATTAGGGCTGCACATACAACTCTTATAACAATTCATACATCAGTTGTATAAAGCACATTTGTACATTCGTTGCCCTCATCATTCTCAAAACAGTTGTTCTCCGCGTAAGCCCCTAAATCAGCTCATTTCCCCGCTCCCTCCCCGCTGCCCCCTCCCTTGATAATGAACACTTGATAATTTATAAGTTATTTTGTCATATCTTACCCTGTCTGACGTGTCCCTTCACCCACTTAAGAACTTTTATTTTATGTTCTTTTACTTTATGTGCTGTACGGTATGTACGGTAATGAACTATGATAATCTTTAATTTAGCACAGAAATAATGGCAACTGCAAGTAAGATCTTAGGGAAATAATCTTAAAAAATGTTGGCTGAATTTCTTAATACAGTAAAGGATGGCTTACTGGTAGTGCAGTGGTTAACATGCTGAGCTGCAAACTCAATTGTCTGCATTTTGAAAACATCAGTGCTCTGTGGCAGCAACATGGAGCAGTGTTCTGTAAAGGTTGCAGCCCTGGGAGCCTTATGGGAGGTTCTACAAGATCATTATGAGTTGAATTCAATTTGACAACTGTGGGTAATGTACTCCAATACTTTTTGTGAAGCGTTCTACTATGTACATTTTAGAGTTTTTACAACAATTATGACAGGTCAAATCCTCATAGAAAGTGTAACTTAAAGTAAACTCTGCATAATAGAACACTCCTAAAATACTCAAGTAGCAAACTCGTAAAAGAGTGGATAGTCTACTGTGTGTTTAGCCCCTTGCATAAGATAAGTCTGTCAAGTAACAAGAAACACAGGGCTGCTGCTAACTGCAAAATTAGCAGTTCGAATCCACTTGTCTCCATGGGAGAGAGCTGAGGTTTTCTCTATCATAAAGTTTTACAGCCATAGGAACCCAAAGGAGTGGTATACTTTGTATTACAGGGTCACTGTAAGTTAGAATGAACTCAATCGCAGTGGATTTGTTCAAGTAAGAAGACCTTGTGTTTTACCACCTGAACACATGTACACAGATGCCTGTGGCAGTAACTTTGGGCAACTGCCCACACCGTGACCACCTTAGCACTTTTCTGTTACTGTCCTCGCCACTTGCAGCACATTCTTTTGATTCTTGTAATTGATGACAGTGTAAGGACAGGAAATGTGTTTGGGTATTTAAGAAATCAGTCAAATTAGTCTCCTCTGAGAAATATATGTTTTAATTTGCTGTGTTAAGAGATTTGGGGGCACTTTTAAGTCTTATCCCCAACCATACAATAACATTGGGGGTGAGGAAGGGGAGGACTTGAAAGAAATTTTCAATTGCTAGCTTAGAACTAAGACCCATTGTGGAGGACATGGCTAGAATCAAACTTGTTATTAAGAACAAAACTATAAAGAAACCAATTTCACTGTAGCTTATTTTTTCTTTCACTTTCCCAATTTTTCTTTTTAAAAAATCATTTTATTAGGAGCTCATACAACTCTTATCACAATCCATACATAACATCAATTGTGTAAAGCACATTTGTACATTCATTACCCTCATCACTCTCAAAACATTTGCTTTCTACCTAAGCCCCTGGCATCAGCTCCTCATTTTTTCCCTTCCCTGCCCACTCCCCCTCCTTGATGAACCCTTGATAATTTATAAATTATTATTTTGTCCTATCTTTCCCTGTTCTATGTCTCCCTTCTCCACTTTTCTGTTGTCTGTTCCCCAGGGAGGAGGTTATATGTAGCTCCTTGTAATCGGTTCCCCCTTTCCAACCCACCCTCCCAGTATCGCCTCTCATACCACTGGTCCTGAAGGGATCATCCGCTCTGGATTCCCTGTTTCCAGTTCCTATCTGTACCAGTGTCCATCCTCTGGCTTAGCCAGACTTGCAAGATAAAATTGGGATCATGATAGTGGGGGAAGAGGAAGCATTTAAGAACTAGAAGAAAGTTGTATGTTTCATCGTTGCTACATTGCACCCTGACTGTCTCTTCTCCTCCCCGAGACCCTTCTGTAAGGGGATGTCCAGTGGCCTACAAATGGGTTTTGGTTCTCCACTCCACACTCCCCCCTCATTCACTGATATTTTTTGTTCTGATGATGCCTGATACTTGGTCCCTTAGACACCTCATGATCGCACAAGCTGGTGTGCTTTCATGTGAGCTTTGTTGCTTCTGAGCTAGATGGCTGCTTGTTTACCTTCAAGCTTTTTAGACCCCAGATGCTATATCATTTGATAGCCGGGCACCATCAGCTTTCTTCACCACATTTGCTTATTCACCCCTTTGTCTTCAGCGGTTGTGTCGGGAAGGTGAGTATCATAGAATGCCAATTTAATAGAGAAAGTATTCTTGCTTTGAGGGAGTACTTGAGTGGAGGCCCAATATCCTTCTACCTTAATACTAAACATATCAATGTATGCTCATAGATCTATTTCCCCATCCTTATATATAAATATATTTGCATATGTACAGGCCTTTATTTAGACCGCTATCAATGCCCTTTGCCTCTATTTCCTGTGACTTTCCTCTTGGCTCACTATCATGCTCCGTCTTCATTTGGGTTTCGGTAATTTCTCTTGGTTACATTACCCTTGATCATGCCCTACCAAGTCTCCTACACCCTCCTCAACACCGATTTGGATCACTTGTTTCCTTGTCCCTGGATTTGTTAACACCACTACCTTTCCCCCCACCTTCCTCTCTCCCAAGTACCCCCGAAACTGTCGATCCCGTTGTTTTCTCCTCCAGATTATTCATCCAGCCTATCTTATTTAGACAGACTTGCAGAGATAATAACATGCACAAAAACAAGACAGAGAAAAACCAAGCAATGATATACAGCAAAATAACAACAAACCAATGACAAAAAACAAACAAAAACACAAGGAGAAAGAAAAGCTTGTAGTTAGTTCAAGGACTGTTTGTTGGCCTTTAGGAGTGTTTTCCAGTCCAGTCTGTTGGGATACCACGCCCTGATCCCAAAGACCACCATTCCCTGGGGACCTCGCCTCTATGTTCCCTTGCTGTTCTGTTGCACCCCCTCAGTGTTTTGCCTTGGTGTGGTGGGATCAGATCGGGCGCTATTCCTACCCTCTCTGGTGTTGTCCCCTGTAGGGCTATGGGTCATTAAGGGGCGTCATGTCTCATAGTGGAGCCGGCCATGTGTCCTCTCTCTTGACTGGCTGCTGTAATTGGGGACATCGTCCTCAAGGGCTGGTGGACCACAATGTGCTCCACTCTCCTTCATCTGCTCCTGTGTACTCTGATCTGATATGTCTGTCTCCAGGAGCTGCAGATACAATGTCATCCTTTGAAATAAATTCTTCTGGGTGGAGGGGAGGTGTCCACTTAGTAGTTGGGATTGGGGCGGCCCCTCAGACCTCTCCACTGGTTCTTGGTGTAGCTTTTATTGCCATATTTTCTAGTTCATAAAAGCCTCTGTTACACTGATCGGCAACTCTAACAAATTCTTTCTAGTACCTAGCAAACTCTGGTCACAGTGGTTTGATTTGAAGAAGCTTGATCTTGCAGTGAGTTGGGCGGGGGTGTGTGATTTCTTGCTGCCAGGTGTTGCTGGCTGTCATCAAGTTGGTCTTGCCTCATAGCAATCCTCTGAACAACAGAACAAAACACTGCCTGCTTCTGAGTCATCCTCACCATTTTTGTGTTTGAACCCATTGTTGCAGCCAGTGTGTCAGTCCATCTCATTGAGAAACTTCCTCTTTTTCATTGCCCTTCTACTTTACCTATGACAATGTCCTTCAGGGACTGGTCCTTCCTGGTACCATGGCCAAAGTGAATTTCAGATCCAGGTGGTTTTCATCTTATCTCCTAACTTCCTAAAGTAAAAGATTGCATGACGGTCACATTTCTCTAACCCAAGAGAAGGCTGGAGTCCCCTGCCTTATAGTCAGTTGCTGTTTGCTGGGAAAGCATTTGTTCAGTTTGATGTACTGTAGGCTAGGTGTTTGCACTAGGCCATCGATCTAGCATACATTAGTTTAATCTGCTGCTGAATAACAAATGACTATAGATTCAGTGGCATTAAAAATACCCCAAGTCTAGCTGGTTCTTTGCTTTTGTGTCTTTCTTGATGCTTCAGTCATAAAGTGTTAACTAGATCTGGATTCTTATTACAAAGCTTGACTGAGAAAGGTTCCACTCCAAACTCAACTTAGTCTGAGACAGGATTTGGTGTTTTGTTTAATTTTTAGTGCTTGTATTTTTCAGTTTTAATCTCAGTTCTTTGTGGGCCTCATTAACAATGCAGCTTCATCAAAGCCTACACGGGAGAGAATTTATCAGAAAGTTGGAAGTCAGAATCTTGTAATCTAGTTATTGAAGTGACATTTCCTCAATGTCAGTGTCTTGGTTTAGAGCAAGTTATTCACAATGAAGGCTTTGATTATCACGATGTGGGGCTCATTTGGGGTTATTTAGTGGCCGCCTACCACAAAGCATTTGAGGTGCAACCTTCCCCCGCCCCCAACCTTGTGGAAAAGAGGACTCCTCACTCATCTGGCACTTTGTCTTACTGCAGTAGCTTATGTGATGCTGGAAGCTATTTCAAACGCCAGCGGTGTCACTCGATGGAGAGTCACAGACTAAGAGTAGGAAGACAGAATGGTGGGACCACTTTTAGGGGTAGCCACTGTAAGGCTTCTGAGTAGCTACCAAACATGGATAAAGTGCCAGGAGACGAGCCTCTCGGGTCGGAAGGCTCTGAAAGTTTGGCTACAAAAGAGCATACTGCTCCCAGTAATGCCAACCATAATGATGTGGATGGAGCAGCAGCAGCAAGCATCCATCAAGAGCTGGAACAAGGAAGGTACAAAGTTTGAATCTAGGAAAATTGGGAGTCATTCCAAGAAAATTGAATATATAAAAATCGATGTCTAGGCATTAGCGGAAATGGACTAGTATTGGTGGTTTTTAATTGGTTCTCTGCTGGCAACGATACTTTCAAGAGTAGTGGCTCATATCAGAAGAACCTTGCAAGATCTGCATTGAAGTATAGGACTACCTATGGTAACGTCATACCCATACGCATTCCGAGACAGCAATATGACAACCAGATGTACACACCTGCCGCCAAAGCCAATGATGCAGAAATGGAGTAATTCTATAACTTGTTAGGTGCTGTTGACTCTTCGACCATATGTACAGCAGGACAAAACACTGCCTTGTCATGTCTATACTCAAAAATGTTAGAGTTGAGCCCACTGTTGCTGCTGCTGTGTCAGTCCATTGTATCAAGTCTTCCTGTTTTTTGGTTCCCATCTACTTTACCAAGCATCATGCTTTCTAGGGACATTCCCCTACTGGCAATGTCCAAAGTATGTGAGAGTTTTAACATCCTTGTCTCTAAGGAACACTCTGGCTGTACTTCCTATATTGGTTTGTCTTTTTAGCACTCCATAGCACGTTGAATATTCTTTGCCAGCACTACAATTCAAATTCACCAAATTTTCTCAGTCTTTGAATTGGTTGTGACTCATAGCAACTCTACATAAGAAAGAACTCTAAGAGACAATGAAATACTGCCTGGGCTTGAAGCCCATGTTGTGGCCACTGTTTCACTCCATTTCATTGAGGGCCTACCTCTTTTTTGCTACCTTTCCACTTTACGAAACAATGCCCTTCTTCAGAGACTGGTCCCTCCTGATAACATGTCCAAAGTAGACGAGACAAAGTCTGGCCATCTTTGCCTCTAAGAAGTATTCTGGTTGTACTACTTCCAGGACAGATGTGTTAGTTCCTGTGGCAGCCCATGGTACTTTCAATATTCTTTGCCAACATCCTAATTCAAATGCATAGTTTTTTTTCAATGCCCAATTTTCACGTGCATATGAAGCTATTGAAAATACCATGGCTTGCATTAAGCACACCTAAGTCTTTGCTTTTCGGTACTTAAAATGATCTTGTGCAGCGGAATTACCAAGTGCAATGCATCATTTGATCTCTTGACTGCTGCTTGCGTGAGCACTGATTGTGGACCTAAGCTGGATGAAGTCTGACAACTTTGATCTTTCCTTCATTTATCATGATTTTACCAGTTGTGTGGCCTTTGCTGTTCTTTGGGTTGATTTGTAATCCGTACCGAAGGCTGAAATCCTTGATCTTCCTTACCAAGTGCTTCAAGTTCTCCTTACTTTTAGCAAACAAGGTTGTGTCATCTGCATGTCACAGATTGTTATATCTGCTGCCAATCCAGTTCTTAATATCCAGCTTTTCTGGTGATTTGCTTTAACATACAGATTGAATAAGTATAGTTAGCGCATGCAACCCCGACTCACACCTTATCTGATTTTAAGCCTTGCAGTATTCCCTTGTTTGCACAACAGCCTTTTGATCCATGTGCAGGTTAGGCACGAACACACTAAGGGTTCTGGAATTCCCCTTCTTCAGGCTATCCATGGCTCATTATAACACAGGAGTCCACACAGCCAAACACCTTTGCATATTCAGTGAAACCTAAGGTAACATCTGGTGTTCTCTGCTTTCAGTCAGGATCTGTGTGAAGTCAGCAATGATACCTCATGTTCCACATCCTCTTCCGAATCTGACCCTGTCAATGTACTGCTCCAACTGTTGTTGGGTGAGCTTCAGCAAACGTTTACTTGCCTTTTCAAAATAGAGTTGGCCATAAGCATGTGGATGGAGTAAAACCTGTGAGAGTAAAGCCTTCAGGACCTTCATTTACCGACGGGGCATTACTGAAAATCGGAAGAAACAACTGAAAAAATCAGTAACTGAAATGTGGAGTGAACGAAGTACAAATTGAGGAACATTTGAAGTTCAAGATGATATGGAATGCAAAATACCAATATTGTAGGTGTTAGTGAGTTGAACTGGATTGGTATCGGCCAATCTGAATTCAAATCATGGTTTACTGTGAAATGACAAAAGGAATGGCATTGCCTTCATAAAACAAAAACATTTTAAGATCTACAAGTACAATGCTATCTGCGGTAGATACCGTGTATCCACATAGGCAAGACAAATAGTGACCAAAGAACTCTGGAGAAGTAGTGGCTTACACGTTGGGCCGTGAAACACATGATCCAGCATTTAACACTGGTCACTGCATGGAGAAAGATGAAACTTTCTGCTCCAGGAAAGATGTACAGCCATGGAAACTGTCGGGAGAAGTTTTAGTCTGCTTTGTAGACATTCTTGTTCAATGATGTGAATGGTCACTGTACACCTAAATCACCACTTGGAATTCACAGGAATCAAATAATCTATACCTAAGGAAAGACACTGGGAGAGCTTAATATCAACCCAAAGTAGGCAGGAGACAACTGATGAACCAGACCATTACTTGCTCTTAATGCAAGTTCAGGTTGAAGCTGAAGGAAAACCCAAGACAGCCAAATTTTAGGATTGAGTATATTTCACCTGTATGTAGAGACTATCTCAAGAACAGATGTGGCACTTTGAATACTAAACATTGGAGATCAGAGGAGTTGTGGAATGAGAACATCATGTATAGAGAAAATTAAGATTATTTTTAAGAGCCGTAAATAAGAAAGAAAAGGCCAAAACGGTTATCAGAAGAGACTCTGAAACTGTTCTTAAGCTTGTTAAAAATAACTAAAGGAAATATTGGAAATAATGAAGTAAAAGAGCTGTGTAGAAAATTTCCAAGGGTAGGCCAAAAAGATGAAGTATTATAATGACATGCAAAGTCCTGGAGTTAAAACCAAAAGAGAATAACTCTTTTGATATTTGTTCAACTGAAAGAGCTGAAGAAAAATATCCAAGCCTCGAGTTGCAATATTAAAAGATTCTATGGCAACATATTCAATGATGCAGGAAACTGCAAAAAGAAGTGAAAAGGTATACCCAGAATCACTAGACCAAAAAGAATTGGTCAGTATCCACCCATTTTAGGAGGAGAATGGTATTGAAGGAAGACATCCAAGCCACATTGAAGGTATTTTTGAAAAACAAGCCTCCAGCAACTGATAAAAAACCAATAGAAGTGTTTCAACAAACGGATGCAGCAGGGGATGCACTCCCTGTGCTAACAAATTTGGAAGTCTATGTCAAATTTGGAAGGCAGCTTCCGGACCAATTGACCGGAAGGTGACCAAAGAAAGATGACCCAAATGCAATGTAGAAATTTACAAGCACTATCAATAGCACAACAGTAAATCATTTTCTGAAGACAGTTCAGCAATAGTTGCAGCAGTACATTGACGGGGAGCTGCCAAATATTTAATCTGGATTCAGAAAAGGATATGGAACCATTGCGGACATCAGATGGATGCTGGCTGAAAGCAGAGAATACGAGAAAGACGTTTACTTGTGTTGACTATGTTGTAGATCATAACAAGCTATTAATAGTCTTGCAAAGAACGGTAATTTCAGAGCATTGAACTGTGTTCATGCTGAACTTGTATCCACACGGCCATGAAGCAGTCTGTCATTCCAGGAAAACAAAGGAGTATTGCCTAGTTTAAAATCCGAAAGGGGTACATCAAGGCTACATTTTTTCACCATACTTATTCAATCTGTATTTAAACAAATCATCTGACATGCTGGACTAAGAGGCAAAGCACGGTATGGGATTGGAGGAAGACCCATTATCAATCTTCTATATGCAGATGACGCAGCCTTGCTAAAAGCGAAGAGGACTTGAAATTCCAATGAAAAAGATTACATCCTTTAGTATGGACGACACAATATAAAGGAAACAAAAGTCTTCCCAGCTGGACCAATAAACATGATACATGGATGAAAGGCTAATGTTATCAAGGATTTAATTAGGCTTACATTCACAATCCCTGCCAATTGAAGCAGCAGCCAGGAAATCACATGATATATTGCAATGGGCAAATCTGCAGAGATCTCTTTAAAGTCATTTTTAATGAAGGTACACCTGTCCCAAGCCGTGGTATTTTAAATTAACTTGTGCACATGCAAAGCTAGACGATGCATAAGGACAATCAGAGATTGAAGGCGTTTCAGTGTTGTGATGGTGAATTGTATCGAATAGACCATGAACTGCCACAGGAACGATGTTTTGGAAGGTCAGCCATAACCATAATTGCCCTTTGGAAGTAAGTGTGAAGAGACTTTGCTCCTATACCTTGGACATCCTATCAGGAGGGAATAGTCCCTGGAGGAGGATGTCTGGTAAAATGGAGGGTCTGCAGAAGAAAAAGAAGACCCTCGAGGAGATGGATTGACAGTGGCAGCGCTGGCAGATGATAGTGATTGTGAGACACACAGGTGGGGCAGTGTTTCCTTGTGGTGCACCTAGGGTGGTTAAGCACTGGGTCCAACTTGCGGGCACCCAATATAGCAAGCATGCTCAGATTTACCTTGTGGACGGAACTCTCATGTTTGGGTCCAGAATGTCCTCTCTTCAAACAGGGTATTTAGTATAGGAGTAGGATTTGAAACCAATCTTAAATTTCTGCTGGAAGTCCATTCTTTTATTTCTGAAAATGTAAGGAATATTTATCAATTTTTAGTATTTTCTCATTTTGTAGAAGAACAGTAGTGACTCGATGAAAAGGCACAGCTGGCTCAACTTCTCTAGATAATAACTTTATGTAGTTACTTTCATGTTTTCAAAATACTTACAAATATCTTTTCATTTTTTCATTCTTGTAACTCAAATGTTAAAGGACATTGATGTCATTTTGAGGACTAATATGCACCTGAGGTGTTTTCAGCTGCCTGGTATGGATGTGAACCATTAAGAGAAGGGGCGTATTTATGGTGTTGTTGAAAAATATGGCAACTCCATGACTTATCAGAATAAGCAAACTTGTCTTGGAGGGGGTATAGCCAGAGTGTTCTTTGGAGACAAGGATGCCAGGACTTGTCTAAGTCCTTTGGACATAATATCAGAAGGGGCCGGTCCTTGGAAAAGAACATCCTGCTTGGTAAATTAGAGGGTCCACGAAAACGAAGACTCTCAACAAGATGGCTTGGCACAGTGGCTCCAGCAGTGGGCTGAAACATCAGCGATTATAGCATAGGATCAGGCAGTGCTTTCTTCGGTCCTGTGAAATGTCACTATGCGTCTGAGCTGAGTTGAGGGCACCTAACATCAACAGGTAACCTGAGTGAAATACACAAGGCAGTAGACTTTTTAAATAGCATCTTCACTGATCTTCCAACTCTTCATATCTCATGCACATCCAGTGTTAGATCATAAGAGAATCTTCTGAAATGATTTGATACTGTTTCCTTTTCCACAGGATAAAATCGAAGTCTCTTGCAAGGAGTAAGAGTTCACCCGTTTAGCCTCTCCCATCTTCCTCTTTAACCATGCTTCAGCACTGCTGTGTCTTTACATTTGCTATGTGTCGTGTCTAGAAAATCGTTTCGGCATGCATTTACATGTGAATGGTTCCCTAGCTTGTCAAATCTTGACCCTAAGGTCTACCAGGGAATAGTTAGTGGTGTAGCCCAGACTGATAGCACGCCCTGTTTTACACCACAGCCAAACCAACGCAAAAGCAGTAGGATGGTTTCCGGTAACCAAAACTTTATTTAGTGAATCTTGTCTATAATGTTTGCTACTTTTTTGGTTTGAACAGCATATTTTTTTGGTAAAAGTAACATTTTTTTTTTAGTTTTTGTGGAAAAAGTAGTTTATATTAGTTTCCAACATAGTTTTTAAATACATAGTTTTAACTAGCAAGACCTCTTCTAGGAGCCTAGTTTTTTTTTAATCACTTTATTGGGGGCTTGTACAACTCATCACAATCCATCCATCCATCCATTGTGTCAAGCACTTTTGTACATTTGTTTCCCTCATCATTCTCAAAACATTTGCTTTCTACTTGAGCCCTTGGGATCAGCTCCTCACTTTTTCCTCTCCCTCCCTGCTCTTTCCCTATGAACCCTTGATAATTTATAAATTATTATTATTTTGTCATATCTTACACCGTCTGACGATGCCCCTCACCCACTTTTCCGCTGTCTGTCCCCCAGGGAGGAGGCCACATGTAGATCCTTGTAATCTGTTCACCTCCTCTCCCCCACCTTCCCTCCACCCTCCTGATAGATACCACCATTCCCACCACTGGTCCTGAGGGTGAACAGCATTTTTTTAAGCAAGAGAGTGCCTGGCACCTCGGAAGGGCTTGATCTCTATACATATGTACAATATTTATATATTTAAATGTGTGGCACGGGAGCTGTCAGTAACACAGCGATACAAGTATAAAAATCTCTAAGACAAACCTTGGCAATATGAGGAGCTTTCATAAGGGACTATCCCACTATGTTTTAATTCTATTTTTCCACAGATATTTTGAAGCTCTCTAGTAATGTGGGTTCACTTCTAAACCACCAAGATAATGTGAATGTTGCCATAAAGCACGCAACAAAATGTTTGCTCTCCCATTGCATACAGAAGTTACATTTACATTGTTCCAGTGTCTACTGCCCATGTCAAAGCATGAAAAAGCTTAAAATATTGAGTATTACAAAGTCCACATGGAAGAACACACCAGCCTGTGTGGTCGAGTGGTCCCAAAGGGATCAGTTACCAGGCATCAAAGAACAAAAAATCATATCATTGACTGCACACCTCCATGATAGGATCGCTGAAGACAAATGGGTGCATAAGCAAATGTGGTGAAGAAAGCTGATGGTGCCCGGCTATCAAAAGAGATAGTGTCTGGGGTCTTAAAGGCTTGAAGGTGAACAAGCGGCCATCAAGCTCAGAAGCAAAAAAGCCCCCATGGAAGAAGCACACCGGCCAGTGCGATCACGAGGTGCCAAGGGACCAGGTATAAGGCATCATGCAAAAAAAACCAACAACGATATAAGTGTGTGTATGTATGTGTATATATGTGTATATGTATATATATACCATATTAAATGAAGGGGGAAGTGCAGAGTGGAGACCCAAGGCCCAAGTGTCGGCCAATGGAGATCCCCTCATAGAGGCGTTTAGGAGAGGAGATGGGTTAATTAGGGTGCGAGGTAGTACCGATGAAGAACACAGCTTTCCCCCAGATCCTGGATGCTTCCTCCCCCCAACTACCATGATCCGAATTCTACCTTGCAGGCCTGGATAGGACAGAGGCTGTACATTGGTACATATGAGGGCTGGAGGTACAGGGAATCCAGGGTGGATGATACCTTCAGGACCAAGGGTGTGAGGGATGATGCTGGGAGAGTGGAGGGTGAGTGGGTTGGAAAGGGGGAACTGATTACAAGGATCCACATGTGACCTCTTCCCTGGGAGAGGGACAGCAGAGAAGGGGGGAAGGGAGACTCCGGATAGGGCAAGATATGACAAAATAACGAGGTATAAATTACAAAGGGCACATGAGGGAGGGGGGAGAGGGGAGGGAGGGGAAAAAAAAGAGGACCTGATGCAAGGGGCTTAAGTGGAGAGCAAATGCCTTGAGAATGATTGGGGCAGGGAATGTATGGATGTGCTTTATACAATTGATGTATGTATATGTGTGGATGGTGATAAGAGTTGTATGAGTCCCTAATAAAATGTAAAAAAAGAAAAGAAAAAAATGATTAGGGCAAAGACTGTACAGATGTGCTTTATACAATTGATGTATGTATGTGTATGAACTGTGATAAGAATTGTATGAACCCCTAATAAATTGTTAAAATTAAAAAAAAAATATTGAGTATTACCAAAATGTGATCGCATGCTGTTGGGAAAACTGCCCCAGTAGACTTGGTGGATTCAGAGTTGCCACAAACTTTTTCTTGTGGAAAAACCTGCTTTGCCACAAAAACCAAAACCCACTATTTGTTCAACACAAAAGAAGACATGCTTATACATGATATGGCATTGTGCAAATTATTAAATACAAGCCGTCTTCAAATCAAAGGTCTGCACCATATTTTACTTTGCTTCCTCTAATCGCAGGAGAACCCTGTATGTGTGTGTGCTTTATTTTTTTCAAGTTTTAGCTGAGAGTGGGATTTACTCTTTGATTGTCTTCTCATAAATGTGTGTCACTCCATTTACAGGTCTTAGTAAGAACTACCACCTACAGTTACTTCCTCTGTTCCAGAGTGTTTCAGTCCTCAAAAGAACCAGCAAAAGAAGTCAATAGCCTTGTTTTCCACATGAGAAAAATGAAGGTTAGAAAAGTAAGGAAGGTCCTTCAGCTCATAAGTGGCTGAGCCAACATCATGTTGGACTGTAATACTCCACAGAAAGCACAGTGCTGCTGTAAGGTTTTTCTTATTAAATGTTTGTTTTTGATGACATGAAGCCAATGAAGTTCAGCAGATTAATCACATGGCAGATGCTATAGATTCTTTGTGAATCATAAAATGGCTTATTTTCAAAATAAAAATGTCAACTTTCATGTCATTCAACCATACCTATACTCACAAAGAGTCATCTAAAGTAAACATCTCCATAGACTAGAAAGCAGCTTAATGGAGAGTGCGTAGAAGCACATTCAAGGTCCTGTTGGGGGACAGAGTTAGGATTTCAGCCCAGGCCTATTTTCTTCCAAAGCCAGTGCTCTATTATGTAATGTCTTTTCCCCAAATATATTTGAATTAAAAATATATAGCATAAATTACTTGCTCATTTTCTCATTTTGCTGTCTTAAAAGCCATGACCACCTTTCTTCCCCACTTTGCAGTTATATATATATATATAACCTAATATTTTGGGGATATAGTAAATTGCATATTTGCCAACCAGTTCTCCTTAGTCTTTCTTTTAATAACCCATTGTGCCTCTCTGAATTTTTGTAACCCCTTGCCCATGCAGTTTTAGTACCCGATTACTTTCTTTTATGTGTGCTGTTTCCTCAACTACATTACAAACTTCCTGGACACCAAAGTTTCAGGCTTTTTTTACTCCCCACACCATACAGTAGAAGCAATAGCTTTGTCTTTTCCCCAGGACGTGGGCTGAGCTTGCCCCTCATCAAATAAAGCTTCCTCTTAGTCCCGAGTCCTTAGAAATAGTTCCCTTACCAATTCCTCCCTTGCCCTCACCCCTTTCCTTCATCTGGAGAATGTCAAGGGCATGGATGTGGGTGAGAGTTCTGAGATCATTGTTGAACTGCTGCGATCCCATCCAATAGGTCTAAAAATTACCTGTTTCCACACACTCTATGTACTGCTAACCTGTGAAAACTTAAATAAGCTTTTGCATTGGGAATGAACATGGTACACAGTTAAAAAGTAAACACATTAAAAAAAGCGTAGACAATAAGAAGGGAGTTACTTTGCATCTCACACCCTGGAGATAATCCTTATTAAAGTTCCTTGAGCATGCACTTGTGTCATATCTGTTTTTTAAACAATTTAGTGTACTTGGAAATACTGATTGAGCAACTTGATAAGTATAGGGAGCCGTTCTGTTAAAAAGTAAAATATACACAACATAAACACTGCCGTTTTTGATACTGAGAGGGTAGAGGGAAGGTGGGGTAAAAAGGGGAACCGTTCACAAGGATCTACATATAAACCCCTCCCTGGGGCACAGACAACAGAAAAGTGGGTGGAGGGAGGCGTCAGACAGGGTAAGATATGAGAAAATAATAATTTATAAATTATCAAGGGTCCATGAAGGAGGCGTAGGAGGGGAAAAAATGAGCTGATACCAAGGGCTCAAGTAGAAGATGTTTTGAGAATGATGAAGGCAACAAATGTGCTCGACCCAATGGGTGTATGTATGGTTTGGAAGAGTTGTACATATCCATGATGCTATACAACCATCGCTACTGCTTATTTCCAAGATATTTTATCACCCCATACGCTGCTCCTTAAACATTAACTCTCCTCTCAGCACGTGACAAGCACTAATCTACCTTGACTGTGAGGGCAATTGTAGATAGTTCATGGTGATTCAGTGGGTAAGCCTTTGGTTGCAAACTGCAGGGTCTGTGACTCACAGCCAGCACTTGCTTTGTGCGAGGAAAGGGGCAAGCTACTTTCATAAAGCTCCCCAGCCTTGGAAACCCCGTGGGCAGCTCTTTGACAGCTTCAGTGTGAGTCAGCATTGGGTGGACAGCAGTGGGCTTGTAATCCTATAATACAGAACTTTTTTGTGTGTCTGGCTTATTTCACGTAGCATAATGCTTTTTAAGGTTCATCTCTGTCATAGCACAAATCAGAACTTTCTGGGTTTTTTTTAATGTATAATATTTTGGTTACCTGTTTATAAGTTGATGGACATTGGAGTAGTTTTACCTTTAGGCTCTTGTGAACATTGGTATGCACTTTTCTCTTACAATCAGTAGAGTCAC